>NC_067166.1:20545142-20845142 GCF_903995435.1 Acomys russatus
GAGAGAGAGAGAGAGAGAGAGAGAGAGAGAGAAGGGTAATTTCTTAGTACTGCGTATATTTGCCCCAAGTGGCTGCCAGCAGCACTAACAGGAGGATGGTTGGTAGTAAAACTGCACATCTCTAGTCAGGTTATACTTTAAAGTGGAGCAGTAATGGTAGGATTCTTCCTGCAGAGAGGGGGAAAACTCATGTCCTTTGAGGCTTAGAGGACAGCATATCTTTGGCATCTTCAGGTCTAAAAGGGTCTGTGTGTGTGTGTGTGTGTGTGTGTGTGATCTATCTGTAGGATTACAGATGTTCCTGTTATATGTCTGTCTTTAACATAGGTTCTTGGGATTCGAACTCATGTCCTCCTGCTTGCACAGCAAACACTTCCTCCACTGAACCACCTCTCTGATGCTGTCATGTTAATGCAATGTGGTGGTTTGAATGAAAATGGCCCCCCCTAGGCTCATAAGGATTGGCATTATTTGAAAGGATTAGGGTGTGTGACCTTGTTGGAGTAGGAGTGACCTTATCGGAGGAAATGTATCATTGGGGGGGTAGGCTTTGAGGTTTCAGATGCTCAAGCCAGGCCCAGTGGCTCTCTTTCTCTTCCTGTGGATTCAGATATAGAACTCACAGCTACCTTTCCAGCACCATGTCTGCCTGTATGCCACCATGTTTCCCACCATGATGACGAGGGACTAAACTTCTGAATTGTAAGCCAGCCCCGATGAAATATTTTCCTTTATAAGAGTTTCCGTGGTCATGGTGTCTCTTCATAGCCATAAAAGCCTAACTAAGACAAACAGATTTGATGTTTTCTGTCTAGACAGGAGTAAGAACAAGTTGAAAGACTACAAGAGTTTTTTTTTTTTTTTTCCCCCTCCTACTTGCTTTATTTGCATGGCTCTGGAGAACCGTTGGATTACTCCTCAAAGGAGTGCTGTACTGTTGGTTTGACAATACAAGAGTTGTGCTGCTAGGGAGAATTTCCTCTATGCTCTTAGGTTCTGCATGTGAGGGCTGGGAATTACAACAACCAGTGCAGATGAACAGCAGAAAGACAGTATGGATTTCCTTATTATTTTTGCACGCTCACGGAAGTCTTATCATAGAGGAAGTGCAGACCCAAGGAAGCAGATGGAGCTTACGTGCTTTAACACACAATGATGAATTTAGGAGATTAACAAGATGAAGGAAAAGGGAGTCTGGAGTGGGCCAATAACTCATTGAAAAGTGACTAGAAAATAGATGGGGAAACTAGGGAAAGGCAAGGGTTACTTCAGTAGGTTTGTTTCATACACTCATGTCAATGTTGATTCCCGTGCCAAGGGATAAGAGAGTCTTCCTCCTGGGGCAGGGAAGGCATCTTTTTGTTCTTCACTTAGAGAGGAAGAAGCCAAAGGGCCCCTCAAGTGAGTGCCCTGTCTCGATTGCCTTCTCTTCAAAATACCCAATATGCCAAAGTGCCAGCATTGCACGCCAACTTTCTTCCATGCAAGTCAGTCAGCCAGCCTCAAACTGAGAAAACTTCACCTACATTTTACAAGCTGCAAAACTGAGCTCTGCTCACAATCTCAACCACGGAACAAAGGGGATTTGGGGTTGGGGGGTTGCGGGGGGTGGTGGGGGAAAGTGTCTGTGACCTTGTTCTGTCCGAGGCTCAGTCTCAGTCCTTGATAACAGAGATTTATAGCAGACACAGGAAGCTCAGTGGTATGCTGAAAAGAAGCTAAATATTACTTAAATGGTTTTTCACCATTTGAATTTTGGGAATGCATTTGTTCAAAAAGCAGTGAGTTTCTAGGCTGCTCTCAGGCTGCTGAGGCGCATTGATAGTTTATACTGTTCAGGTCAAAGGTACACTTCAATCTGCAGCAGCAGAGCAAATGACATCTTTCTAAAGCCAGGTCTAGATGGTGGAAATAGTAAAATATGCTTATAATCCTAGTACTTCAGAGGTTAAGGCAAGAGGATGGTGAATTCCAGGCAAACCTGGGATACAAAGCAAGTTCTCAGGATGGCCTGAATGACATAGTGAGTTCCAGAGCCAGTCTGGGTTACATACTGCAGCCCTGTATCAAAAATAAAAATAAAACAGAGACAAGGTGGTGGTTCGAATAAGAATGGCTTCTCATAGGCTTATATATTTGCATGTATGGTTTCCAGTTAGTGGAACTATTTAAGAAGGATTAGAAGGCGTGACCTTGGTGGAGAAGGTGTGCTGCTAAGGGTTGGATTTGAGATTTCAACAGCCTACAGCAAGCCCCTCCCCCTTCTCGGCCTACAACTTGCTGCAGCTCAGATGTAAGCTTGCCCAGTGCCATGTTTGCCTGCCTACCTTCATGCTTTCTCTGTAATGAGCATAGACTAACGCCCTGAAGCTGTAGGCAAGCTCCCAGTTGCATGATTCCTTTTAAGTTGCCTTGGTCATGATGTTTTTGTCACAGCAATAGAACAGTAACTAAGACAGACAGGCTTAGAACCTCTAACCCCATAATGTTTTCTTCTGGACGCAGGGTTGTTTCATGCCCCTTTACTACGACACCGGTCACAGGTTTAGCCAAAACAATAGGTCTAAATTACCCAAAGTGGAAACCAACCAATGCACCCCCCCCATTATGCATCGTCTTTTGCAACCTTAAATCATCTCTACCCTAAGGCAAGCTTATAAAACCTTTAGCCCATTCTGAGCTGTCAAAAATGGGACAGCAGCAGCAAGTCCAATATTTGTTGGTTCATGTCAAAGGTGACTCCATCTCTGGAAGTTGGTAAATGTTTCTGTTGATGGTACTGAAAAATCACTGGCTTTCCCAAGATAGTACCACGCGCTTCATGGCTTTCTATCTCAAGCCCCATGCTGTCCCTCAGCAACAGCTTGAGCCTCCTCAGCTTCCTCTGTCATGATGGGAGGCATGTCCACTTTGTGCATCTAGCCCGGGTCCTGCCATCTTTGGTCCACTTGTGACTCCTGGTCTGGGGAAATATTATTTACGTTTGCACCACTTCCTAACAGGGCGTGTTTGCTGGAAATAACAGTGTTATTCTAAAGCAATTAGCTGGAGGTAATAGAAATAAAATAAAGCAGGAAAAGAAAAAAAAAAGATTGGAAAAGTCATTATGCAAATTTGAGGCTATTCACAGCCAATTCAAAACCTTGAAGAAATAGTGTCAGCTGAGGGAATGGGAAAATTTTCTGCTGCCTTGAGTTATCATCGCTCTTTGCTGTTGACTTTAGGCCTGCCTGAGTGACTGCTGATAGTTCTCAGTACTCCTCAGTAACAGTCACTCTGTCCTCTGCTCTCCTGCTAGGCAGTATGCACTCTAGGAACCCAGGAGACCCGACATCCATCATGGTACCAACCCCCTCTGAACTAGGAGGAATGGCGGAGTTCTCTGACTGTTAGAGGAGAGACAGGGCTCCTACAGAAGAGTGGGGAAGGGGGAGGCACTATCTCTTCTCTGGCCCTTGTGCCCTCCTCGGGAGACTAGAAGTCTAGTTGTTCACACAATTAGTAATATGTGATGCAACTGTGGCTACCTGGAAAGAAAAATAGGGTAAAATATATGTGGACACACACACACACACACACACAAACACACACACAGAGCCACATACATGGAGGAGCTAGTCTTTGAAAATACAGAACAAAGACAATACAGCCAGATAGTAATCTTTTTTTACTATAAGTATTATTGGGGTATAATTTTCATAATACAGAATCACTCATTTCAAATGCAGAGTTTAGGCATAGGAAAATGGCTCAGAACCTTTGCTTAGCACGAACCCTAACTGTGAATCCTGAATCCTTAATGCTCCCCTCCCCTGTCCAAAGCTAGCATGGCTGTCTGAGCTTGTAACCCTGACATTGTGGGACAGATACAGGTAGAACTCAAGAACTTATTTGCAAGGCAACCTAAACCAAAAAGGTGGCATTTCAAGTTCAGTGAGAGAGCCTGTCTCAAGCTGATAAAGTAGAGAGCAATAGAAAAAGATAGCCAAGTCATGATTTGGGCTCCATACATGCATACAGAGGCCCGTGTATCTGAATACTCAAGCACACACACACACACACACACACACACACACACACACACACATGCACACACATAAACACACACATATACTCGCATGCACACACCTACACACACGCATGTGCGCACACATGCGCACACACACATGCATGTGCACACACATAAACACATACACACTCACATGCATGCACACACATATACACACGCACACACACACACTCCTCAACGATACAATTTGATGATTCTCAGTCAGGTCATACAGTTAAATAACCATTATCACAATCTGATTATACCTCATTTCCGTCATCTCTACAAGAACTAGCGTGTCCATTTTACCGCTCACCACATTCTCACCTGTGGCAACCTCTAGTCCACTTGTGGTCTACATAGCCTTGCATATTCCAGACATTTCCTATAATGGAATCATATGATGTAATTCTCTAGTTGTGACATCTTCTGCTAAGCACCAGGTGCTGGAGATTCCTCTGTGCTGCAGACATGCCACTGCTCCATTCCTTGTTATGGTGACATGGTATTTATTCCAGTATTTAGGTATACCACATTTGCTCATGCATTCGTCAGCTGGTAGATATGCAGGTTCCTCCACACTTTATTTATTGCGAATGATGCTGTTGTGAACACTCATGCACAGTGATTCTAATTCGAAGTCTTCTTCAGAAACTGCACCCATCACTTCCAACACCTTTCTCGCTCCTATCTGACACTTCTTATAAATATCTTGGATCTCGCGCTGAGTCCCACTGTTTGACCCGGTTTCTTTCTCAGTATCTTTGCTCCGTGGGTTCCTTACTCATTCTTTTACAAGAGAACAACCTGCCTGCTCATTCTTTACAAGGCCTTCCAGAGTCTCCTCTGTCCCTGGGCGGAGTCCAGGTGCCTCCCGCCTGTTGGAATATGTTGTCATCAGTCAACACCCTCTGCACATCCCAGGAGGCATAATGCAGAGATCTGTCTCCAGGATGCAGAGTCACCAAATAAGAGCCTCATTCTTAGTGGGGTTTTAGGTGTATAAACATCAGATAGGGACAGCTACTAAACAAAACAGCCAGATCTTCTCTGTTCTGTGGATAACTAGGCAGCTTGGACTTAGAAATCAATGATGGTTGAGGGTAGAAGGTTCAATTTTAGGTTTCGTTTTATTATTTAATTAATTATTAACAGCAGTGATGAAGATTGAAGCTTTGTACATATTAGGTAAACACTCTGCCATCGAGCTGCTCCCCAATGCTCTAGAAGATTCTATTTCATTTTATTTTAATATATGCCTGTATGGGTTATTTTGTGCTGTCTTTGGGATACAGGATCTCAGCTGGGTGATGGTGGCACATACCTTTAAATCCCAGCACTCAGGAGGCAGAGATAGGCGGATCTCTGTGAGTTGGGAGCCAGTATGGTCTACAAATCAAGCTCCAATACATCCAGGGCTACACAGAGAAACCCTGACTTGAAAACAAACAAATAAACAAACAAAAAGGTAGATGACCTCTGTTGCTCAATCTGGTCTTGAACCGCTATGCCCCCTGGCTATCCCACCTCAGCTTCTCACGTGAGGAGTCTCCAGGTATGTGCCACAGGGTCTGGCTTTCGATTCTGTTTTAGAAATGGAAAATATTATTCATTTAAGTCTGAAACGCACTTGTTAGGCAGTTTTCTTTTTTTGTAGAATTGTGTACTTTCTCTTTTATTTAGACCCCCTACACTACAGTACACAGTCCCATCTTGTGTTTCCTCCAGTAGATGGTAAAGTTTCTGTATATCCTAATAATGACCTAGTAGGTATTCTCTGACTGGAAAACATCATGGCTTTGACACTCAGGAGATCAGACACAAGAGCTAACGAGAAAGGGGACTTTCAGTGCCTGCTCTGACAACTATACACACAAAACGCACTAACGTACTAAAACTTCCAAAGAAAATGATTTGTAATTGCACTACTCATTTTTGAAATTCAATCAGTTTCATCTCCAATCTCAGGGATAAACCTTCAAGGTTCCACAAAACTCTGAAAGTTGAGGAAAAGCCTGTGTGTGAGCTCCAAGTTGGAGCCAATCCGATGTATTTTCTTCAGGTCATCCTCACTCCCTGTAGATTTCCACTTCCTGTAGAGTCAGTGGACTTGTGCCAGAAGATGATTTTCTTTCCCCAGCAACTTGCCAGAGTCCAATTCCTCCCATTTAAAAGGGTGTGGTGTCCCCAAGCCTCTTAGGTCTTTAATTAGCTCCTTCAAGGGTGAGGTTGGTCATTAACAGAGTGAGTTTCTCCTTTCCAGAATTTCTAGCTGGTACAGAATTGTACAGGAAGGGAAAGAGTAAAGTCTAAAATTTTGCCATCTCGTCCAGTGCTTCTCAGCCTTCCTAATGCTGCAATCTCTTAACACAGTTCCTCATGTTGTGGTGACCCCCAACTATAAAACTATTTTTTTGCTACTTCCGAATTGTAATTTTGCTACTGTTACAAATCGTAATGTAAGCACTTGTCTCTTCTGATGGTCTTAGGTGACTCTGGGGGCATGACTCAGAGGTTGAGAACCACTGGTCTAGTCTCGTTCTCCCATCCACCCTTTGTTACCAGAAAGATCTCCACCTGGCCCCTCCTCTGTGATCACACAATAGTTTGCCAGAGGAATTTAATCTTTCTCAATTGCAGCCTGAAGGTTGTAGAATTCTGTAGCCTGGAGTCTGAGCATCTGCTGCTGAAGAAGACCATCATGATTGCACAGAGAAGAACCCAACTCATGTGCCTCTTACAGCGTCTCCCTCCGCAAACAGCCCTGTCTCTGTCTCTGTCTCCCTTCCTCTGTCTGTCTCTATCTCCTTCTCTGTCCCCCTCTCTGTCTCTGTCTCTCTGTGTTTCTGTCTCTGTCTCTCTGCCTCTCCCACTCTCCCTCCCTCCATCCCAACTCCCCCCTGGACCCATCCTTTGACCTCAGGGGCTCCCTGTGTGAGTTGCTTAAAAATCTACTCTGTATGTCATAGACATAGTTGGGTTGCTTTGTCTCAATCTGAGCTGACTGACACAATTCAGTCCTAACTGTTAAGCTGCCTGAAGGCACAGTTGTTGTGTAGCTGTGTCTCAGGGGCACAGCTGTTGTGTAGCTATGCCTCAGGACTCATGTGGGAGCAACTTAAAGGACCACAGATTATTTTTCCTTATGATGTTCTCTTATAAGAAATCTTTATAATTTGTCACATTATACTTTCCACAATTTTTTTCCTCATTTTTCCTTCATCACACCATTGTTCAGGACAACAGAGTTATTCTAGAGCAATTTGTCTGGATGGTATAAGGACAAACAAGTTTTTTTTTTTTAAATGTTTTTGCCTAAATGCACGTTCACTTACATTTTAATTAATTAATTAACTAATTTATTTATTTATTTGTTATTGTATATGTGTGCACGATGTATATCTATGGGCATGCACACCACAACACTTCTGTGGAGGTCAGAGAACAACTTTCAGAAGTGATTTCTTTCCTTCCACTGGCCTCCTGATCACGAGAACATAAAGTCATGCAATAAGCGAAGATGAGCGAAATATTTCAATGTTTTGCTTGACTGAGTTATTCAACCTCCTTAAAAGAACTGGCCTTTTATGATTATGCCTCAAAAGCTTAAGAGTTCAGAAACAGACTTCAGTATAGACTACGTCATAACTGGAGCTGCCTTTTTTTTTTTTTTTTTAACTGCATCTGTGTACTATTATTAGCCTTGTTGCTATGACAGAATTCCTGGCAAGAAGTTATTAAAGGAAGAAAAAGATTACTCTGGTTTACAGTTTGAGGGGATACAGTTCATCATGACTGGGAAGTCACTGGGTGGGAGCAGGAGGGCACATTGCATCTGCAATCAAGAAACAGAAAATGATCAGGAAGTAGGGCCAAGCCCTCACACCTTAAGGTCTACCCATCAAGGACCCAGTTTCTCAAGGAAAGCTCCATTGTAAAACATCACCACCACCTGGGGACCAAGTGTTCAAACACATGAATTTATGGTGGACATTTCACATGCAAACCACAACAGTCTGCTATAAAGTGGGCGTGTCCTCAAAGCCCATGTGGGAACCTAGTCCCCAAGGTGATGATATTTGAAGATGGGGACTTTAGGAGGTAACTATGTCATGAGAGTGGAGCTTTCTGGGTAGGACTAGTGCCTTTATGGAGAGCAGATGTGGGAGAGCTTACTTCTTCTCTCTGCCGTCTGTCAGGTGGGGACACGAAGCAAATATGGCCGCCTGCAAAACAGGTGGGGATGAATATAACCACCAGCAAACCAGGTGGGGGTGAATATGGCCACTTGCAAACCAGGTGGGGACAAATATAACCACCTGCAAACCAGGTGGGGGTGAATATAACCACCAGCTGAGGAAGTGGAGAAAGGAACACTCCTTCACTGCTGGTGGGGATGCGAACTAGTACAGCCACTTTGGAAATCTATCTGGCGCTTTCTCAGAAAACTGGGAATAGGGCTTCCCCAAGACCCAGCTATTCCACTCCTTGGAATATACCCAGAAAATGCTCCACCACACAACAAAGATAGATATATGCTCAACTATGTTCATAGCAGCCTTATTCATAGTAGCCAGAATCTGGAAACAGCCTAAATGTCCCTCAGTTGGAGAATGGATAAAGAAACTGTGGTACATTTATACTATGGAATACTACTCAGCTATTAAAAATGAAATCGCAAAATTTGTGGACAAATGGATGGAACTAGAAATGATCATAATGAGTGAGTTAACTCAGAAGCAGAAAGACTCACATGGTATGTACTCACTTATAATTGGGCACTAGCCCAAAAGGCATGTCCATGGAAGTCTTCATTTACCAGGAGATTAGGATAGATGTGAGGACATCCTACTGGGACTGTAGGTAAGAGAAATATAGGAGATGGGGAAATAGAAGGACCCAGAGGGTCCTAGAAACCTACAAGAAGAACATTGTGACAGGTGGATTGGGGGCCAGGGGGTTCTGCTCAAACTATTGCATTAACCAAGGACAATACAAGTAGTAAACATTGAACCCCTACTCTGATCTACCCAATGGACAGTATGTTCTCCACAGTTATGTGGAGAGCAGGGACTGACTCTGACATGAACTCTGGTGCCCCATGTTTGACCACCTCCCCTTGGTGGGGAGGCCTTATGGCACTCAAAGAAAGAATAAGCAGGCTACCAAGATGAGACTTGATAGCCTATGACCTAGGGGAGGGGAATAGGGTAAAAGCAGGAGGGAGGGAGGAATGGGAGGATACAAGTTATGGGATAACAATTGAGTTGTAATCTGAATAAATTAATTAAATAATAAATAAATAAATAAAACAGCTTAAAAAGTATAACCACAAGCAAACCAGGATGTGGGCCCTTGTCAAACACATTCCTGTGGCATACTGAGTCTGATTTCCCAAGATCCCATAGTGCTTGCTGTTTCAGTACATGTCATTCTGTTGAAGAAAGCTGAGCTAGGATGAGGAGTGGGTGGCGCTTATGAGTTTCCTAGGAGTAACTGAGGGCTATTAAACTGAGGTCATAACAGAATTTTGCACTGTCTCTACTTGAGATGCTTAGGAGAGACGGGTGTGGGTTCAGGAAGCATGCCAGGGGAGCTGGGGACCAGCGAAGGTATAAAAGGTTGTAGCTCTGTTGCATCCTCAAGCCTGAGCTCAGGTGGCCAGGGTTCAGGCATGAACAATCAATATGTCAATTCTGCTTTCTCTTCAACCTCTACAGTCTTTAGGGAATTTACTGCATTTTTTCCTCGGTTTCATTGATTTTACAATCCTGGTTCCTTTAGAAGTTTCACAATTTACCAAAGTCCTTGTTAACTAAACTACAGTCTCGACAAAAAACTATTGATGGAGTGATTTCTTTCTAGCTCTTCCCTGATCAGACACAGGTGTATATAAACTGTTTTATCCACACCCCTGTTTTATTACTCACTGGGAGGATTTGCTTCGGGTAGACACAGACTGTCATGCTTTTATTTGGTTTCATGAATTCTGGGAGAGCCGGGTATGGCAGCACACACCTGTAATCCCAGCATTCGAGGAGGCAGAGGCAGACGGATCTCTGTGTGTTCGAAGCCAGCCTGGTATACAGAGTGAGTCCAGGACAGCCAAGGCTACACAGAGAAATCCTGTCTCAAAACAAAAACAAAAGTTAAAAAAAAAAAAAAAAAACCGCAAAGAATTCTGGGAAAGTTTTACTTCTGATCTAGACTGTTTTAGTGATCTCTGACGTAATCAGGCTTCAGAAAGGGGCTGTGAGGGTTCATCATGTAAAAACTTTCGTAGCTTGCAGGCTATAGTCAATGAGTAGCTGAAAATCTGAATGATGTAACACATATTTTTCTCTTGTTGCATTAGACAAAGGTCCAGTTGAATATTACCATCTGATCAGCTGTCCTCAAACTAAGCATAAGCTTTAATGACATCCAGGCTGAGGGACAGCACCCTGTATCTGCCCGTCACTTCTAGGGAATGGCATGGAAAATCCCCACTTAAAAAGCATTAAAATGTATTATGTGTGCACTCGATGGCGGGGTGGGGGGCACACACTTTTGCTATGCCTTACAGGTGGACATGAGAGGACAACTTGAGGGGGTTGGTTCACTCCTTCCTCCGTGTGAGTCCCAGGGACTAAACTCAGGTCCTCAGGTGTCGCAGCAGACACTTTTGCCTCACTGAACCATCTCACTGGCCCCACGGTGTTGTGTCTATTTGGGGTCATCCCTGGCCTCACTTCAGAGAAAAGAAGATTGCTTGCTGGGAAACGCTGCTCTGTCTCCCAGTAGTCTAGAGAAGCTTCCTTTCGCCTTTCCCTTCAGGCTTTGTTCCCTGGAGCCTTATGGGACATGGCCCTGGGCTAGTTCAGGTCAGGGGGGCAGGGCCAGCTTTTCTGAGCAGAGATTGTTTATCTTTTGCCTAAAGAAAAAAATCTCTCTATCTCCCCCGACCCCAGCTCCATCTGTGTGTGTGTGTCCATTCATTCCAAATATTCCTTTTAGGATGAACACTTGGTTTGTTTTCCCAGGAGAGGTGACTAAGGAAAACAGTTTCAACCTTATTTTGTTAATTTGGGACAGAGTCTCACTATGGAGCCCAGGCTGGCCTTAAACTTGTTATTAGCATAGACTAGCCTTGATCTTGTAATGTTCCCGTCTCATCACCGACTGTGCTGGACTTACAGGGATACCATACACTGGACTTGAAAGCAGGGCCACCTCAAAGCAAGAGAGATTTAGATGAACTACTAGGCATAGCCTTGCCCTGCAAGATTCTGGCCTTCTCTTGCCTGTGGTGGCATTTTCTATATTGCCAGCAGGTAGGAAGGTGAGCTAGTCCCTGTTTCTGTCGGCTTCTGGCGTACAGCCCTGCAATTTCTTTCCGGATATGGTTTCTATTTTTAGAGCAGCAGGAAGTTATGATTTCAAAGACAGATAGGAGAGCTGCATGTGGGTGAGGGATTGGGGCAGAAATTCTTATGTGAGGTCCTCGGGCTTTTCCTGGAGGCAGAGGTCTGTGCATATCTATTTGATTCGGCAGTCAGTATCAACCTCACAAGAGAGCTTGTGGCTGAAAAAAACAAGCCCTGAAGGAAAGCAGGAAGGAGTCATTGCTTCAAGCAAAGAGCGCATTAGGGCAAGCAATTAACTAACTGATCCCGACTGTGCAGGTCTAGGATAGGTTTGAGAGAGTGTAGAGCATCCTTAAGTCGGGATCTTCCACTGGGCTCATCCTTTCAAGAGTGGGGAAGTTGACTTGAAACTCCTACTGAATAGTGACAAAGGGTCAGATATTAACAAAGTGGTTTATTAGGCTCTCCCCTGGTGCTTCATCTGAAGTAAAGGAACTGTGTTTAACACATATGCAGAAACTCCATCTTGGCCTCTATGAGCCTTAACAACCAGCAGCTGGAATGGGCTTAGAGACGCTGAAGAGAGGAGATTGTGACTGGCAGCCAAAGGCTGGTTCCTTCCATCACTAGCTTTCTCAGCATCTTCCTTAGGGTCGAATGCTATGACCTTCATGTGACAGAAGTTGTACTTCTGAATACTGATGTTTTTAAAAGAATATGTATTTGATTTCTAACCATGTAATTGTGTGTGCCTGCGTGCCTGCGTGCGTGCGCATGTGCCTGCGTGCGCATACACCTCTGTGAGAGTTCAGGCACCTGTAGAAGCTACAAGAGGCCATAGGATCTCCTAGAGCTGTAGTCACAGGTGGCCATGAGTTGCTCAGTGTGGATGCTGAGAACCAAACCTGGGTTCTCTGCGAGGACAGTATGCGTTCTCAGCCACTGAGCCCCATCTCCAACACCCCTGATCTTGTTGCTTAGCAAAACTGTGTATACAGATCCTTCAGCCAATAGCAAAAGCCTACTTCATAGACAGGGTAATGCTGCATACTCTGAGTAGTTCAAAAGGATTGGCCACTCAGTGACAACATGGGGAGAGGACTAGGAATTCACATTTTTTACCTACTTCTCCTGTAAGTTAGATAAATGCCCTAGAAAAAAAAATAACAGGGTTATAATTAACAGTTCCCTTCCTTCAGTCAAGTTTGGTTTTGCTTTGTTGTTTTTTTTTTGAGACATGGTCTCACTATATAGACCTGGTTGCTCTGGAACTCTCTGTCTAGGCTGTGTGTGTGTGTGTGTGTGTGTGTGTGTGTGTGTGTGAGAGAGAGAGAGAGAGAGAGAGAGAGAGAGAGAGAGAGAGAGAGAGAGAGAGAGTGAGTGAGAGAGAGAGAGAGAGAGAGAGAGAGAGAGAGAGAGAGAGAGAGCACTAGATCAATATGAATAGCTTAGCTGTAACAACAAAAACCTCAGCACATGTTTTCCCTGTCTGGGAGGAAAATTCCATTCTGAGTCACCAGCAGGCAGCTCTGGGCTTGCTCCCGCCTCACAAGCTAGGACTCCGCAGGCTCTTCCTCCTCTACTGCCTGGAGCTGCTGGAGGCCATAGGCCCTTCGTATTCACATAGAGCCTTTCTTTCAAACTCCTTGTCCCCTTTCTATTGTCACCTCTCCTCCGAGTCATGTCAGACGCTTTCCAGTTCTTTCTCTTCATGGCCCCCAAACATCTCTAATGCAGAGCAAAACTTGCCCCATTCTACACCAAGGCTTAGGAAGCTGAGTCCCAAACCCATTGTCCTCTGGCTCAGCCACTAGTGCCATGGATTAGAGCCGATGGAACATAGGAAAACGTGAAGATGCATTTCCATTGGCCACACCCACACATGTTCCAGTTGCTTCATGGCCCCCTCTGCTTGCCTTAGATACTGGAACCTAAGGAGATGTTCCAGCCTGAAGTACAATCAAGCCACGTTCCCCAGATTGGTTTGCTCATCTGGAATGCATGTTACAAAAAGCAGTGCAATACCCAGGCATCATCAAAGTCTAACTCA
The DNA here is from genome assembly GCF_903995435.1 of Acomys russatus. Taxonomy (NCBI): domain Eukaryota; kingdom Metazoa; phylum Chordata; class Mammalia; order Rodentia; family Muridae; genus Acomys; species Acomys russatus. Next base: position 20,558,587 of record NC_067166.1, read on the forward strand.
CACTGGGCCGGAATTGGAGTTCTCCATCGGCGTAGTTTCAACTCTGTCTACTAACTAATGATGCTTATTATGTGAGCCGAATGTGACTTTCATACAGGAACACATCTCCTGGAACCTACACTGGAGGCCAGAGGGTGAGGGTATGGGATACAAAAAGGGGCCATGGGTAAAAGGGGCCGAGTTCAAGAAAAATTCTCCTGGACTCTTAAAACTCACATCCTTTATCCTATGTAAAAGGAGTCAGAAGCCTAGAGGCATCAAGTGGGGTGAGGAAGGAGAGAGGAGATGAAGGCTTGTACTCAGGACATGGCCTCGCCACTAACTCTCTCAGCACCAGGACATGAATGAAGCATTTCCTGCTTTGAGAGATTATCTTGCTTTTAAATATTTCTGACAGGTGTCCTGCGGATCCTTCTGGAGTGGCAATCTGTCTCTTTCTTCTGTTATGCAAATGTGCTCACCCTATTTTAGTCCTCAGAGAGGATAAGAGATGAGAGACGGCCCCTCAGCATCAAACTTCTGTCACCGCTGTATTGAAAAGATGCCGGCCCAGCATCTCGGAGGAGCAGCTCCATGCAGAGGCTGCTATTCCTAGCCCTCTTCTGTGCTTGTGTTCCTTCCCACAGAAGCCCCTACTGCCTCTGTCGCTGAGGAGGACATTGTTCATTTGTATTTCTGAGCTTTCTGCCTTTTGATAGTTGGCCTTTGCCTGCATCAAAAGCACTTAGAACAAGCTGGACTGTCACAAGAAGATAGGTGGCATGAGGGCAGGCATCAGTACAGTGTTTTATTCCCGCACTGCATCTGTGTTGCTTTTTCCAAAGAAGAGACCAGGGGCCAGGCTTGTATGGGTAGAGTCCAGCTTAGCGCCATAAAGGCTCTAGCACCAAACCCAACAAAGTGATACCAAATTTCAATGTATAAAAACACAATTAGAGTATTTTTCTCAGAGCCAAACTGTTGAAGAATTAAGCATATTTTTTCCCTGATATTTGTCGAAAAGCCAGAAGGTTGGAAAGGAAAAGAGATGTGCGCCAGCTCACCAGAGCATGGAGGTAATTATGCCTCTTGTACAAACCTGTCAATATTCTTTCCACGTTCAAACCGCCCTTCTCTGCTTCCGTTATCAGTGATGTTAACCCACTGTGACCCCTGAGAGAAGAGGGAGGTGGGGGGTGGGGTGGGAGTATCTACTTACTGGGGATGAGTAATACAAATGCACAACAAACAGACATGGGATGACAAATGGCTTGGAAAAATGTGGCCTAAGGGGGAAGGGAAGCTGTTAAGGCAAGAAGCTGCAGCTCGTCACTGTCTTGCATGAGCAGCCTGTCTGTTCTGAATGAACAGTGCAGGTTCTCGGGGTTAGGGGAAGCCTTGGCAGCCCGTGTCCCTACCCCCATCCTGCATGACCCTGCAGCTTCTCCTTTCTAACACCCGAGCTAGGGAAGCTCTAGTTGTTGGAAAGGACTTCCAAATGAGGGGACATGGTCATCTGTTAGCTGCCACTCTTTGGGACAGGTCTCCAAGTTTTGAGGAGATGGGTGGCCAGTGGGGTTGGAGTATGTTCTCAATAGTGACAGCCTCTGACCACCAAGCATCGTGTCGGACTACAGTGGTGGCCCTTTTCCTTTCTAGCTTTCAGGAAGATGTACCTATGCCCTGACGCTAAGCCCCCAATACACTGGTGTTCCCAGTGGGGTTTCTGACCTAGAGCCAACATTAACGGCATCTGCACTCCTGTCATGGCCAGTGTGTGCTGTGAAGTAACAGCTCAGCATCAGCTAAGACCTCACTTAGGGAAAAACCCAGAGCCCTACTTGAGATCTACTGGCTCACAGTATGCCCTAATTTTTATAGTGTATATTAATGGTACAAAACAATGAGTTCCTGGTCTACATAGTGAGTCTAGGACAGCCAAGGCTAACATAGAGAGACCCTGTCTCAAAAAAAAAAAAAAAAAAAAACCAATGAGTTCCATTGCACACACATACACACACCCAAGCTGGCATCCAACTTTCTGTGTAGCCATGACTAGCTTAGAATTTCTGATCCTTCTGCCTCAATCTACCCAGTGCTGGGTTAACAGGTGTGATTAATTAACTTTATGTTGTACTGAGGATTGAACTCAAGGCTTTATGCAAGTTGGGCGATCACTCTACCCACAGTACTCCTTCCTCAGCCCTAGAGTCCATGTTTTTAACCTGGCCTGTTCAGCAGAGGATTTCTATGTATGTTTTTGAGTAAGCACCCTCACCTGCTCATGTGACCTCTAAAGAACATTAGCTGGCCCATGCACTGTGATCCCTGGGATTTGACGTGGTGTCTCGGAACATGAGCACATCACTGTTGCTGGGGACCGGGGAACCTCCCCCGCCATAACTGGCCCTGCACTATAATGGGAGACTTTTCAAGGAGGAAGGACTAAAAAGACAGATGATCACTCCAAGGACATTCTCTACAGGCAACGGCTTTGGGAAGGAGCACTGAGTACACCCCCAGAGTGGGAGGAGTAAGACTCAGGAAGCCCTCAAATCTACATGTCGGGAGGAAACCATCATCTCCTTGACTGAGAGTTAACAAATTCCACTCCTTTTGTGTACTCCCCACGTGCAGTTTGTTCTTAGTTTCTCAGTTTCTAGAAACCTTAACAACAGGAAAATTCCTTTAGATGTCAACTTCCCAAAGCTGCACGTCATCAGGAAAATGGAAAGCCCACCTGTTACTCAGAGTCCATGTCACACAGGAAGAGGATCTGAGGGTGGTGTCATTGAGGTGGGAAGCAAAAGGTGATGCCAGAACCCAAGGACAAAATGTGAGCCTGGAGGTGGACACGTGACCATCGCCTGAGAGTTTAAGTAACTCATGAAGCTGATGCCCTCATTTCCCAAGTCCAGTGATTGACAGTTTAACACACACAATCCAGCCATGGAAAACAGAGTGACCTGGCTGTGGGGAAGATGTTGTTTACAAGGCATCCTCCACCTTCATCATCTCATTTTTCTCACATGAGAAGCCGAGAGTATGCATTGACCCTGGGACTGTTAGGAGGACCAATGAGGACATGGTAGATGCGACATTCTCTCTCCAGCATCCATCTGGCCCAGTCACTCAAGACCCCAACCTGATGATAATAACTTTAACTCCTCAGTGGTGGTTTGTTGGTTGGACAGACCGAGCCAACTGTGGTCCTCTACAATTAGATAACCACATGGAGACATGTAGTCCCTACTCTCAACCCCTCTAATGTCACCTGGGAAGATGGGAGAGATGGGAGGAACCTGGGCCTCACCTGATGCCCTGGACCCTCTGTATGAATTAGTCATGGGGCTATCTGCTGGCTGGACTCCAGGGATTGAATTAGTCATGTGATCAGATAAAGTGCCTTATTGATAAACTCCATTTGGACAAGGTTTTAGGATATTTGCAGCTGAAACAACTTACTCTATGAAAGCTGTACATAAAGTGCTACATATAGTCTCCAGCAAGAAGCATGTTCTTGAAAATTGTTAGCCATTATTATTATAGATAGAATACACTAGGCATACAGACCTAATGTACAAAGAGATTCTTTCCAGTTAGCTGTAACCAAGCAACAGGAAATCATTTTCCCTTTTCCCCTCACCCCTAGCCCCACTTAATTTATAGGAAAAGATCACTAATAAAACCAGCTAGTTTTCCTTTCCTCAAAAGAGTTGGTAAATTCTATCAGCACAATCTCCAGGCCATGTTCGAGCTCAGGGCATCTTCAGGCCCTCCTCTTTCCCTTGAGCCTGCTCTCTATACACAAGAAAAAACAGTAGCATGCCAGCCTGAGGACACAGGCTGACCATGTGGCTTCCCTTTTTCTTTGCTTGCTTTTGTTTTTAAAAGCTCCCAAAACACAGACAAATGTAAAGATCAGTGTAAATGCTTGTGTTCCCATGTTATTGCACTTATTCCATTTTATTGAAATAGAAATGACAGGAAAAAATATTTAAAATTCTAACTCATCAATTCTCTCCAAAGGTCATGTTCAACCTCTTTTCAAAATATTTATCTTATTTTACTCTATATATTTGTGTTTTGCATGTATGTCTAAGTACCATGTGTATACCTGGTGACAAGGAGGCCCAAAGAAGAAATTATCAGATGTCCCAGAATAGGAGTAACAGAAATGTGAGCAGCCCTGTGGGAGCCAGGAACTGAACTCAGGTTTTCTGGAGGAGCAGCCAGTGCTCCTAACCATTGAGACATTTCTCTAGCATATTCAACCTGGTCTTCATTCATATTTTTATAGCCATTTTCATTTGTGAATTCATGAGAAGGATATATTATTTCATCTGTGTTTTAAAAACTTATGTACATGTTAAGTTCTGTTCTGAAAGGTGATTTATTTCCATTACTATTGTTTTTAGATTTTTTTCCATGTTGATGCATATGCATCATTTTTATTTGGTGTAGGGTTTCAACATGTATGTGTAGGAGTTTCCACTCATCTGTCATGGCTAATAGACACTTGGTTGTCTTCCATATTTTTCCATTCTAAGTATGGCAACAGTGAACATCCTTCTGTTTGAGCAGTCTTTGATCCTCACTCTGAAATCTTTGGCTAGGGCCAAATGCATAAAACATTTGACATATCAGCACATAATTATCAAATCTTGTTGGTCTTAAGAGTCAAAAATGGAAGCAAGGTATCTTAATTAACTTTCCCAGATTTGCAAATACACATGGTCCATAACATGAGGAATTGTCAGTTCAGCTTGGAGTCAATGTATTTGCTCAAGAAGACATGGCTAATAACACAAGGCGGGAGGTGACAAGCCTGCAATTAGAAGTGCCGTCAATGCAGTTAGAACTCAGACGGTGCGGATCTGTGGTGAAGTGATTGGGAGGCAGAAGGTGTCTGGATCTTGATAATTAATAGCATCTCAGCAGGCAGCAGTGGGGGACAGTCAAGACATGATTAATAATAGGGACATAAGTAAAAATGCAGAAACACTGTGAGGGCTGGGCTTCAGGCAAAGGGAGACGCCAGGGCGCCATATTGTTCCTTCTCCAGGAGGGTTAGGGTAACACATCACAGATTAGCCAGATTCTAGAACAATGGCTAACCCACACTCTGCTGGGTGCACTAATTATGGCACCCTCTTCCTTTCCTCTCTGGATCGCCAGGTGTGCAAGGCAGAGATGTCTTTGCCTTGAGGAAGTCAACTTGTTCTTTGTTCACTGTACTTGGGTCCTCTGCCCACTAATCTTAGATTAATGACTGGTTTTAAACTTCCTATTGGGGTTTGGAGAAGAAAAAATGCTACTTGCAGGTCTGGTTCTAGCTTGAGTTCAATTGAGTCTCCTAGTCACTGTCTGCCTACAATGGTAGACAACAAGCAGAGAGATTTTGGGCGGAAGTTAGCAATTGACCTGGAAGGATAGTTTTAGGATGAATGTGGATGCCAGCTTGATGGCCAAGGAACACTGAGCACCAGTGGTTGTTATATCAAGTCTGGTCTCGATAAAGAGGCTGCAAATTTAGAGGCTACAGAAGAGAGACAATATGCAATCAATTAAAATTCTACTTCTGAAAGAAGAAAACAAAAACAAATGAAAAAGAAAGAAAGAGAGAGAGAGAAAGCTATGAGAATTTTCCAGACTTGCTAAATGATAGATATGGAAGAATAGTTAATTAATTAATTAAATTTGTGCATATGGGTGTGTTTGCCTGATGTATGTCTGTGCACCATGCGTGTGTGCTTGGTACCCGAAGAGACCAGAAGGCATCAGATCCCCTGGGGCTAGGCTTATAGACCGTTGGGTGCTAGGAATTGAATTCTGGTCCTCTGGAAGAGCAGTCAATACTCTTTACTGCTGAACCACCTCTTCAGCCCTGAGAAATAAGATTTTGGTGCTTTTCCTTTGGATATCAGATAGAATAGTCAAGAAGGATGCCTGAGGCTCTTTGCTATTACATTTGAGCTGCTCTATTGTCAGTCACTCTCCATTAGGCTGTGAGTAATGGGAGCCTGGGGCAGATGGGGAGCCGGGGAGTGATGCTGTGTGGGGGAAGCATCCGCAGTGCTGCCTAGCCACTTTGCATATTCCACCAAAGAATGGCTACCTTCATTAAGTGCTCATTGTGTCTGCAAGCTTCTTCTCAACACTTTTTAAACGTAGGCTGAATCGTTTAATCTCCATAGCAAGCAATGAGGTGAGGACTATTGTTATTCAATTTTTTTCAATGATGAAACTACAGCTCAGAGAGTTTTTGCATTTGGCTTAGGTTACAAAGCAGGTAATAGGCCAATTGGCCATAAGTATCCGCATAGTTTGGCCTTGAATTAGCTCCTAATTATATTCCTTTGGCCTACCACTCAGGAAGCTTTGAAAATCAAACGAAACACACATAACAGCTGCCGAAGACCACTGTCTGCCCTGGATGACATTATAAAGTTGGCAAAGGTATAGTTTCTTTTTTTAGTGAGATGACCGGATGAGAATGGAATTTTTTTTCCTTTGTCTTTTCCTCTACCCTCCTTCTTTCCATCCTCCCTTTCTTCCTCTGATTACTTCTTCTTCTTAACCATCTATTACTCATTTCGTCACCTCCTTCTCTTTCTTCTTTTTGTGATTGGGTCTCATGTAGCCATAGCTGTTCTCAAACTTGTTGTGTAGCCAAGGATGGCCTTGAACTCCCATGCCTCCTGCTTTAGACTCTCGGCATAGTCTAGGGTCTCTTCTGATAAATGTAGATGGTAGGCGAGAAAGGTTAAGAGAAGTTATATCCTATTATTTCTCCATCTGCAAAAGCCATTAGAGGCCATCCTTTCCCCGCAAGCCTGAGGTGTGATGGTGCTGTCTAGCCATTTCCTCCTAACTAAAACTTTCTATCCATTGTCTGCATTCAAGGGGCGAAGGCAGGAGAACTCCTGTGAGCTAGAGGCCAGCCTGGTCTGCATAGAAAGCTCTGGACCATCTAGAGCTACATAATGAGACTGTGCTTCAACAACAACAAAACAAAACAGTCCACATCACAGGGAATTCTTTAAGAGTTCAGAAGTTCCAAAGAGGGCCTCATTAAAGACTCATGAATTAAACAGCTTACAGGGCTCAGGAAGTCCCTGAAACTTACTAGATAGATTCAAAGACTCCTCCCCCCCGCCCAAGTTTATATAACCAGTAAGGACTTCTGAGGCGAGAAGACTCTCCAGCGTGTCCAGTTGCCTGCAGTTTGTGCAGAGAGTGACAGCTTTTATGAGTTGTCTCCCATGGTGGGATAGGCTTTCAGTGATGTTGCTGCATTTGCGTCTTCCTTATTTCTTTAAGCAACTCTTTACCCATACTCCTGTAAGTAACTCCAATGAACTCATTGCCTCACCAAGTTGGACTTTTGTCTGTTGTCAGTTCCCCATATTGGGTGAGCAGACATTTGTTCACATCTTCCAAGAATACTATCACACAACAGATGGTCCCTTAGACTATACTCTGTAATATATATATATATATATATATATATATATTTTTTTTTTTTTTTTTTTTTTTTTTTTTTTTTTGCTAAGCTCTTTTTCCTATAAGACCTGAGGCCCTATAGGCTTGGTACTTCCTGATATCTTTTTATGGGCTTCACATGATGTTTTATTGAATAAAAGAGCAAATAAATAACTGGTTACTTCTATATATGTTATGGGATGTTTCAAAGCAAGGATGTGCAGATGAAACTTCCTACTGCTGATGGCATCCCACTTTGAGGGATGAATTGAGAGGCAAATAGATGGGGGAAGGGTTTCGGCACAGAGGGTCTAGCTCACCTACGGGAAGATGTGGTCTATTTGGGGGAGCTGTCACCTGTTACTGTGTCTGCAGGAGAGAGTGTAGAGTGCAAGACAGGCTGTGAAACTGAAGAGGCACCCAGGGCTACCCTGCAAAAGCTTTATGCACCACAAGGAGGAGCTGAGTCTGGGGCTTGAGGGCAATGGGGAGTCACGGAGGAACAGGAACTTGTGGTGTAAAGCATGGGGGGGGGGTCTGCTTTCCTGTCCTGTGTCCTGCGGCACGACTGAGGGTGGCCATAGGGACATTAGAAGGCTCTCTAGAGTGTAAACCAGTGCTTAAAACACTGAGATTAGAAGCTTCCAAGTAGGTGAGGAACTCAGAAAGGATCTTTTTTCCCCAGTTCAATTTTTAAAAAATTAATAAATGTTGGCTTAAGGTTAGGACAACAGTTCCAGTTTTTTGAATGGTGCTATGTATACCACCATTTTATATTAAGTACTCATGCAAAGCAGATTTCTCAGCATTGTCAATTACAAAATCAAGACCTTCATTGACTCTGTAAAAAAAAAACAAAAAAAAAAAAACAAAACTGGAGGTGCTCTATGAACTGAAGTATCAAAAATTCAGCTGAGATTTAATGCTCTATGTGAAAATAAACAAGCAATCCACCTCGTTAGTATGCAAATTTGCTTTCAATGTACAGACGGAATCTTGACTCTGACATGAATTTAGTGGTAGAAAGTGAAGTAGCCAGTCGTTTAACAGAGGCGAGACAGATGTTGAAGAGACGAAGATGCATACGATTCTGACCTGCTAAAAAGTCGGGATGAGCCAACAAGACAAAAAACTGTGCTGGCTCCAGGTTAGATCAGGGTAAAGGAAGATGTGCAAGGAGATGGGGATTCAGTTGGGTTGCCTAGAGACACAGGGGATTGACCACTGTGAAAGAGGCTTTAGCTGCAAAGTGAGAATAGAAATTCTTAGGGGAACACAGAAATGAAGAGTCTTCCAGGGGCACACATTTGTAGGAAACTCTACTCCATTGAGGAGCTGCGGATAGTGATGGCGAGGAAGGACAGGGAGGTATGAGGAGGTGAGTGTAGCTTAGGGGCAGGCCTGGGAAGATACGGGGGTGTGCCCTTGAGAAAGGGAAATAATGGGATAAACAGCATTCTTTCCTGGAGAGAGAGGGAAAAAGAGAGAAAGAGAGAAAGAGAGAGAGAGAGAGAGAGAGAGAGAGAGAGAGAGAATACAGTGATAACTTGTGCAACTCTATGATTAGGGTGACCACTATCCTACTTTGCCCAGGACAGTACTCAGGACAGTACTTTAGACGTATATGCAAGGACTATTCCAGATCATCTAGGACATGTTGGTCATCTTACACAAAGCACATTCTCATTTTTCTTAAATATATACCATAATATGGCCATCACCTAGGTTAAGTCCCAGGAGGTTTCCTCTGGTCTGTCAGTCAGCATGACTTCCTTAAACACTTGTCAGGGTTTGGATATGAAGTTTCTCCTAAACGGCTCATTTACTGAATTGAAGTGTTGGTCCCAGAGAACAGTGATGTTCTTGGGACTTAGAATTTGGGGCCCGGCTGGCAAAATAGATCACTGGAGGCTTGTCCTTGTGAGTTTTATCTTGCCTCTGGCTTCCCTGTCTGTCCCTTTGCCTCTGTCTACCATGAGGAAAGTAGACCCTGGTACCATGACACTTTGCCACACCGCAGGCTCAGAGTTGGTGACTCTAAGGAGTTTCTGAAACCCAAGCTAAAATATATATTTTCTCCCTTTTAAGTTGTTCTGTCAAGTAATTTGTCACAGCAGTGGGAAGGCTAAGATACTACTATTTAAAAAATCTTACCATAGATTAGTATTGCTTGTTTTTGAGCTCTGTATAAATAGAATTACAAAATATTTTCCATTTAAAACTTAGTTTTTACAAGAGTTTTACATTTGATGTATTGCTATAATTTATTCTCTGTTTCCAAACTGTACCATTTAACATTTTCAACAGCAGTTACAAGGTTTTGTTTTGTATTCTGATGTTTGCAATGTTGGGATTTGACGTAGGGTCTCATATACACTAAGAAAAGTGTTGCTATTTCCCCATGTTCACAGCAGCACCAGTGTTCTCTGCCTTTCATATTTTGTCAGTCTTCAGAGTACGAAATGGTATTTGACAACTTTAATTTGCATTTTCCTAAGAAGTAATGTTGAGAATCTTTGTTGACCATTCATAGATCTTTTGCTAAGTTTGTCTATGCTTTCTGCCCATGTCAAAAGTTGGTTTGTTTTCTCTCTGTGCTTATTAAAGAGTAATTTATAGATTCTTGACACAGTCCTTTACCATATGTGTGTGTATTACATAAACAAATGCTTTTTATAAATTTGAAGCTTGCTTTTTAATTTTCTTTTTGAAAAGGCTTATTTTTTATCTTCATATGCACATGTGTGTATATGCAATGGAGGCCACAAGGCACTGGATTTTCTGGAGCTGGAGGTACAGGTGTTTGTGAGCTGCCAGACCTAGATTCTGGGCACCAAACTCAGGTCCTCTGGAAGAGCAGCAAGCTCTCCTAACCACTGAGCCCTCTGCCTAACCTCATTATTTTCCTAAAAGTCTTTTGAGAAGTACATAGCTGAGTTTTAATTTAGATATAAAACTTATTAACTTCCTCCATTATTAAGTATTTTTTGTCTTGTTAAGAATTGACTGTTTTACATAGAGATGTAGAAATATCATTTTCTTCTAGAAGCTTCATACTTTCTCTTTTGCATTTAGATACATGATCTAATGCAATAAAATTTTATTATGAGATATTGAGATTCATATCCCACCCCTAGTAGCTTTTTGTTACTTTTTCACAATTTATTTACAATTGAATTACTATGGAGTTTAATAAAAAATGTAATAGATCATACATGTGTGAGCCTATTTTTCTTATTTGTGCCAGTACAATATAAACCAACAGATTGTTATGATTTTATAGTAACTTTCAAATTTAGGGACATAGCTGTTACAGATTTGTTCTTTTGTTTTTTTTTAAAGGTGACCTTATATTCTATGTAAAATTTAATGTTTTGTTTTGTTTTGTTTTTTACAAAGAAACCTCTTTGAGTTTTTATTGGAATTTCATTTATTCCATATATTAACTTGTGAAAAGTTAATATTCTAAAAATAATATTGAATCTTCTAACCCATCAAGACATATTTGATATGTCTTCATAGATGAAAAATTTTAAGTCACTTGCACAGTAACTGAGAACAAGTGGGGAAAAGAATCATCAAGGAGGTAGAAGTTTAAACAGCATAATTCAACAACTTGCTCTAACTAAACAATACACCAAAAGAGTTACAGATCATATTCTTGTCAATCGCATATAGAACATTTACCAAATACCATGTGTCAGGCTATGGAGTAAAGAGACATCACTATAGAGCCAACAGATGCTAAAACAAAGTAAGAGTCTGTTATAAGCATTGTCTCTTTAGAAGACTGGTGTGTGTGTGTATGTGTGTGTGTGTGTGTGTGTGTGTGTTGATGGGACCCAGATCCTTGCACATGCTTGGACAGTGCTTTACCACTAGGATACACTTCCAGTCCCTAGAAGATTGGAGAATGAATTGAATGGATACAAGACCAATCAGTGAAGGTGTTACTTCACTGTAACAATTTAGCCAAATGTAACGGTGACTTAGCAAAATGGTGGTAAATGGACTGGAGAAAGGATCTATGAAAGGAGGAGGAAGAAAAGAGAGTCAAGGCTCAATAATAAACAACACTGCAAAGCCCTGGTTACAGTAGTTACTGAATACTATGGACTAGCTATAATATCAACACAGATCTGGATCCAAGCTTACTAATAATACTTACCTGTTAGTATCCAGTTAGTATCAGAGGAAGAAGATGTACCCGAGAGGCCATCCTCTAGTTTAGATACAATGCAGTCAAATCACACAGAAACGACCTTTGTTATATGGCTTGATCTAACTGGTGCATCTGAGATCAGCACAATTATCCTTGTATCTGCTTTTTTTTTTTTTTTTCTAAAGCCACTGTGATGGCAGCGTTCTTCCAGGCAGCAATTATTGATTTAAAAATTTATAAGATTAAGCTGAACCTTCATAAATTTTCTTTGTTTGGCTCAAAGTCGTAGATAGACATTAGAAGATGGCTATTCCAAAAATCAATATACTTTCCTTTTAGAATGGAGTGGAGTTCTTTGTCGCCGTGGCATCTGTCATCTGTTAGGCATTAGCACCTTCTGTCCAAGGTACAAGTCAAGGTTTGACAAAACAAAACAAAACAAAAAAACAAAAAAACCCAAACCAAACCAAAACAAAAAAACCCCCCAAAAACCAAAAACAAAACAGTTTCCCCAAGCTGCTTTATAATCATCATTGTCAAAGCAAAAGAGGTGTGAAGCCTGGAACTCTGGATTCATCTGGTTTGCTTTTAACTCTTCCTCTTGAACTATGGAATGTTGGAACTTGAACATTCTGGAAAGGAATAAACAAGACTCAGAGAAAAGGACTCATTTGTAGTCACCCAGCTACTTGTATATAGATCTGACACTCAAGCAATCTTACCTCCACCATCAGCATGCTAGGACCCTAGCATGCAGACAGGCTTCTAGCCTTTTCCTACTTTATACTTTAGGGAGAAATGTAAGTTGAGTTTTGGATCTTCACATCTGGCCTCGGCTTGTTAACAGTTTCTACTGAAGGGAAATATTATAGTCTGAGGGGCAAATAGCAGAAGAAGGGCTGATTTCAATTCCAGGCAAGGACCTTCTTTCTGTCTACTTGAGATACCTAAGATGTCTCAGACAAATGGTTTTATTCTAAAAAAAAAAAAAAAAAAAAAAAAAAAAAAAGCTGAGGTCTATGGAGCAAATGTCCCTATGAAGGGAAACTTGAGCTTCAACTGATATGAATAGCAAGATACTGACCTTGGACATCTCCCGAGAGCCCTTTTTATAGTTGGAAGGGAACACAGCACACAAGGGCACCTGGAGACTTAGACCAAGTTGGAGATGTTACTGAGCTAGAAGAAAGAAAAGAGGGTGTGTAAGCTTTGGACACGGAAGCAGTTGTGAGGTAGAAACAGAAGTTTCCCAGACAGAATGAGCCTAAGATGTCGACTTGACCCTGTCTGTCAATCTGAGGTACCCACACCCTACTCCTGCCCCTCCACACTGAAACACTACCACCCTGGGTGCCAGCAACAGCGGCTGCAGTAGCAGGGAATGCCGTCAAGGCAGTGAACATCCATCTAGCTGTGCTCCAGAGAAGACTGCAGAGCGACAGCAACTAGGCCTTGCTGTGGCGTCTGTTCTAGGGATTGTTTTGAAAACTCTCTGAGGAAGGACTGAGGGTTGGTAAATGACTTCTAATAATCCCATGGTGGTGGGTACACATTTGTCCAAACACACATTTCTACACCACCAGAGGTGAATCCTAGTGTGGTGGTTTGAATGACAATGGCCCTCAGAGGCTCCTGTACTTAGTCACTCTATAGTCGAAACTGTTTGCCAAGGATTTGGGGGTGTGGCTTTGCTGGAGGATGTGTGTCACCAGGGGTGGGTTTTGAGGTTTCAAAAGCCCACACCAGGTGTCCCCCCCCCACCCCTCTCTCTCCTGCATGCAGATCAAGATGTAAAGCTCTCAGCTATTGCTCCAACACTATGCCAGTCTACTTCTCGCCATGATGATAATGGACTAACCCTCTGAAACTGTAAGCAAGCCCCCAATTAAATGCTTCCTTTGCTCATGCAGTCTCCTCTTTGCAACAGAACAGCAACTGAGAAGACACCTAGTGTTAACCATGGGCTGTGAGTAGTGACTGTGTGCGAATATATTTGTTCCTTGGCAGCCATGTACTTGCGGAACTTATGGAATAGGATATTGGTAAGGGAACTGTGATGCGTGTGTGGGAATAAGGGCTTATGGGAAATCTGTGAACTAAAGTTTCATATGTACTTAGAAGGTCCTCTAAAAATAGTTTATTAAAAACCTGACCCTCTCTCTCTCTCTCTCTCTCTCTCTCTCTCTCCCTCTCTCTGTCTCTCTCCCTCTTTGTCTCTCTCTCTCTCTGTCTCTCTCCCTCTTTCTCAGTCTCTCAGTCTCTCTCTCTGTCTCTGTCTCTGTCTCTGTCTCTCTCTCTCTCTCTCTCTCTGTGCGCATTGTCATGAAGATCATCTGGTGGTCATCACAGTAAGGCTCCCAGGTGGGATGGCTCCGACCTTGGCTCACTCAGAAAATGAGGGCCTTGGCCTGCAGATCCTCGTCTATAAACAGGAGGACTGGAAGGGATCTCGTTTCTGCACACACACACACACACACACACACACACACACACACACACACCAGCGCAGACTTACGGGGCCTTCAGGGTAGGTGATGAGACTTCTCCCTGGGCAGTAGAGCCCTTTGTGCTTTCCACAGCCCAGGTCCTCACCCCACAAACTCTTCCCCCCTGGGAGCAGAATCAGCTTACCTCTGGGGCTGGGCACCTAAGCACGGCCTGACATTTAGGATCTGGAGGTTGTTCCACCTCAGGCATGTTTGGCTGTCCTTCCTCATTAGGTCCACCCTTTAGCTGTCCTGGGCCAGCGCTAGTTTCCCGGATGTCTTCTTTCTTTTTGTTACTCCCAGCAGACAAATATTCTACCCAAAGCAGAGTGCTATTTTTTATCATCAGCCGTGGGTTCTCAGTCTGTCACCTTCTGTTTGGGCTTGTCCCCATTCCCTTGTCAGATAGTAGGGCTTGAACCTCTTCAAGAGAATGGCAGGTGGCAGCCTCGGTTGGATGTCTAGAGCCTCTCTTATCCTCCCTCTGAATTCGGCAAAGTGTTTTGTTGGTTTTCCGCACCAGGTCCACAAAACATTTGCTAGAGGAATCAGAGAACCCTGGCAGACTCTGAGACGTTAAACAGCAAACACATCTGATGAAATGGAGAGAGTCTTCAAGGTTACCCCCCTCCACCAGCCCCCACCCCTTATCCCCCCTACCCCCCCACCCCCACTTACATAGCAAAGCACCAAGCTGGGTCTTCCGTTCTGGGGTCTGTAGACTTGCACACTGACTGCTCTGAGTCCATGTTTGTTGCAGGGGACAAGCTCATCTAGTTGGGGCCCCTGTCACGGGAGGAGTGCTAGACTCTTGATAGTGCACTCTAGGGCACTAGAGGTGAATGCATGGAGAATCGGCCAGGCTCCATCATCTTATTCTCTCATCTAGTCTATGCCATGAGAAAGATAAGAGCTGTAACATAAATGTAAGGGGGCCCATTAGCTAGAGGAGCATTATCAGAGGTATGAGTGTGTTTGTGTGTGTGTGTGTGTGTGTGTGTGTGTGTGTGTGTGTGTGTGTGTGTGTGTGCCTGAGTCTGCTCTGAGTGCGCGTTAGTTGTATCTGTGTGCCTTCGGAAGAATGCCTCCAGTGTGTGTAGCTTTCCTTTCAGGCTGATGCAATGCATCAAAGCATTCTCTTTGTTCATTCTCATACCCTGGCAAGCCATGGGCCCTCACACTTGCACACACATTTCCTGCAAAGGCGGCTTCTTCTTGTTGCATATCAAATGGAGCTTCCTAGTGTTTCTAGTTCAATGTCTTGAGAGCTGGGTGTGGTGGCATGCACCTTTAATGCCAGCACTTGGGAGACAGAAGCAAGCCAGTCTCTGAGATCCAGAAGAAAGTCCCGCAGGCAAGGCAAAATAGAGGCGTCTTTGGAAACCGTCTTCTGCATCGCTGGCCTCCAGCCTTGGCCTCTGTCTGCATGGTGTTCTGAACCTCTGCCCCCTGTCCAGAAAGTCAGAAAAATGATGCCCAGGAAGCCAGTTGTTTCTAATCTAGTATGAATTTAGGTTGGCGTTTTATCTCTCCCAGGACATGTGCACCTTGAGCCTTAACTTCGATTTCTAAATAAAGCCATTTCTCCTTACAAAGGAATAGCACATTATGGTACAGACGGGTGAGAAACCTCAGGTGCAGGAGGGGCTTTTGTATTGAAGCTTTATTTCCATCACCATCCTGCTCGGATGAGGGATGTATGCTTCCGAGATGCCTTCTTATGCCAGAATCCTTTCCTCCAGGTGCCGTCTTAGTAATGGAAATATTTGCCATCACCATCCAGCTGCGAAGGTTATATCATCTCCCTTGAAAACCACTGTTTCCGGGACAGGCTCCTCGGGGAGGGCAACGCAAGGCTGGAGAAGAGGTTGCCATGTCTGTTTCTACTCTTCACCTTGCAGACCTGGCCAGAAGAGGGAAGACACGGTGTGGAGGGCAGCAGCCTACATTTAAATTCAGGAGACCTGAGCCTGTTAGTGAACCGTACAGTCTGGAGGAAACAGCTTAGCCTTTATGCTCATCTGTAAAAGTAAACAAGAGATAGAGAGAGATAGAGATAGATAGAGAGGGAGGGAGGGAGGGACGGAGGGACGGAGGGAGAGAGGGACGGAGAGCGCGAGCGCTTTAAACCTAGCCTCACAAAACATAAACGCCACGCCACGGTAACATTTAAATTTGCGAAGCATCACACTTTCCTTTTGGCCCACTGGACCTTTCCAGCACCGGACTTGCAATTCAGGCACCTGCCACTAGAGGCGCACTGTTGCTTATTAGCCTCCAAAACCACAAGTGTTATCTGCTTTGCAGGAGATGTGAGTTCTGTTAGCTGATGACTTATAAAAGTTGCTTAGAGCAGCGGTTCTCGACATGTGGGTCACAACTCCTTTACGGTCACATATCAGGTATCCTGCATATCAGATATTTACATTATGACTCATAACATTATTAAGTAGCAACAAAAATAATTTTATGAGGCCGGGCGCAGTGGCGCACGCCTTTAATCCCAGCACTTGGGAGGCAGAGATAGGCTGATCACTGTGAGTTCGAGGACAGCGTGGTCTACAAATGAGTCCAGGACAGCCAAGGATACACAGAGAAACCCTGCCTCAAAAAAACAAAACAAAACAAAAAGCAAAAAACAAAAACTACTTTTATGGTTGAGAGATCACCACAATGTGAGAAATTGTATTAAAGGGTCACAGCATTAGGAAGGCTTAGAGGTTTCCATGTATGCCAAGACCCAATTTGGCTGACACCCTCTTTGCAATAGATTTGAGCTTTATTAGCTCCTCACCAGGCACCTGGATCTAGGGCACCTGATTCCTTAGAACCGCCCACTCATCAGAAGTGGCTAAAGGGCCCGAGTAAACCAAGCCACAGACTCTTCCAGGTGCCGTGTGGATAAATTGGGCTGCCTAACATTCAGGAAAAGTCCTCAAAAGCCGTCCTGTTCTTTGTCTTCTCATCCCGGGTGAGCATGTATTATACCACAGACAGCTTTCCCTGAGTCATCCAAAAGTCTAGCCTGGCATGACTAATCCCAGACTTCAGTATCAGGGATCACCGCATTCATCTCCGTGGCAGTGTTTGTGTGGCACTGGAGAGAAGCCGCGTGTCTCTTCTGGAGCAGCCGTATAGCCAAGGCGGGCCCCTCCTGGGGTTGTCTTTCTGTGCTCCTGTAGCAGATGTCGCAAAAAGGAGTCATGCCACCACCACACATCTGAACCTGAATCAAGGCCAGGAGTGGCCGTGCTCAGAACCTTGCTGCCTGGTCCTGGAGAAGAGAAACTGGAAGCACAGGCCAAGATGTAAGAACCTTTGGGTGGGGAGGCCAAAAGCAGCAGAATGTAGCAACTTATTTACTTCTTATGGATATATATATACATGAGCACATGTGCTGCCTTGAGACTGTTACAGACATATTCTCCTGAAGGTCCAAATGCTTATTAAACACCTGCTGTGTGCCAGACATTTTGACCAAAACCAGGCACAAGCATTGCCTTAGTGGAGCTGAAAGTCCAGGGCTGGGGGTGGGGGTGGGGGATGGGAGTGGGGTGAGGGTGGGGGTGGGGTGAGGGGTTGGGGGGTGGGGGGGTTGGGGAAACACCCGGGAGGAGACTAAAACACGCTCCTGGGTGTGCCTTCTAGGGTGCTTTTATACTGGATTAGAGCATCAGGCCTTTGACCCAAGGATGGCTTAACCCAATGGTGCATTCAAAATTGGAATAGACTGCTAGGAGGTGGTAGACCCATGAAAGGTGAGGTGAGGTGGTTGGAGACAGAGGTTACTGGCGGGGGCTGGGGGGGGGATGTCCTTGGGCGGTTATGGCCTGCTTTAGCTCTTTCCTGTCACTGTCTTTTGAGTCACCTCTTCCTCCACAAACTCCACCTGTCGTGAGGCTCTGCCTCCAGTAATAGAGCAGCAAATAGACTGAAACCACAAGTCAAGAAAATCCTGCCTTCTTTCTTTAAGCCACGCTTGGTCACAGTAACAATAAAACCAACAGGACAATGTCTTAGTGTACAATGACCACCAAAAGCTGGTGGTTTAATTTCAAGCAAGGTTGTGAAATCAGTTGTTTGCACAATGTAAATGGGCTTACCACTATGTAAGCTGTATTAAAGAGGAGAACAAATATTTAGAACTCATCACTTCCTGCTTTGGTTTTTTTTTTTTTTTTTTTTTACAGTTTATACTGTGTATATTGGCTTTTCTCCTCCTCCTCCTCCTCCTTCTTCTCCTCCTTCTTTTAATCTGTGTGTGTGTGTGTGTGTGTGTGTGTGTGTGTGTGTGTGTGTCAGAAATCTAGAATGACAAGATCCTGTCTTCTGTTCCCAGAGCCACTGGGCATCATGCTGGTAGCTCAGAATTGGCCACGGTAGATGTGCTTACACCGTGGATAAGCAGCGAAGGCTACGGATTAGGGTTATTTTTGCCCCTACAGAGCTGAGGGTGAGGCTTTTTTTTTTTTTTTTAGCACAGCACCACCTGGGACCAATTACTAGGGAGCTGGGGTTAAGCTTGAGGTAGGAGAAGGACTTGGAAAGAGGAGAGAAGGCTCAGTAGTTGCCGCCAGTTCTCGCCTCTTCCTCACTCTGAGCTGGCTTTGCAGCATGGCCACTGCTTTGTCATGGAAACCACTGTCTCAGCTATACAATTGCATATCCCAGCCCCCCCCACCCCCCTGCCACTGTACTAAGATATAAAGGTCATCTTGAGGAGTGACTTTTGAGTGTATCTGACAGGAAGAGGCAGGAGTTAACCCTCAGCTGAACAGAGCATCTACTTTATGCTAATGGGACAGCAGGTTGTTGAAGTATTGCCTCTCAGAGTTTTAGGCCTTGAGCTCTTGACATCCGCTGCTTAAAAAATGTCTGGGCTTTACCAGAGAAAGGGAAGACTCTGGTGTTATTGCAGAGGCAGGGCCAGTATTGTGTCTCCACAGGTATGAGTCCATGGATTATTCAGGAGTGGTGTCGGCGTCTGACTAACTGGCTGCAAAATGGAGCTAGGTGGGAGCTGGCCAATCTGGTGCCTAAACTGTAGTCTGTTCTCCTGCCTGTTCCTGTACTAGTCCACGAATTGCTTTCAAGTCTTATTTTCCAAATTCTCAGGCCCTGAGTAGGGTAGCTAACTCTGTCATGCCTGCTGTGAAGCAGTTTTCCTAGGGAGAGGCCTTTTGAACTGAAACACAGACAATGACAAGAAGAAAAAAAAAAAAAACCCTCAGCTGGTTGCTAGCATCCTATGTACCCTGCTTTCCTCCAAGAGATGCTCGTCTCTATAGCAACCGCAACGTCACAGTGTTCGGGACAGCAAGGGCTTCTTGCAGAACAAGCCTCCTATTGGAATTCCTATTGGACATTGGGATCAGGAAGCAAGAGGGCCCTGGAGCCATCTGTGGCTTTACATATGTCTTTCCACCATTTGCTTCTTTTCCCCTTCTCTTCCTCTTCTTCCCGCTCTACACAGCAAACAGGACACAATCCAGCTATGTAGGACATTTTTCTGTGTTGTCTTTCTACTTACCTTTGTACGTGAGGAAAGGTCAGGTTTTGTCACCTCTCCCACATACCTGCACCCCCACACACCTGTACCCCCACATCTGTACCTCCCAACCCGCACCCCCCCCACACACAAATACCTATATCCTCACATTCTGTTTCTATGCAGAGGGTACAGAAGGGGTTCATTTGATGGAACTCCCTAAAGTTCAAGCTGTTTTTGAAGACTCAAGGCTTGCTCAGGCCAGCCTCACCTAAGCTCCTCAGGTCACTGTAAAAAAAGCTTCATGTTGAGGGGCTTGGGGGTACAGGACACTCTTTTACTGTCTTGGAGATCAATGCAAGGTCACAAAAAAGACAAGAGTGTCTTCTTCTTCTTCTTCTTCTTCTTCTTCTTCTTCTTCTTCTTCTTCTTCTTCTTCTTCTTCTTCTTCTTCATTACCACTGAAATGCAGATAGTCTTTGCCTCATAAATAGCAGGGCATCCTCTGATCATGGCATTTCTGACAGGAGCCCTTATTAAGTGTATCAGAACAGTCCAGCACACCAGGCTCTGCTGGGCCATTACAGCATTTCATTGCTCCCCTCAGATCTTACAGGCGCATGCTTTCCAGACAACACTATAAAATGGCTTCCAGTTCTCTATCCCCCCCCCCCCCCCCCCCAAGACCTCCCTCTGCAACTGAGGAAACTGGAAGGCGGCTTTGGATAATGCGTAGGCTCAGATGTGAAGGAAGGAATTATGTTGAAGGACTTAAAGGTAGATGTTCAAGGAGGCCCTTGTCTGTGTGGTGTTTGTGCCCATGTCCCTGTACGACAGCCACTGGCCGCCAGCAGCTTTTACAACCAGTCTCAGGACACAGTCACAAGCACACTCAAGAGCCTACTGAACTCCTGCCTCACAGTGTTCTTACAAAGCTGAGTCATCCCTCCTCTGTCTGGCTCCCCCTGCAGCCAGACTTTTGTCTCCCTGTAAATTCAGTGCTGGCTGCCTGGGGACAAGCACAGCGACTTTAGATCACCTCAGGCCTCAGGGTGAGGGTGCCAGAGCCACAAACAGAAGGAACTTCTGTCTATCAAGTCACAGGTTCCATAAGGCAAAGTCCCTTGGATACTTTTACTTTTAAGGGGGAAATCACAGCCTAATCTTGCTCGTGAATTAGTCCAAACAAACTTGAGTGTCAGGTAACTGTTTAATATTCTTTTCCTGAAATATTACTTCAGAATATTCATGGAGTGTTTGACTTAGGAGGGATTGTTAGGATTAGGCAGTGGAAGGGACCTTGGCAGGTCCTCAACAGATCCAGCCCAAGAGATTTATTGGGGGTGGGGGTGGGGGTGGGGTGCAAAAGGCCATCAAGGAGTGGGGACATGAGAGAGAGATAGAGACAGACAGACAGATCTGTCAACTAGTATCCGTGACCCTCACTCACTCCCCTACCTTTAATGTGGACAGCAGGGCCCTCGTGTTCCATTTAACCATTGCCTTTTTATTATGTTTGGACAGCTGCATATGCTATGAGCTAGAAAATGTCCTCAAAAGTGAAATATTGTGATCGTGTGTCTTATCTTCTGATGGAAAATTCTACTTCAGGTTAGTAAATATCTGTACCAAATTAGAGAGTCTTACAGAGAGCAAGAACTCATGCCTAGGTTCCCTGAGCACGTCCAGAAAGAAACTCAGCCGTGGCAAAGGGCAGCAAGCAGTGGACAGCAGGCTCAACTTGCTTTCATGTGTCACATGCTAAGTAATTTGAAGCAAGAGGTTGTCACTCACCACTGTTAAAGCAATTCGTGCACAGGGCAGTTTGACATCAGTAAGAGCCCCCCCCCCGGGGGGGGCAGCGGTTCTCAACCTTCCTAATGTTGAAACCCTTTAATATAGTTCCCCATGTTGTGGTGACCCCCAGCCATAAAATTATTTTTGTTGCCACTTCCTAACTGTAACTTTGCTACTGTCATGAGTTGGAATATAAATATTTTGGGGGGTAGAGGTTTGCCAAAGGGATCGTGACCCACAGGGTGAGAGGTGCTACTCCAGGCAGAAATGGAAGCACAAACTCTCCTATAGTGTCTCCATCATCTTCCGTGTGTTAGAGTTACAGGAGGCAGGGTGGCTCAGTAAGCCCCAGTGTTTGTCAGTCTGCCCTTGTCCATTTGTGTGGGCAAAAGTATCTGCCTGGCCTGTGAAAAGCAGACCAAAATAAATGCAACCCTATATGAGATGATATATGAAAAGATGGAAGTTTTTTTTTTTTTTTTTTTTTTTTTTGCATCAAGTAGCATTTACTTGGTGAAGCCTAAATGCAATCTTCTGATGGTTTCCCACTTGGCCAGTCCTACCAACCCAGAGAGTTCTGTGGCTTCTGTGAGGACAGCAAGGAGCCAGTCAGTTTAAGACATTTTCATCATTAAAAAAAGCAATACCTCCATTTCCCTAAAGCAGAAACCTTTATCCAACTTGGCAGCGAAGGCTGAGCATGCCCGTAGCTCCACTGTGAACCTCAAGCTTGTTTTGATAAAATGTGCTGTTATTAAAATGTCATTAACAGTGTCCCCAAGGTTTTGCAAACATAGGGATCTGCTCCACACCGTGAGTCAGGAGCAGAGACAGGTTTTCTGGGACCCTGCTTTCTGGGACCACAACACAGCTTGCTGAGATACAAACCCAAGTTAGAAAATGGAAGTCCACAGTTTCCATTGGAATAAACCTACTTAATAATAAAAGAAGACAGAAGCATTAAAATAGTCTTGCACAAGAGTTCTGAATAAAGGGCAGGATGTATAATTCTGTTCAAGTTCCTCTCCTTCCCCTGTGATTTCATTTGGGGACTGGGCTCTGGGCTCCACACATGCTAGACAAGTGATGTACCACATGCCCAGACCTCCTTTTTTTTTTTCAATTCACATCTATTCTATTATAGATTAGGGAAGGATTATAGTATGTGTTCAATAGTAGTTTTTTGTTTTGCTCGTCTAAACACTGTGTGAATGAACTCATTTAATTACCCTGTCACTTTAAGATACAGGTTATCCCCATGTTGCTTATGTATTATATAAACTGAAGTCCAGGGAGGTCAGATGGCAGAGCTAAAAGCCAGGAGGCCAACCAGCTCCAGCCGGCCTTCAGAGCATGCTCTAATCGCCACGCAGAGAGGCTGCCATTCCTGACCTGTGTTGCTTGTTTTAACCTCTTAGTGCACTGGCCCAGTCTTCCAGGGAACGGCTCTGGGAAAAGAGGGTGACAGTGTTATGGCGCACACAGGGTGCAGAGCCTGAGAGATCGTGGTGGGCCAACCTGGCCAGGACACTCAAGCCTACGGATATCCCGGTTTCTTTTTCTTAAGCAAAACACATACGCAGCTGGCCTCACAGCCATGTCACAAAGACGAATGTATGAATGCGTTTGCTAGACTGGAAACTGCAAATATTAAGCATTAGGGATTTTTAAATACCTGAATTCAGCAGAGAGGTTGTAAACAACAAGTCTCCCGCACTGAGACCTTCCTTGAAGAGTGTAAAGGTGCTTCCTGGCGGCTCCGTTTCAGTCTGTATGTAAAGAGCACTTGCAGTCACTAAAGGCCTAGCCCTTCAGTACAATTCTTTGTTTCCCATGGTGTTCAGGGCACATGTAGGACACAGAAGTGGGGAGTCACAGTTCTTTCCAACCTGTCACCTTCCCTTGACAATCAGGGATTATGTTTTGAAAGCAGGACCACAAATCTACTGTGGACAGGAAAGTAAAGAAAGTACCCTCGGAGTCAAGCCTAGGTGAGTAGGTCCCAGACGAGGGCTATGTCAGCCTTCTTTGTGCTAAAGCTCAAGAGCGTCATTGTTAAAGCTCATGTATCTGGCTGTCCTGGGACTTCTGCTGGTTAATAGAGGGGGTTCCAGTTAAGTGAGGTGAGCCACAAGCAAACCTGGTTTAAGTGTATAGTGACTACAACAGATGTTTAAAGGTATTTTTATTTATTTTTATCTTATTTTATATGTATGGATGGGTGTTTTGCTTACATCTATGTCTGTGTACCATATGCATGCAATGCCCAAGAAAACCAAAAGAGGGAGTCAGAGCTCCTGGACTAAAGTTAAAGATACTTGAGATCCACCATGTGGGTGCTGGGAATCAAACCCAGGTCCTCTGGAAGAGCGGCCAGTGCTCTTAACCGCTGAGTTATCTCTGAATATAATAGATTCAAGATTGTAGCCGGGCGTGGTGGCGCCTGCCTTTAATCCCAGCACTCGGGAGGCAGAGGCAGGTGGATCGCTGGGAGTTCGAGGCCAGCCTGGTCTACAAAGTGAGCCCAGGATGGCCAAGGCTACACAGAGAAACCCTGTCTCAAAAAAACCAAAAAAAAAAAAAAAAGATTCAAGATTGTTTAGCACAACACCTGAGGCCGGATGATATATAAAAGGAAGGAGTTTATTTCACTCACCGTTACAGTCTGGAAGCTCACTGCTGTATGGTCACCTCAGACTGAGGTGAGGGCTCCTGGCCACTGCACAAGATGGTGGATGAAACTTCAGTGCAAACACATGGGAGTCACATGGAGAGTCAGGAAGCAAGTTCAGTCAAGGTGCCTGTTTCTGTCGTAACAATCTGCTCTTGAGGCAGCTAATGGGAACAGCCACATCAGTTCCTTCCAGTGACATTGTCTCATGACCCAATTAGCATGTGCTGGGACCCACCTCATAGGAGTTGTGTCACAGGGCCTGGAGAGATGCTCAGTGGTTAAGAGCAAGGCTGCCCTACCAGGGGACCCTGCTCTGATTCCCAGAACCCACAGTGGGGTGACTTACAACTTCCTGTAACTCCAGTCCCTGGGGATCCGATGCCCTCTACTGGCCTCTGATGGCACCAGGAACACATGTGGTAAGTACAGGCAACACACCTATACACATTTGAAAAAAATTGTACTACTTTTCAACACCAGAGCCCTGACGATTATATTCCTACCGTATGAACCTTTGTAGAGACATTCAATCCATATGCAAATCATAGCAACTCGTGGACTGTCTGGGCTACAGATTCTGAATGTCAGAAGGGCAGTTTATCACTGCACGTCCCTCCATCCTTGAGCACTGTGACATCCCTCCACGGGAGCAGGACCTAGAAGCCATGTTTGTTCTTTGTGATACACCAGCTACTGAGACCAGGCTTTATCCTCCGGATGTTCTCTGCACTCTCACTTAGGCATGCTGGGAGAGATGGCAGCGGTACGTAACAACTGTACATAACAGCAGAAGATTTGTGACAACCCAGAGGCTCATCACCAGGAGACCTGGGGGAGTGTGGCACAGCATCATTCCATGCAGAAGGTAAAGTGAGTGACACAAGCTGGGGGTTGGTACTGTAGTTGCACTTCCAAACATGATAAGAAGAAAATGGAAAGCTGTCTGATTACAAAAGTAGGCTGTAAAATAGAGGCTTATGTGACATTTCAAAGCACGCGAGAGAGATCATGCTTTGTTCACACACATATATGTTTGTAGTAAAAGATAAAGGAAGGGTGGAACATTGTTTCGTTAAGATACTTTTTAGCTCTTATAAGGTAGGGGGTTAGCCACTGGTTCTTTTTTTTTTTTTTTTTTTTTTTCCTTTGCTTAAATTGGATATATAAATATAAATGCTTAGTATATAGCTATCTACACTTTTATAAAAATTATAATGACATAATTGAAAAAGAAGAAAAATCTATCAAAATATCTGTAGCAGATAATTCTGACAGAGGGAGATATAGGTAAATGTTCCTCACTCTTCATATGAAGCTCCCTCCATCTTGTCCACTATTATATTTATTTTATGGCAGGAAAAAAAGATCATTGGCATATAAAAAAGATGAATATCTGAAAAATCCTTTAATCAGTCACAGAACCATTTTCCCTGTAATGAGGTGCAAAGACTAATAGTGTCCCTACATGAGGCATTTCTATACTGTATGTGCACTCTATACAAGCTGAGTGTCTACTCACGCTCAGCGTGTAATCTATGTGGGAGCTGTATTAGCGACACTTCTTACCAAGATGTAAGTGGGCATCACGTGACCCAGAGCAGCTGCCAATGGATAAGGAGAAACAGAATCAAGAAGACAGTGCAGGAGTGGGAAGGATGGGGTGGTAGAAGGTGAAGTAAACAAGATAACAAAACACATTATTAAAGTCAGGGGGGATTGGAGCCCCCAAGATAAAACATATGTGCTACATGGGACTCACAAGCCCAGGGATCCTGCTCATGAGGGCCGGGCCTTCTGCATTACCATGGAAGCTGTTGGCTCTGTCTCCCCAGGTGCTACTTTGTAGTGAGGAAACAGAGACCTGGGAGTTACTAGGGTGCTGCTCTTTGCCTCTCAGGACAAGGGCAAGGAAGGATGGTTGTCATCGGAGTTCTGCACGCTGCTCAGCCTGCCTGGGGCCTGTGGCATCTCGCAGGGATCTAGCTGTTTCTCAGGAATCTTCTGGAGGAAGTGCCGGCTCTGCCCCTACCACTGCAAACAGCAATGCTTGAGGAGTTTTAATTAATGGAAGCGGTGCATTTCTTTAATACACACACAGGTAAAGGATTGATTTATGTCTTTTCCACACACATAGGGACAGCTTAATTTAATGAAGCTGAAGGGGGTGGGGGTCTTGGTGAGACCCATCTGGCCCTGCTCCTGTCTAGCAAGGATCACTTCCCACTCATGACAGGGATGCTAATTGTATTGAGTACTGCTTCCAAACACCATAGGATGCAGTGTAATTACACTGTGTCATAAAAGAATTCCAAACCGGGCTCTGTTTTAAATTTGGTAGGACATAGTGGAGAAATCTATGTGACAGATGACAACATTCTCTTTTCAATTAATGAGATACTTGCTTGAGTCATCCTCAGAACCATTAGGCACCAATTAGAAAGATTTATGGCTCCAAAATGACCTAAAACAAACATTCTCCAACTTGGAAGTACAGGAAGATGATCTCCTTTGAGCATTTGGGAGGTCACTCATTTAAATGAAATGTGCACAGGCAAAGGAATTATCTAGAATATCTTCCACCGAAATCTGAAAGTCAAACTGTTTCAGTAGAAATCTCATTAGGCTGTTGTATGCAGTGTTTTATTCATCCCTTCCCTATGCAGTCATTAGACCCAGCCAAGAGATAAGTACGCAACACTGTTGGGAGCAAGGAGTGGGGTTTGGCTGTGTTAAACTTCAGTGGTAAATCAGAAAGGGACGCTTCTCCCAAGAGGACTCTGCATATTGTAAGGAGACTAGATATGAAGCTAGCTATGTGACTAAGGACGAATGCCCCAGAGTCCTAAAATTAGGAAGAAATAATTCCTGTCCTAACCTCATAGCATTATTCCAAGTGAAAATGATGCTCACTGACCATAGAGAGCTGCATAAATGGAAAAAGACTATTGACGTCAAGACACTTACTGTCCAAGAAGGGAGATTTAATGTAGGCAGAAATATCTATTGTACAGGCAAAAAGCCAATCTTATTTTGATAGAGGCACACATTTACTTATTGGCTTCAAACACCTACTGAGTCCTAATCATGTCGAGATGAAGTGCTCAAATGAAGGACTAGGTCATTCTGAAGATGTCTATGCTGCTCTTTAAATGCTTACAGCATTGCTGCACTTACCAGTGTGGATCCCGTCCTTGCCAGCTATTGCAACCTTCACTGTACACACTCTGATTTCATTTCATTACAAGGACCTGCCATTGCTCTAGGAAAAATCTCCCAGACTCTCCCTTGATCCTCCTTCCTCCTCCTTCTCTCAGTTGAAGAAGGGACCTGGCAGAAACAGTCTTTGGAGGCCCACAGGCTGCTTGGACCCTTCCTGCCCAAGCGGGAGTCGAACAAGCTACTTGACATCTCTGAGGCTCGCTAGACCCCAGGCTCTGTCTACTACAGGGAACCACACCAACCGTACAGTATCCTTGTGGGATGAACGATCCTTTGGTAAAACCCCTGGCATTCTAAACAATCTCAGGCAATTGTAGTCATTATTCTCACAACAAAGACCATCTAAATCCATCTGCCTCTCTTCCTCCATTCATGGAATGGCTTGAGTTTTGAGAAAGGGGTTGATTCAATGGAATCATATTTTGCTTTTTCAGTTACTGATTTGGCGAGAAGAAAAATGAGCGTGGTTTAAATGTTCCAGGAGCCTGCAAGATCCAGGCAAGAAAACAGGTAGTTCTAGGCAGAGCATTGGTCCTTAGGCTCTTGGTCCTTAGACTCTGAGATAGACACCTCCCATCTCCGGGATCCTTCCCCAGCCTTAGGTTCTGGCATGCTTTACACTTCTCTCATCAACTGCGAGGATGTCACTCTTCTAGTCTGATCCCTCTGGATTCAATGATGCAGTTTCCAATTGTGAAAGAAAGCAAAATACTCATCGTAGCCAACTCAAGACCTTCTCTCCAGACAGTTGAACATTTGCCTAATTTATTATTAGAAATAGCTATTTGTGCTACTTTCACTTACAATACATAGAGGCAAACTCAAGTCCAAGTGGATTAAAGACCTCAACATAAAACCAGAGACACTAAATCTGTTAGAAGAAAAAGTGGGGAAGAGCCTGGGACTCATTGGCACAGGAGACAACTTCCGGAACAGAACTCCAACAGCCCAGGCTCTAAGGTCAACAGTCAATAAATGGGACCTCAGGAGGCTGAGAAGCTTCTGTAAGACAGGAGACACTGTCAACAGAACAAAGTGACAGCCTACAGACTGGGAAAAGATCTTCACAAACCCTACGTCTGACAAAGGACTAATATCCAAAATATATAAAGTGCTAAGGAAATTAAATACCACCAAACAAATAATCCAATTAAGAAATGGGGCTCAGAATTAAACAGAGAAACAGAGGAATATGGAATGGCTGAGAAACACTTAAAGAAATGCTCAACATCCTTAGTCATCAGAGAAATGCAAATCAAAATGACTCTGAGATTCCATCTTACACCCATCAGAATGACCAAGATCAAAAATTCAAGTGACAGCACATGCTGGCGAGGATGTGGAGAAAGAGGAACACTCCTTCATTGCTGGTGGGAATGCAAACTTGTACAACCACTTTGGAAATCAATCTGGCATTTTCTCAGAAAACTAGGAATAAGACTACCTCAAGACCCATCTATACCACTCCTTGGAATATACCCAGAAGATGCTCCACCACACAACAAGGACATATGCCATGTTCATAGCAGCCTTATTCATAATAGCCAGAACCTGGAAACAACCTAAATGTCCCTCAGTCAAAGAATGGATAAAGAAACTGTGGTGCATTTACACTGTGGAATACTACTCAGCTATTAAAAACAAGGAAATCCAGAAATTTGCAGGCAAATGGATGGAACTAGAAATAATCATACTGAGTGAGTTAACCCAGACCCAGAAAGACTCACATGGTACATACTCACTTATAATTGGACACTAGCCCAAAAGGGAGTCCCCATGAAAGTCTTCACTTACCAGGAGATTGGGTTAGATGTGAGGACCTCCTATTGGGACTCTAGGCGATAGAAATATGGGAGAATGAGGAAATAGAATGATCCAGAGGGTCCTAGAAACCTACAAGAAGAACATCATGACGGGTGGATCTGGACCCAGGGGTCTGCTCAAACTACTGCACCAACCAACGACAACACAACCAGAAAATATTGAACCCCTACCCATATCTAGCCAATGGACAGGACATTATCCACAGTTGTGTGGAGAGTGGAGACTGACTCTGACATGAGCTCTGGTACCCCATATTTGACCACTCCCCCATGGTGGGGAGGCCTGGTGGCACTCAGATAAAGAATAGGCAGGTTACCAAGATGAGACTTGATAGGCTGTGACCATATGGTGGGGGAGGAGGTCCTCCTCTGTCATAGACCTAGTGGAGGGGAATAGGGTGAAAGAGGGAGGGAGGGAGGAATGGGAGGATACAAGCAAGGGGATAATAATTGAGATGTAACCTGAATAAATTAATAAAAAATAAACACACACACACACACACACCCAATACAAAAGTGCTCTCCAAAGACAAATGTAAGTCACTAGAGCCAACAGTGTAAGAGCTGGGAGTCTTGGGTGGAGGAAGCTGCAGCACTGACCACAGTGTAGAATCAGCTTGAGTCTGATCCTTTGTAGTAATTGTTGAGTCCCTGTGCAGTACCGCACTTCTCAGCAGAACTTCCTGGGACCCACGGTCAGAGTGTCAGAGTCCTAGAGAGGACCACAGAGCTTATACAGTAACCAGAGTCATCGCACGTCCCACAGAACAGCACGCACGGAGGCACTAATGACTCGGGGCATCCTTTTTTTAGGGGACCGTTTGTTATTTGTTCACCCACTCAGTCTTTCCTCTCATCACCAGGTTTCAAATAGCACATGTTTTCCCTTTTCTTCAAACTCTGCTTTGACTCACAGTTCATCAGATTCTTTAATTTTGTGAACATTTGCTAAGGTTTCTGCTCATTTACAGAAGACCATACTCGCATCTGAAACTGGAGACTGGGGTCCTTCATATGGTGAAATTCAATGCCTGCCCTCTGCCCCAGCCTTTGCATTGGCTCTGCTCCTTCCCATGAGTGTGTATCCACAAAATGACTCCTGCTGTCTTGTTTGAAGGGAACAGGTTCCTGTGTCAAGGCCTAAACTGACCCACATAAACAACTCAACCAGATGGAGAATCATGTGTTTGCTTTTCTGTACTCAAAATGAATGGGTGAATGAAGGATTTCACATCTCCATATATGGGCATTGGCCACCTACTTTTATAGGAAAAGCATTTCAAGCTATTCACTTCCACCATTTCGGGGGGAGGTCACTGGAGTGAGCATTTGCACATAAAAATCAGGCCAAGGACTCAGAGCAAGGAAACCGGCTGAAGGAGACTGTTGCTAAGGTTTTGTGCCATTATGCTTGGCTAGCAACAAGGGCTAGCATAAGGTTTAACAAAGGCTTTATTCACATTAAGCAGCTTGCAATGCTGAGGTTGATGACAGAGGCAGAGGCGGAGCTGTAGTAAGGGGTGGGGCTTGTACCAACTGTACTTGCCTGTCGTCATTGGTCACATCAGCTCACTCTCATGAGCCTCAACACCCATGATGCTCTCAGACTCTGGCTTCCCCACATGTGCAACCTCCTTTCTTCCTCCACCAACTGCAGCCATCCCTGGCTCTGGGTGCCTCATCCATTCATCCCTTCACCAAACAGTTACTGATTGCTCCATACACTCAGCTTTATAGCAAGCCTGGGCACACAGAGATCAAGACAGTTTTTGCCTGCATGGAACTCAGTTAGTGACCAGTGAGAAAGACAGACAAGCAAAGCAAATAAGTTAAAACCACTTCTTCCATTCTGTGCAGCAGTTGTCCACCACATACCTACATACATTCCAAAAGGCCTGTGGATAGGATTCCTGAACCCAAAGGACGACCTTCTCTGGATTCCAGGCAAGATGAAAACTATGTGGAAGATGTGTTTAAAATGCTGCACATATTAGCTATGACCATGAGACAAACAAGTTGACCAGGTCAGGTAAAGACCGTTGTTATTATTTGGTACCTCCACTCCCAAAGGGAGAGACAACAGAAAAATGCAATTTAACCTGTGGTTCCAGACCACTGCTGTCTGTGGGTGAATGGTGTTCTCCGAAGAGTGTTGTTTTCCTGTGGCTGCTGGAACACTGGCTGCGTGTGACAGAAGGAGGTGATTGCCCCTGCCTTGCTCATATCCTCCACTTTGTCCATGATATCTGAGAAGGAGCCATTCTCACAGAATCTCAGCTTTGCCCAGTGGGTGCACACAGAGAGTGAGAAGACAGGTGAGGAGATATTCTTCCATCCATTTGGTAAGCTGTAAAGTGCCCCGTATCAGTGCCTTTTCATGACTTCCCCTGGAAGTCAAGGGGAGAGCTGCCCTGGGCAGTTCCAGACAGACAGGAAAAAGATGAGAATTGGACCAGTCTCCTTGTGGTCAAGATTCAGGAATTCAGGTTCTCCTCAGGGGAAAATCCTGCAAATCCTGGCAAAGAATGAGGACTCTATCTGACAGGAGGACGAACATGCACCAACTTAGCGGAACATGGAATCATGGAGACACCTGAATACAGCTTTGCGCTCTTGAGGCTTTTCTCCATGGTGGCAGTTACTCATGTTTTCCTGAAACATTTCTGAAAACCCCAGAAAACAGGTGTCTGGAAGCCCCACCCGTTCACTTCCCCACACTGCAGTGGAGGAGTTTATTGGTTTACTAGTTTTGTTTAGTGGGAGAATAAGGTTAGTTGTTTCCTGTATCCTCCTGGGTCACACTGGGTCGTTAAAGAAGATGCAGTCAGAATGAAACAAGCGTAAAGTGTATGTGTATGTGGCGCAGAAGGAGACTTCAAACTCTGACTCGGGGCTGATGGCTCCACCAAGAAAGCAGAAGAGGAGCCCTGAGTGGGAGGAGGCTTAGCCTCCAGCCAGACTCGGATTCTCAGCCAAGCCAGCAGGGAGCCCCAGAGCAAAGATTTCCCAGGGGATGCCAAGCTGTGCAGATGTGACTCTGCTCTAACGCCTTATGGTGATTGGCTGCTTGAAGATCAGCCTGTGGAGAGCAGAGCTTCAGCATGAATGCCAAATTCCATCCAGATGTGCAGAGCCGGAGGGCCCAGACCTACTCTCCTCATAGTAGGCTTTCTTAAGAGATCTGTGTAGAACACTTCTATCGCTGTTAATAAGAAAGCCCCCATAGGCTTATCTGTTTGAATGTGTAGTCACCAGGGAGTGGAACTGTTTGAGAAGGATTAGTAGGTGTGGCCTTGTTGGGCACTGGATTTGAGGTTTTAAAAGCTCTTGTAAGGCCCAGCACTGTCTCCCCTTTTTCTCTCTCTCCCTCTCTCTCTTCCTCCCCTCCCACCCCCTCTTTCTCCTTCCACCCTCCCTCCCTCCCCCTCCCTCCCTCCCCCTTCCTCCCTCCCCCTCCTGTGGGTCAGAAATTAAAACTCTCAATTACCACTCCAGTGCCATGCCTGCCCGAGCGCTGCCATGCTCTCTGCCATGTTGATAATGGTCTAAGCTTCCAGAACGGCAAACAAGGCCCCAATGAAATGCTTTTTAGTAAGAGTTGCCTTGGTCACGGTGTCTCTTCAAAGCAATAGAATATAACTAAGACATGGTTTACCTCTTCCACCCCCAGTGCCACAAAATCACTTCCCCAACACGTGTTCTTCAAACAGCGCCCTCCTGGGTCCTGCAGGCTACTCATCTCAAAAGAAACTGAGAGGTGAGGTGGGCGAACCCAGTGTCATCTTTGCGGTTGCTTATTGTCTCCATCTAGTGTGCACCTTCTCCATGCCTCCTCAGTGGATCATGATGGCCACCCAATGGTTTGACGCCACACTCATATTCCTAAGTGGTCTGAGTCCCCAGCACATCTGGAGAAAGAGTACTAAAATGTGTTTAGTTGGTTTTTTCCCGGTCTTACTCCTAGTTCTTCCTGCCGCCGTTGTACGTAATAGCCTTCTTTCCTGATAACCGAGGACAATTATCTCTGCCAAAATGACGCTGCTTCTTCTGACTTGCTGATCTCTTGGAAACAGAAGTCCAAAGCTCCCTAGTGGCAACTCTAACCTGTAGTTCAATAAAACATGTGACAACAATTGCCTCTCTGAGCCCCTACTGGCTGCTCTGAAAAGCCATCTTTGCATTGTTCCAGGCTTCTACTCCAAACTCGCTGAAGCCACCTTTGTGGTCCTCCTCCTCTACCACCAAGGACCCCGGCAGCTTTCTCACCAGAGTCCTCGAACTCGTTTCTTTCTCACTCGCTGCATCAGACCACCTGCGTGCCCCACCAGGTGGCAGTGGACACCAGCTCTGATATCTCCACCAGGGATTTGAAGGAGAAGAAGGAAGTTGTGGAGGAGGAAGAAAATGGAAGAGATGCACCTGCCAGTGGGCATACATATGAGGAAAATGGAGAGCAGGAGGCTGACCATGACGTAGATGAAGAAGAGGAAGAAGGTGAGGAGGAGGAGGAAGAAGATGATGGTGAAAAAGAGGATGGAGATGAAGAGGAGGAAACTGAGGCTCCCACGGGCAAGCAGGAAGCTGACGATGCTGAAGAGGAGGATGTTGACACCAAGAAGCAAAGGACTGATGAGGATGACTAGATAGCAACAAGAAAAAGCTAAACTTAAGGCCACCGTGACCTAGTCACCCTCCATTTCCCAGTCTCAGAAGCTGTGTCCGACACCTGTAAACAGGCTACTGACTCCACTAGCTTGTGATGGTCTGTAGACATCCTCTTCAACCCATCTTGTGTCTTCAGAGATCAGACTAAGGACTCAGATGCCGACCACATGAGGACGTTAGCTACTTCTGCATCTTTTAGAGCTTATTCAGGGGCCCTGTCTCTGTCTCTACTGGTCATATTTCTCCTCCCTCTCCCCTCCCCCCGCCTCCGCCACGAGAAAACAACTTTGCATGCAGTACTGTTAGTACTCAGGGTATTTTCTGAGAGATCACCTTCAGAGGCTTCTGTGTGGCCTGTTTCATTACAATAATCCTTACTCACAGGCCAGACAAACAATGAGGGGCCGCGCCAAAAGCCAAGCACGGGTCACTGCGATCAGTGAACAGTCAGCCAGAACTGTAAGATCCCCATTAATTAGATGTTATGGACAAATGCTGAAAACAATGTCAGCCCAGATCCTATCCTTGCACTTTGTGACACGCCTCAGCATCACGTGTCACCAGTGTAACGAGTCACCCAGGGAAATGGCCATAGGTCCCTGAGAAAGAGAGTCAAGTTCTTCTTCGTAGAGAACTGGTCATCTCTTCCATCTGTGGACTTGAGGTTAGAAAATATCCTCACATGTACATAACCTTCATTTGAAGTGACTTCCTTCAGGCTCTTGCTCTAATCTTATCTTCTTCTGATTGCCCTAAACCGTCCCCTCAGCTCCCCATCTACCGACCATAGCTATAATTTCCTATGCTCAGGAGTCTGTGGCTGTCCTCCCTCTGACATTGCCAGTCATTGTGGTCATTGTGGCCACCTGGCCTTGGGGACTGCACAGACCCACTTTCCCCTTTGCTGTTCCTAGCTTTCCCTGCTACCAGTGGCTTTAGCAGTCCTTTTTTCAATGGCCCTAAGAAATGCTGTTTCTTCTGGGTTCTCTTTGCAATGCACTCTCCAGCTGGGTCTTCTGGCCTCACATACAGCCTTGACTATAGCCTTGTCTTCTTCTCTTTTCTCTTTCCTTCCTCCATCACCAGCAGACAGCTCAGGCGAGTCCCTTTTCCCATTGTTAACCATCACTTTCTTTAGTCATAGCCATGAAGTTCTTACATATGTCCAAAGGAATTGTACAAAGTCAGTGAATTAATCAGAGCTATTTCTTACCTTCTCTGGTCTCTGGGCCCACCAGCCATGACTTCACCTTTGCAAAGGGGAAACAAAACCCTGCTTATGCAAAGGGGAAACAAGAAACCTAGCAACTTCACAAAACGCTGGCAGCCTGTGGAATGTCAGAGTTGCCCAGTTTGCTACTTAGGCCTAAGCGTCTGTTTTAACAGGTGGCTTATGCCTTTCTGCATCTCTTGAAGTTGCCAAACATGCCTTTTAAATGATACCTTAGTAGTTGGCATAGGAACCAGTCTTTGAAGATTAAGACCCTGGGTTCCGAGGCAGCCTCACTGCTGTCTCCCCTAAAACGTTTGGCCAGACCAAGCCAGGCCTCCAGAATCCTTCGCAAGGCATGTAATCAAACAAGTCCTCTCTGCACAGAGATGAAATATGAACCCCCGGGGATCTTCTACTAGGGCTGTTTTTTCAGTTCAGTCAGGACATCTTGGCCCATGGGGAACCCCAAATATCAACACATCACTTCCTAAACAGGTGGGCTGGCCTGTCTCCACACGCTAAGATTCCTACCAGGGTGACAAGATGGTCCACAGGGAGCAGGGAGGAATGATGACATCCTGAGCCACATTCTAAGCCAGGGGAAACTTGTTTTAATGTAGCGTACAGGAATTTCATTTACACACCTGATGTACAGTCTAGAAGTAACCTTCCCAAGGCCAGGGATGTTTCTGTTTGTACAAATTATATCCCTGGAACAGTGCAGAGACTTGGACTTTTTTTTGTTTCTTTTTTATTTTAATAATTAAGTAATAATATGCACAGATCTCATGTGCATAATGAATTTTGGCCAAACGCATATATGCATCTCATCCAAATGCAAAAGAAGATGAGGTTACTTCCATCACCTCACATGCTTCCTAAGGTCAGAGCTGATCTCCTGGCTCCATCAGACACAGCTGCAATTAAAATCTTATCATTGCTGATGAGTGTGGAGTTTATGTAAACAGGGCCACGAAAATGTGTATGTACACTTCTATTCATGGCCTTTGTTCAACTTGATGTTTACGATCGTCATCTGTCTTGTGGATTTTGGGGACTCTCTCCTTCTCGTGATGGCAAGGTTACATTTGCTAGTGTACGGCAATGCATGCATCCTGTTTGGTAGTCAGTGATGTACTGGCTTCATTGGTCCTGATGAGAGCTATCAGGAGTAGTCTTGACCAAGCGCTTCTGTAGGCGAATGTTTTCCTGTCTCTGGTAAAGAAGTAGGCATGGCTTTGCTGGTTGCAGGAAAGCTGCTCATTTAACTTGATGGGTAAAAGGACAAGTGACCTTTAAAATAGAGATTGTCCTGGTGATAGTTAGTCTCAATAACTTTTGATGGTGTTAATCATTCTAATTTTAACCCTTCTGGTAGGTATAAAATAATATATCCAGTGTGCTGTTAATCAGTATGTCTGAGACAATCAATAATATTAAAACTATTTTCTTGTGCAGGAATAGATTTCATGTATCTTGTTTTGCGGAGTGTCTGCTCAATTCTGGCCAATTGTTATATTGTTTATATTTTAATTATTTTCTTGCTTTTTAATTCAATAAAATTTGAGAGTTTCATACATGAGCACTGCATCTACCCTGCCCCCACCCCCATCTGCCCTCTCCTACTCTTTCCATTTCCCTCCAAAGTGATGCTCTTTCAAATATTATAGTTATAGGCACACATTTTGATACATGTATGTATAACTAATTGAGTCCGCTTAGCTTTGCTCATATGTACATGTGTCTGGAGATGACCACTGGAGTTGGACAGCCTCTGTGGGAGCACATACCTTTAGGAGACTGAGTCTCTCTCTCTCAGCAAACATTGACCACCTGTAGCTCTCCACCTCGGGGTGGGATCACGCAGAATTCCCCTGTCCATGTTAGCATGTCAACTGGTATTGTCATCCAGACAACCATATGGGGGAGAGCTCAGGGGCGCACACCTTCCTTGTGGAAGATACTATTTCCCAGCAAAGGCCCTGGCCTTCTGGATCTTACAAGCTTTCTAGCCCCTCTTCTATAGTTTTGCCCTGATCCTTTAGGTGTAGGAGTCACATTGCAAATGTATATATTTTAATTATGATACAAATGAGCTCTTCAAATATTATAATTATAAATCTAGTTTCAAAAAGAAAATACAGTGCAATTGGATGTGGAGAAAAATCTATCAGAAGTCCTTGATGTTCATGTCCACGTATAAATTAATTTTTAATAGTTAATGCCTATGTAACTTTTGGGAATAAAACGAAAGCCTCTTTGTTTACCAAGAGAGTCCCTATGATTTTTTTTATGTTAGATTTAAGCTTGGAGCTATGGTCTATCTCAAGTCAAATTCTTCTGTACAGTGTGAGATAGGAACTAAGGTGCATTGTCGGGAGCCGTTTGTTGAGGCTCTCTGTCCATGTGCATTGCTCTCGTGCTCTCTGCTCTAGCCTAAGAATCACACAGATTGCTGAGACGGTGACTAAGCAAGATGTTCTGCCAAGTAAACACTCAAGGTCTTCAGAGTATCAGGAAAAGTACACTGTGGCCTCAAGGCTGAGAGTCAATTGAGCTTAACACCACCTTTCCCGTGAGAACGTCCATTATCTCCCAGAGAGCGGCCTTCTGCTTTGTTTCCCCATGCCTGAGATGTGTAGCAATTGAACTGGGTGAATAAAGCTGAGGTGTTGGGCGGTGTTGACTGCAGGCCCTCTCGAGTCTATCCTGTGTTTCCGACTATTTCTTGCCTCAGTTTCTTGTTTCTGTTCTTTTATTTCTCAGACTCACTCCTTGGTCTAGGAGCTGTTCGATATTGTCCGGAGTGGGCTCCCACAGTGCATTTTTGCTAGACAGTTGATTAGTTACGCCAGTATCATTTGTGAGCAAGCCTTCTCCCCCTCCCTGTTAAATTGATATGGTCCTTTACAGAAGACAAAGTGACCATATAGAAATAGACCCACATCTGGCCTCCCGCCTCCGTGCTGCTCCATCTATCCTTATTAAATATGAATTATCCTAATTTTTGTAACTTGTTACTTCTTTTCGAAGATCATTTCTACTTTCTAACCCGTTATTTAGTCTAAGATTTAGTGTCAACAATTTCTACCAGAAAAACAGTCTACTTGTTTGTGTTTTTTTTGGGTTTTTTTTTTTTTTGGTTTTTCGAGACAGGGTTTCTCTGTGTAGCCTTGGCCATCCTGGACTCACTTTGTAGACCAGGCTGGCCTCGAACTCACAGCGATCCGCCTGCCTCTGCCTCCCGAGTGCTGGGATTAAATGCATGCGCCACCACGTCCGGCCAGTCTACTTGGTTTTGATAAGGATTACAGTGACTCTCAAATGGGGAGATGGCAGCTTAACAAATGGCGTCTCTTCTTCTAGGAACACAATGCATGTTTCTAGGCCTATGTCTCCTTCCTTTGTTTTAGTGTCACAGCAAACAGAGGCCTGACACTTCCCAAAAAGTTATTCCGTAGCATTTTATCCTTTGTAACATACTATCACTGTAAACTTTCATATTTCACTATTTGTTCCTAATATAATTCCCAT
The DNA here is from genome assembly GCF_903995435.1 of Acomys russatus. Classification (NCBI taxonomy): domain Eukaryota; kingdom Metazoa; phylum Chordata; class Mammalia; order Rodentia; family Muridae; genus Acomys; species Acomys russatus. The sequence goes on from NC_067166.1 coordinate 20,597,112, forward strand.
CATTGATTTTCTTTAATATCCTGATTTGAATACTATGACCTTGTTGAAGTCATTCTTAGTTTTAATAGTCTGAGATTGATATCTTCAAAGTTAGATTTGAAATGCATACTGCTTTTTCATCCTAAAGGGAAAATGTTATTTTTTTGCTAATTCTTCCATCTTTCATTTCTTTATTCTTTCTTTTTATAATGGCTCAGATCTCTAGTATAATGTTGGCTACAAGACAGTGTTCTTGAAAAGACATCCTGACCCTGTTGCTGGTCTTGGGCAGGAAGCAGTCAATGTCTTGTTACTTTTGTTACCAAGTATCTAGTTAGGGTTTAGTGTGAAGAGATACCATAACCATGGCAACTCTCACAAGGGAAACCATTTAACTGGGCCTGGCTTACAGTCTCAGAGCTTTAGTCCATTATCATCATGGCAAGAAGCATGGCAGTGGGCAGGCAAGCACGGTGCTGGAGGAGCTGAGAGTTCTGCCATCTTGATCTGCAGGCAGCAGAAGGAGACTGTGTGCCATACTGGGCATAGTGTGAGCATAGGAGGCCTCAAAGCCTACAGTGACACACTTCCTCCAGCAAGGCCCCGCCTCCTAACAGTGCCACTCTTTATGGCCAAGCCTTCAAACACATGAATCTATGGGGCCATCTCTATTCCTACCAGCACATCAGGTTAGCTGTAGACATCCTGTAGGTGACCTTCATCACAGTGAAAGAAGTTTCCTTCTGTACACTGGTTGTTATGGACTTTTACTTTTATCCAGAGTAAATGTTGGAGTTCGATAAAAAAAAAAAAAATGGTTCTGTTGAGCTAATCAGTGTGTGTGTGTGTGTGTGTGTGTGTGTGTGTGTGTGTGTGTGTGTGTGTGTACTCTACGTGCTGGCTTTCCTTTTTTTATTTTTTTTGGCTCATTGGACCAGTCTACTTAATCTTGCTGTATCATCCTCTTTCTATACTGCTTCTGTCAAGGCAATGTTGAGACAGATCTTGGTTTAGGATTAGGAGAAACATTGATTTGTAATTTTTTTCTATAGTGTCTCATCAGCTTTGGTGTGGTTTTATGAAATATTTCCTTCTCATTCTTATTCTGACAGTTAATGTGAGGTTGATATTATTTCTTGGTTAAATATTGAATAGATGTCACCAAGGAAACCAGGCCTACTAGCGTTTACTTTCTGTGAAGATTATTATGAATTGAATTTCTTTAATAGATAGGTAGATGATATAATCTTACTTCTTCTTACATTAATTTTGCTATATGCCTCAATAAATTTGTTCATTCCATTCAGATTACTGAATTTATTGGCACTACATTTTACTTATGACTTTTATTATCCTTTGGATGTCTATAGGAATTGTAGGTTTCCTAATATTCAACAAACATTGTTCCCTGGGCAAGCCCACTGAAATTGTAAATAATTATATCATTTCTCCCTTTCCTTTTCTCCCTCCAAATGTACCTCTTCCTGTTCACTTTCAAATTCGTAAACTATTTTCTTTAATTGTTGTTACATACATACATGTATGCATATATACATATATACCTCACACACACACATATATATATATTCCTAAATGCATAATAGAATCTGCTTAGTCTGTATTAAATAACCAGTTGGTGTGCTCTTCCCTGGGGAAGACTATTTCTCCTACTCTCAGCATCTATAGCCTCCTATAGTTCTTTGTCTACCGTTGAAGCCTTATAAACTTTCCTGTCCCACATTAGCATGTCTACTGATGTCCTTGGCCATGTCATGTCTAGGTAGTTATGTGTGTGAGACTTCGTGGGTATAGCTTCTGGCATTTCTAGGAGACATAATATCACAACAAACTCCTGCTCCTTTGGCTCTTACCATCTCTCCACCCCTCACAAGGACCCCTGCATTTTGATTGCCTGTCGTTTTCTGTAATGCTCTCTTTCTATTGCAGAGGTCAGTTTCCTTGATGAGGGGCAAGGACTACAGTTATCCGGCTAGCCTGGGGAGAAGGTTGTCCAGCTTTTGGATCCATCTTTTTTTATATTTTTGTTTATCTTTTAATCCATGGGCAATTTAGAAGATGTGTTACTAAATTTTCCAATAATTAATAATTTCTGTAGATGTGCTTTTAATTGTTGATTTTTTAACTTCATTGTTTACAGCGAGACAATGTACAAACAACCACTTGACCTGAGATGTGTTTTGTAGTGCATCGTTCCATGGACATCTGAAAAGAAGATGAGTCCTGTGTTTGCTGGGTGTTTTATAGCTACTAAGGGGAATTCAGACCTTTTGTACTTGAAGGCACACTTTCCCTGGAACACACTGGAAAGCAATCATTCTCGGGTCCATGAGTCATACACTCTCTGTACCAGCCCTCAGCTCCCTTCTGCAGTGCAAACCAGCCACATGCAAACACAAAGGCACTGATAGCCAGAGGGCTCCGCCCACCGCCCTTTGCAAACTGCAGCGAGAAGTGGTCTGGATTTTCAATCTGCTTGTCACCTCGGTTACTCCTCGGAGAGGAAGTGTTAAAACTCCTACACAAGGTTAAGGAGTGTCTAGCTTTTATTTGGTCATGTCAGTTTGCGGGGTGGGGGGGGGGGATGTGTTCCTGCCTCCTTAATGAACTGGCTGTTGTCACGGTTATGAAACGCCCTTTGTTATTCTCTCCTTGCTTTTGACCTGAAATTGATTTGGTCTGATACTAATAAAGCTACGGCAGCTTTCTCGTAACTAGTCTTCGGATGGCATTGTCATCCTACTCCTTGCCTTCAACCCCAGCACCCATTATGTTTCTACGTCTCATAAACAACACACGGCTGCCTGTTTTCCTTTTATTCAATCTGACAGGTTTTGTATTATAATTGGGGTATTTACTCCATTTCTATTCTATCAATATGGTTGGGCTTAATTTTGTCATCTTTCTACTTTTCTATTTATCCTCGATGTCTTAGTTCTTTCATTTTTCTTTCCCTGACTTCTCTTAGATTGGCCGATGATTTTTAAAATATTTCCTTACACCTCACCAACTGTCTTTTGAGGAAAAAAAAAAAAAAAAAGCTATGTACAAGATGTACAAGGTGGTGAGATGGCTCAGCTGAGAAAGGTGCTTATTACCCAAACCGAGGACCTGAAGTCCAGCCCCCTGTGCTCACAGCTCTGGAAGAAAAGAACCAGATCCTGCAAATTATCCTCTGAGCGCCAGGCATATGTCCACAGGCACCAACATCAATTGGTCAAATCAATCAACCAACCAATGAAATGTAAAAAATAAAATGACTTTGTTCTGCATTGTTAGGGGTTAGGGAACACATTATTCACTCAGTTTGTCCTGAATCCGTGTACCTTCACTTATTATAATGAAGTTCCTTATAAGAGTGCTGGTTTGAGTTCTTTTAAAAAGCTGAGAGCAAGGCGGGATTAGATATGCAAACTGGGCTGGTGCCTACAGGCACTGGCCACCAAGCCTAACAGCCTGGGTTTAATTCCTAGACCCACACAGTGGAAGGAGAAAGCCAACCCCCAACTGTTGTCCTCTGACTTCTGTACAGGCTCTGTGGCAGAAGCATTCCCCCACATAAGTAACAAATAAATAAATGTAAAAATAATCTTTTAAAAAAGATAGGCAGGGGACATACTGTGGGAGCATCTGTGAAGGGTAAAGGCTGAGGAAACATCAGGAAGTGGAGGCACCCTCAGGCTGAAGTACAGGCTTGCCACCTGCAACAGGTGAGAAACAAGGCAAGTTTGTCCGTAGCTTCTCAGATCTCGGCAGAGCTCTTCGGGATCTTGATTAAGCTGATGGAGATGGCGAACAAAGGTTTCCCACTGAATGTGTTTGACATCCAGCCAAGATGGGCTTCTTACGGCACTTCCCATGATGCTCAGCTGCTGTCTGGCAGCAGTCGGGGGAGCTATGGCTAGACAGGAAGCTATTGGTGAATATAAAGAAACGGTGATTAGAAGTTGTCAATCAACTGCTTCCCACAATAGGCTCTTGAGCTGATGAGTGGACCTCTGTGGCCACTACAGGACAGCCATTATGTTGTACAAGAAATGTTCCAGAAGCGGCTATGGGCCCCTTTCTCACAGAGAAAACAGAAAGTAGAGCTTAATGGCAAATTGACAGCCAGTTGCTGTAGGTGCTAACAAACTACATGTGGTTTATACATTCTATTCATCCTTCGCCCTCTACCCTAGGTTTTCCTTATCCTCAGCTAACCTTTGCACAGGAGACGGTAGTTTGAGAGTTTTCAAGTCAAATTCACTGCATATGGCCACTTGGTGGTGAAAACTGAACTCCAGGAGATGCCAAGTGAGTCAGCTGGCTTCCACAACACTCATGTTTGATTATGTGAGAACAGCCCGGCCTTCTTCTTCTTCTTCTTCTTCTTCTTCTTCTTCTTCTTCTTCTTCTTCTTCTTCTTCTTCTTCTTCTGTTTGTTTTTCGAGACAAGGTTTCTCTGTATAGCCTTGGCTGTCCTGGACTCACTTTGTAGACCAGGCTGGCCTCGAACTTACAGACATCCGCCTGCATCTACCTCCCGAGTGCTGGGATTAAAGCCGTGCGCCACCACCACCCGGCTCAGCCTTCTTATCTGTTAGTTGCTTCTTCAAGATAATGACTCCTTCCTTTCCACCTCCCACCAGGTGACCAGTGTGCACTGGCAACAGCCACAACATAGGGTAGGCAAGACATCTGCTCTGTGGCTAGCACAATAGCACTGTGTTTACTGTGGTACAGCTGTGGGACCGAAAGCAACAGACTCGTCCACAGGTCATGGTGTAAAGTAGCAAATGAAGGCACTTTTCCTTTCATCCAGACTCATCTAGTCTTCCATATGGCCCCATATGGGTCTCTGACATAGTGTAGACACCACAGTCTAAGGAACAGTACCCATAGGGTAAAGCCTCGTGCAAGCCTGACTCTGAGCTAATCCAGGTACGATGTCATTGGGTTTTTCCCCATGCTCTGAGAGAAGGCCACTGTATGGCTGGGTGGGTTATAATCATCCAAGGTTGCGATGATACAGTCTCTTACTGCGAAGTGAGCTCACTAACAGCTGTGCTGTGTGGGTTTCCAAAGTCCTGTCACGCATTCCACAACCATGAAATCATTCCTCTGAATCATGGGGCTGACTGAAACTAGGCAGCCAGGAGAGCTAAGTCCATAAAGGAAGTTGCTGTCCCTTTTTAAGATGGAAGAATCTTCAAGTATTAAACCTTTCATGAAGTAACTAATTGATCTCTTCTATTAATGCTATAGTGTCAACGTTTAGCAACGTCACTGGTTGGTGATGGCATATGTATCGGGAAGCAGCCTCACTAGTTAAACTGGTCTTTGCCAGTAGGTGTCAGTGCTGTGACCTTAGAGGTGACACCAGGAGCCATTCCTGTGCCCTCCAAGGCTACTATATGCTGTACACATCGTAATGTGAAACATGACATTGTCAGTGGATGCCTCGGTCAAGGGCTCTTTTCCACCAGTCGTTTGCTGGGAAATGTGTTTCAAGAATACATGCTTCCACCTCTGTCACCATGGCAACCCATATTTCCAGTTTTGGGGCATCAACCAACAGCATTATTTTGCTTACATTGTTATTCAATGGTCCTTCTGTTCGTGGCTTGATAGTGGGTGTTAAAACATGACACAAATTCTTCACACATTGCTCCTACTCCCATGTGTCCATCCACATGTCTCTACCTTACTCAGTCTTGCCTCTGATTTTATATTTGTGGAAGATTTTATATCTTATACATTACTATATAACATACAGCTGTATAACATACAGTACAAGATTATTTATATGTATATTGCAATAATATACATTTATGTATTCTTGTTTTAGGCTATTCATTCAAAGTAATTTAGTAAGATTACCACTTATAGCCCTACCTACTGAGGTTGGGTTTTTTGTTTCTGCCTTAAGGTCACCCACTGCGGGTTGGCATACTATAGCCCTGTTTCCAGCTAGCCCCTTCATACCGAATCAGCCCAGCTATACACAAAGTAAACCTTCTTCCTCCTTCCTCGAATTATCACATGAGATCCTTCTTGTAGGCACTGGTATGGGAGGTGGGGCTGGTGCAACGTGTGCTGTCTGGCTCGGCATAGGTATGGATCTCCACCGTTTCCATCTTAGACCCCACCTGAGCCTGTCCAACTCTAGGGCTTGACATAACAGATCTCTGTAGCTGCAGAGGGTCATTGAGTTCTCAAACAAACAAATGGACCAGTGAATGACAGATGGGGAAACAAAACTTCTAGACAAATATCTCTCTTTGCCAGAGCTGCGTGCATGGCATGCATGAGCTGTCTTTTAAAAGCAGTGTGACTCTTGGCCGTGACATGGCCTTGGGACAGAAACCCAGAGGCCTGGACTGTGACTGTCCCACAGGGAGGTGTTATGAATCCTCAGTGCATCCACTCTCGCTACTGATTCCTGCTTGGGTTAGATAGAAGCCAAAAAGATGGCTTCCAGTGAGGAAGGGAGGAAGGCTCTCCACAGATGTCTCCAGTTCCTGGGCTTCCTGATATCACAGGCACCCTGAGGGCTCATGTGTACACGTCAGCATGTATTCACAGTGGACAAGGACGCGTAAGGAGTTCATCATTTCAACTCTTCTATGTCTCCTTGTTTCCAACAATCCTCCACCCTGTAAATTTCCTCCTCCCTCGCTTTTAAAAACTCTTGAAAGCAGTATTTTTCCCACCAATTCAAAACAAAACCTGTTGCTTCTTGCCAGCAAAGCTGGGTACTCCTATAGAGCCGTGGATGACAGGAAGACTCCAAACGGAAAGGCTGCATAGCTGGTGTTCGCTGAAGAAAATTACTCATTCTTAAGACCTCAACGCTAGATATGTTTTCCTGTTGTGACCTTTCTGTGTGGTTCCCATGGCTGGATCTGTCACCAGGAGATGTGGACAGTAGACAGAGATATAAACACTTTCACACTGTAATGGAGGCAGATTATTTCAGCTTTAGTCTAGACAAAAAAAAAAAAAAAAAAGCCAATAAAATAGCTAGTCCTACCCCTCAAAAAATCAACAATGAAAGAAAAAGCAGAGTTGCTACTGTATATTAGTATATTTTCTAGATTTCATGTGAAATCACTAGACAAACTAAGAAAGGAAAAGATATGGTCAGCATTTAGAAAAAAAATGAAGTCAATAAAAATTTAATCCAAATGGATACAGATGTTAAATTGAGTAAGAACACAAAAGCATTTACTTTTCTCTTCTTTCTTTCTTTCTTTCTTTCTGGTTTTTTTTTTTTTTTTTTTTTTCCCTGAGACAGGGTATCTCTGTGTAGCCCAGGCTGTCCTGGAACTCACTCTGTAGACCAGGCTAGTGTCCAACTCAGAGATTTGCCTGCCTCTGCCTCTTGAATGCTGGGATTAAAGGCATGTGCCCCATGCTTGCCTCAGTTTAACACATCTTTAAAACCATGTTTAAAAGGCTTTGAAAGAAAATTTATTTAGAAAATCTGCCTGTCCCATGCACTAGGATTGTCAATCAGGAAAGAGCCATAGGCTTTGGTGCTTAGAGCACTGACTTCCCAGGATGGAGACTTTTGGGCCTTGTCTTCTCCTATCTCGCTCTGTAGAAAGTGCAAACCAGACAAATCTTTATTGTGTTTCCACAGTGGTAGATATCTGTCAGGAAAGTATTTCTATATGCATGCATACATCTATACCTATAGATATGCTACCTTTACTTTTAAAAATTAATTATTCACTTTATATTATATATATATAATATATAGCCCCCTCTCCCCTACCCCATCCCCCAGAGAAGGGGAGTGCCCCCATCTGCCCACCGCAGCACATCAAGTAGTATCTGGACTGAGGGCATCTCCTTTCCAAGTGGCCCAGCAAGGCAGCCCGACCAGGGAAATGTACCCTAGTGAGGGAAGTGGCATCTGGCTCTGACACAGAAAATATTTCAAAAGTCAAATTTGTAGGTGTTTTATGTACACAGTATCAAGGGAGGGTCACATTAATCAAGTGTAGTATTGCCATATAAAAGCTAAATTTAACCCGAGTGTGGTGGCTCATGCCTTTAATCCCAGCACTTGGGAGGCAAAAGCAGGTGGATCTCTGTGAGTTCTAGGCCAGCCTGGTCTACAGTGTGCGGGACAATAAGAGATACACAGAGAAACCCTGTGTCAAAAAAGTAATAATTAATTAATTAATTAGAACATTTATGTAAGTAAGAAAAATATGCCAACAATAGTGAATGAACCAGATCTATATTCTAATACGGAAATGATGCCTTAAGATGAAATAATAAATTTCTTTTTTATTTATTTTTTTGAGACAGGGTTTTGCCACGATCTAGCCTGGCCTAGCACGGCCCTTCTGCCTCACCCTCCTCAGTGTTGAGATCATAGGTGTGTACCACATGCCAAACTCAAATGGAAATTAAATTTTCTTCTTCAATTTTTGTCTCTCATATATTTAATTAGCACATATTAACTGTATAAAATAATATGTCACTTTTTGACTTTTCAGAAACATATAATGTGTTTTGATAACATCTATTTTTTTCTCACCCCTCCAAGGGTCCTCTTCTTCCCTGAATGGTCACCCTTCTATTTTCATTATTTCTTTTAACCTTGAACCCACATATGAGAGGCAGTCTTTCTGTCTTATTTGATGTAACACAATGCTATGCAGTTCTGTATGGTTTTCTACAAATCGCATTCTTCTGTTCTGTTAAGTATCTATGCCTCTGTTGGTAGGCACCTCGGCTGATTCCATCTCGGCCATTGTGCAGTGCTGCAATTGAACATGGGTGGGCAGGTATCTCTACTACATATATTTGGACTTAGATTACTTTAAGCACATAGCTAAGAGTAGTGCAGCCATGCACTATAGTACAGAGCAAGATCCACAAGGTCTTTCTTTTCTTGAGGGACTAACGTTTCCATACTGCTGAGGTGCTTTGCAGTTCCGCAGCCAAGGTAAGGACCCCTTCACTACATCTTTGCCTGTATTTGCTTCTGTTTGTTTTGCTATTAGTTATTCTGACAACAATGGCTCAGTGTAGTTTAGTTTGCATTTCCCTGGTGTTATACATAAAATGTGGAGCATTTCATCATGTTTATTGGTCATCCAATGGAAGCTAAGAGATATACTGACTGTCCTATGTAGGTTATTATTGTTGGGATAAAATAGGATGAGCAAAAACAACTTGAGGGTGAAAGAGTTTATTTCAGCTTACAAATTCAAATATTGTTCATCACTGAGGTAAGCCAAGGCAAAACACTAGAGGGATGGAGCTCTCTCTCTCTCTCTCTCTCTCTCTCTCTCTCTCTCTCTCTCTCTCTCTGTGTGTGTGTGTGTGTGTGTGTGTGTGTGTTTGTGTGTGTCTGTCTGTCTGTCTCGATTTACTTATTATGTATACAGTACTCTGCCTGCAGGCCAGAAGAGGGCACCAAATCTCGTGATAGATGGTTGTGAGCCACCATATTGTTGCTGGGAATTGAACTCAGGACCTTTGAAAGAGCAGCCAGTGCTCTTAACCTCTGAGCCATCTGTCCAATCCCAAGACCTTACTTTCTTATACAACCTCAAGATGACTTGCTCAAGGGTAGCACCCCCCCCCAAATGGCTTGGCTCTCCCAAATCAAGCATTAGCCAAGAAAATGGCCCACATGCTTGCCCACAGGACACTCTTATGAAGACATTTCCCCTCAATTATGATTCTTACTTGTACCAAGTTGACAAAAGGCCTAATCAACACAATTGATCCCTTGTCAACTTGACATACAAGCATGTTACTATTAAGATATAAACTATGCTTTTTTTCTGTTCCCAATATTTCATGTTTTTAATTTTTTAAAATTTATTATAATTTAGTCAGATTACATTCCAAATGTTATCTCCTGATTGTAGCTTCTCGTTCCCAGCATCTCTCCCTCTTCTGCCCTATTCCCTTCCTCTAGGCCTCTGACAGAAGGGGACCTCCTCCCCCACCATATGACCACAGCCTATCAGGTCTCATCTGGATAGCCTGCTTCCCCTTCCTCTGTGTGCCTGCAGTGAGTGAGGTAACCGAGACCTGGAAAGACAAAAAAGGTATATATTCACTTATAAGTGGATATTAGCCCAACATAGATGTCCTCTGAGAGATTGCACCCAGAGGGGGATTGAGACAGCTGCAAGGACTAGCTGCTACACTCTGAAGAAAACCCAGGAGGGGCTATTGGTGAATGTGCCACCAACTTGTGGTGAAGACTCAAGCATAGTGGAGATGCCAGGACTGTGGTATGACCACCAAGGACAGCGACAGTATGGAGAAATATATTGGAAAAAAATAATAACAGAAACACACACACACACACACACACACACACACACCAAAACTTGATAGAAAGCATTAAATTTCTGGTTCAAAATTGTCACCACATCTCAGAAGTATAGACACCAAGACAACCTCACCAGATGCAGCTTATCCAAGCTGCTCAAAGCTGAAGACAGGGAGAAAAGCTTGAAAGCAGAAGATTCTGAAGAACACTGGACAGAGATTTGCAAAGTGCAAAACAAAACAAAAACAAAAACAAAAAACTTCTAAGAATTTTATACAGAGAGATTATTCTTCAAAAACAAAATAAAAATTAAAACAAATATTTTGAAATCAGCAAAGCATGAAGTCAGTGCTGACAGACCTGGGATACAAGAAGTGTCAAAGGAAGTCATTCAGGCTGAAAGGATAACACACATGACAATAATAGCACAAAAGGGTGCACTGGGGCATGTTAAATGCACAGATTATACACATTAGCGATTAACTGCGAGTCACTGATAATGCATTGATGTTGCATTAAGGAAGGAAATAAAAGCACTTCCCGCTGGAGTCGGTTAACCAAGAGTGAGCCTAGGTTTGAACTCTCGGCTCCGTGTTCTTTATGTCTTCCATCCACTGCCTGTTTTGTTATATGAGTCTGAATCTGAGCCTGCCTGAAGGCTGTCTATGAGACTCTTTGTCACCGTGTACATGCATATCTGTCTCTATGAGTGTCTGTTAGTGTCTGTGTGTGTCTCGGTGTATATGAGCTGTGTGTCTGTCCCTAACGAAGGGGTTTGCTCTGTCTACATTGAACAGCGCAGAAAGCATCACACGGGGGAAGGAATGGATATGTTACTGAAATCTTTAACAGACTTTTGCAAGGGATTATGTCGGTGTCCCTGACCAGTCCCTACTGACCCAAATAACAAATATCATTGTTTGTCAACCAACATCCACAAATGGTTGCTTTCAATGTTTATAGTAGACTTTATGTATTTGCTGCTTTCAGCAAACGATACACGTGCATTGTTCTGGGCCAGGGGCACGGATGAGTGCATAATTTAAGATTGCAGCTGTGTATTAGCTTGGGTCGTAAAAGTTGACTATAGGGGAAATCCGACGCAGTTAAGTAAGGCTGGCTGTTACATTATTCTCTTAAAGGCAGGTCAAGCAAACAGTCTGAGTGCACAGGAGGTTGGCAGTCTTAAGTGACCACCCCTCCCCTGGCAGGTGTGTTATTACCTCTAGCAGTGAGGTCTAGCAAAAGGTCCAGGCTCTTAGAACGTAAGAGACACTTCCAGAATATTGCCTCGCCACATTAAGGCCACATCAGTTTTGACATGGACTATGATAACCCAAAGATACACATTTTCGGATGGAAGAGGTGGCTCCATGGTTAAAAGTGCTTGGTGCATCACAATGAAGACCTGAGTTCAAATCCCAGCCTCCATGTAACAAAACAGGTGGGTTTTTTTTTATACACACTCCCTAGCCCTAACACTTGGGGAGGGTACAGAGATCAAAAGATCACTGGGGCTACCGTCCTGTAAAAAATAAACAAGCCCCAGGATCAGTGAGAGACACTGTGTCAAGTGGATTAGGTGAGGGGTGGTGAAAGAGAAACACACCAGCCTTCTCCGGCCTCCACAGGCATGTGTGTGCATGCACACAACCACACAAAGACTCATGAACATAAAAAAAAAAATTGTTCAAAAATGTGCATTTTAATCTCTAGAGTATCCACTGAAAATAATTCAGAGATTATAGCGCTAAAAGTCAGAAGATGAATTAAAAAGGAGTGATATAAGATGCCTATGCGGTAAATAAAAGTAAAGCAGGCACAGAGAGGGGCAAATAGAAAAAAAAAAAGCAAAAGCTCCATTTAAGTCCAACACATTTTCTATTGTACCAACTCTGGATGCAGTGTGTGGTCAAGGCGGGCAGTTGGCAGACTAGATCTTACAAGGGAGATGGAGCTCTAATTGTCTACAGTCTTTCAGGACAATAGACGCATCCCAAAAACGAATTATGATGATGGCTGCATAAGGCATATGCTGCTCTACAACTCACCAAACTGCATACTTAAAAACAATGCATATCAGTATACATGAGCTATGTAAGTGTACGTTAGTATGTACTAATATGCTAGCATGTACCAGTGTGTGATAGCACATGTAAATGTTAGTGTATGTAAACCACAGACATGAAGCTACCTAAGTAATGTCTTGTATAAAAAGGAGCCAACTCCAACTTAGTCTCTATATATCATTTCAGATGTTAGGGGACACTACGAAGAGACTACAGCTAGATACAGGTAGATATGTAAAAGAAGATGCAGATAGATACGTTTAGAATGTGCTGCCTTCACCGGGATGTGTCTGAGCACACATGTCCTTTTCCAGGTAACAGCTTTCACAAGACAGCAGAGCGGCTTCGCTCACATTTCCAGCAGCCATGGATTGCAGCGCTCTCCCTGCCAGCAGCAGGCAAGCCTCGCCGTCATTTTGCTGGGCTGGCGAGAATTCCTTTCTCGGCACATTTTATTAACTTTATCCTCTACATCTATCCAACATGAGAATGTACTTGTTATTATCTACAAGGCACGCTTCCAAATCTGTGTGGTGTTCACATTTCATCAGAGGCTGCCTGGCCAAGCCGGTGCACATACTGTTCTGCACAGATGGCGTTGATGGGGTGCCTGTTTCTCCATGGGCCACCAAGCCCATCAGTGTCCCAGCATGCTCCACTGTGAGCCGCAGTGTCCTGCCTCCTTCTAGCCAACAGACTACAGAGCAGCACAGTCAGGGTCCTCGGGAGGTCTTGAGGCAGTGAGTGGAAGATGGCTGCCTTCTAGTCCTGAGGAAGGAGGTGTTCTCTCTCCTCCTATAGAAAGAAAACATGTTCCAGAGGCTGGGAAACCTGCTGGCTTCATTCAGGAAGCATCGTTATAGAACCGACTAATCAAGCTTGGTGACGCAGCTTCCCTGGGGTGAGGTCCTTGGTCACACAGTACATTTTCCTTTTATTCTGAGCTGAGCTACTGAAAATCGACAATGTGTTTGGGATAAGAGAGGTTGAGGCTCAGTGAGGAGGGAAGAGCCCGGTAGGAGAGAGGGATGACAATTATTTTAGCCAACAAAAGGCATATATTTTAAAGTGACCAAATGTCTGTGGCAGAAAGAGCTGACGTGTGTCACTGTGTACAACCTTGAAGCTGAGAAACTATATTGGACACTGCTGCCATGAGCCCGGTAAGGGGCTCTGCCTGGCCTGGGTCACATGGGCCAATCCCAAGGGAGGGCTCTGGTTATATATTTTCCCCAGCTTCCAAATGCTCATGAAAGAAGCGTGGCAACATAGGACAATAGCTTGCACTGCCCCCACGGCTCCGCAGGAGAGTCCAGAGCCCTGCAACGAAGGAGCAGGGTCAGTCTTCCTGTTGCTTCCTGTTTGCTATGCAAACTTGAGCATAGCATCTTTTGTCTGCTAGACATCCCGACCCAGTGCTGTGTCCTCTGATCACTTCATAGTGGTACCAATTTGCCATCTGGCCTTGTTTTTAAAGATTAACACATTTTCATCCTGGCTCTATCTCATCATAAAGAAGCCTCCGGAAGATAAGTGTGGCGTTTTAGGCATTTACATTTGCATGTGTGCTGTGAGGCAAGGTGTGGCCATGAGGACTCCAGCTGCAGCAATTATACCTGCTCAGTAGACCTTATTTTTCACACTGGCTAAGCTGCCCCTGGTGATAAGCTAACCACTTAGAAAGGCATTTTCTCTGTGCCCTCCCCACTGGGTCTCTTGTGCCTTTGTGCCTTTGTCTGTACAGGGTCCTTGTAGGAAACCTCTCCTGTCTGCTCCAGTCACCAGCCTGTTAGGTGAATGTCTAGTTGCAGGTGCCATTTAAGGAATCTCTTCCATGGGTCAGACACTTTAAGCATTTGGGTTAGGAGAGCAAGACAAATAATTCTTGCTGTGGGGGATCTGGGAACTTAGCAGAGAAGGGGAGATCACACCCCCCACCCCCCCACACACATACACACACACACATAAACAGACACACACACATACACACAGAGCAGGAAGGGGAAAGGAATGAGAGAGAGAGAGAGAGAGAGAGAGAGAGAGAGAGAGGGAGGGAGGGAGGGAGGGAGGGAACTTGAACTTGGGAATCAAATACTTCAGGTTCAAATCTCTGCCCTAGCACTCCCTCACCACGTGCATGCATGCATGTGTGTGTGTGTGTGTGTGTGTGTGTGTGTGTGTGTGTGTGTGTGCGTGTGTGCGTGCATGCGTGCGTGCATGCGTGTGTATGCACGCACGCCCGTGTATGTGTTTCTAGCTGTGTGGCCTCAGGATTGGGGATGTAGCACAGTTGGTAGAGTATTTACCTAGCGTGTGTGAGTCCCTAGGTTCTTCCCCCAGAAGCGCACAAGGCAGGTTCAGTGGTGCACACACGTGGGGCCCACTTTGTGCCTAACTCAGGGGAGGTGTAAGGGGCGGAGCTCTGGAAGGGACAGATAAGATCTGTCTCAAATGCAACTAACATTCAGGTTAAAAGGGAAACAATAGACACATGGCATGTCAGCTAGGGATAGCGCTGCAGAGAAAGCAAGCAGCAGGAGAGAGGGGAGTGGAGGAAATGCTATTTTAGATCACTTCCCTGAAGAGGAACTACAGAGCAGTGTTGGCAGAATGTCCCTCAGGACAGCGTACAGTACACTTTACCCTTCTTCATTCAAATGCTGATTTGTCCATTCCACTATCTGGTTTTCAACCTGGGCATTGTGCTGTGATGCTTAGTCTAAGTATCTCCTGTCTCAAGTTTGCGTACACATGTCACCATTTGTTCTCTGTTTTGCCAATAAAAACCAGCTAGCCAATGCTGAGCAATAACAGAGAATAGGGTGGGACATCCTGGTGAGTGTTGGGAAGGAGAAAGAGCAGGAAGGACAGGAGGGATGCAAGGACCAGGAAGCAGCAGGAGGAATGAGCTGGGCCCAGGGTATGAGTAAAAGGCAACTATAATGTGGGAAATCTGAATGGGAGGGAGCTATATTAGCTTGGAGGTTTAGGATGGAGTAATTATTGCACAACATTGTGCTATAGGCTAATTGAATAGATCCTAGTCTTCTTGTGTGGTTATTTGAGTATATGCCCGTTTAAGAAGTAATCACTTGGGCTGGAGAGATGGCTCAGCGGTTGAGAGCACTGACTACTCTTCTAGAGGTCATGAGTTCAGTTCCCAGCAACCACATGGTGGCTTGCAACCATCTATAATGTGATCGGATGCATACTGTATACATAATAAATAAATCTTTTTTAAAAAGTAACCGCTGATCTTAATAAACTAACATCTCAATATTGATTGGGAGCTTATGTGGCAACAAAACAGGGATCTCCTTTATTTCAGAGAACAGAGGCAGGCCTGATGTCCAGTGTGTCTGACCTAGCCAGCCACTAGCCAGAGGACTTGGGCTGGAAAGCTATGATAGGGGCGAAAGTAAAAGAGGCAGGATGAAGGTGGAGTCAGACCACGCTAGCCATGGAAGACCATGCGCCTCTAGTAAAGTTCAATGGGGACTGACACTGTTGCTTCTTTTGGGGCTTGTCTGGGTAGGACTGTGGTCATCAGTAGTTTTCAGTGTGATTTGGCCACGATTCCCAGAAGGTAAAGATCTTGAGGAGACAATGAAACAAACACCAGGGAAGCACAGCAGAGGGATGTGGGGAAAGTCATGAAAGTGAACATGTGCTCAGAAAGTTCACAGATGTGAAAGAGAAATCAGATGGAATGCAAAGGCATCTACGATGGTCGAACTGAGGACCAGGTCTCTGAAAAAGACTCAATCTTCTAGCTGCAACAAAAGTATTGGGATTCTCCTCAGTTGAGGGCATTGTCAACTGCATTACAGCAAGGGTGGCCTTCCCCTTTGATCACAGCATCTTAGCCTAATGCCCATGCAGTGGCAGGCTTTCAAGGGAAAACGGCTGACTGTTGCTACTGACTGACAGGTTGAAAACGCTCATGCATGAAAACCCCGCAGCCCGATTGGCACTGATATTACTGGCTTCTTCAGTGCTTCATGTAGTCTCGTAGCTTTACGTATTCATGTAGTTTCATGGCTCGCTGTGACCAAGAACCATCATTCTTAGTCCAGATGTGGAGCCAAGATTTACACAGAAGAGTGCCCAGTGCCCTGTTTCCTCCCCGCACCCCGTATGACTCCCTGATGCTGGTCTAAGCGGTAGATGAATTCTTCCTGAGCTGGGGGAGAAGTTCAGATGTGAGTGAAGCAAGAGAAGACCAATCCAGGAAGACCGGCAGCCAGCCTCGTTGCTAGGAAACAAGGAGAGATGGATACAGCCAGATGCTGGGGCTGAAGTCTAGGTAAGGGAAAGGCAGGAGAGAAGATGGAGTATAAAGGATTTCAAAGAAAGGAAAGGGGAGATACTTCCACGGCCAAAATTTCAAGCATGTTGTGTTTTAAAATCAGCAATGCTGAAATAAGAAAAAAAAAAAGCTGTCTCATTGCTGGCAGGATATCTTAGTAGGTTAAGGCACCTGCTACCAAGCCTCCATGGTAGGAGGAGCAAGCCTAGTTAGGGAAGTTGTCCTCTGACCTCCTTCACGCACAGAATAATTATATATATATATATATATATATATATATATATATATATACACAAAAATAGTTGTGTTATATGTTTCCTCACGGGCCTGTGTTATATTTTGTCTTTAAGCTACCACACCATAGCAGTTACTCTGAAGATTATAGTCTTCCCTTTTGAAGCCTTTGAGTCTGTCTTACTTCATTTTGTGTGGTTGGGGAAAAGAAATCACACATCAAAGTTAGCATTTTAATTTATTTTGAGAAACAAAACCACTGCTCTTTCTAGTGGGTCTCTTCCTGTCCATCCGGTATGCCTTGTGGCTACACCTTGTGGGGCTGGCATGTACGGAGAGCCATCCTTCATGTTGTTTGAATTCCTACTGTCAAACTGCTGACAGGCACAGCATTACGTACAAAGGTGAAACGAGTTTATTATATTTGTGCCATCCACTCTGCACAGTTGCAGACCGGGCCACTCTTTTGTGATACATGGCTTCTTTTGTTTCAGAGACCATCTGGAAATGCAATTAGGGAACTTAATATTTTCATGTGCTAAGACCTAATTTAAATTTAATATTTTCCCTTGACAAAAACTTGAGTTAAAAATAGGTTATTTAGAGCTGGGACTGTCGCTCGGTCCATAGAGAGCTAGCCTAGCACATGCAAAGCCCCGGGTTCAATGCCCAGCTGCATCTAACTGAGCAAGTCTATAATTGCAGCACTCAGACGGCAGAGGTGAGAGGGTTGGAAGTTCAAAGTCCTCAATTTAGTCTGAAGCGTTGCTTCCAGTATTTTCTGTAAGCTAATTGAGTTGGGTAGACACACACCAAAAATCAGGATAATTCTGCCCTAACAGCATTCCAAACACATATCCTTATACCCACAGATAAGTGTGGCTCTCACCCTCTCTCTCTTTTTTTTTTTTCAAATATTTATTTATTTATTATGTATACGGTATTCTGCCTGCATGTATACCTGCATGCCAGAAGAGGGCACCAGACCTCATTGGGGATGGTTGTGAGCCACTATGTGGTTGCTGGGAATTGACTCAGGACCTCTGGAAGAGCAGTCAGTGCTCTTAACTGCTGAGCCATCTCTCCAGCCCCACCCTCTCTCTCTTTAAAAAAAAAAAAAAAGCTTCTTTGTTCAGCCAATGGAGACTATTACTGAAATTCATAACCAGCAAAACACAGATAACAACTGACATCCCAGTCCCTACACGCTGGGCTCGAGGAACATCATGGAAGCTGCAGGGTGGGGTGGGGCCTAAGAGCAGAAGACCAAGATAGTCATCTGCTCTAAGAGTCTTCTACGTGTGACAGGGAGGTTGTGGCCATGGATGTTCAACAATATGGTCACCTGAACAAGACCTACACAATAGTGACACTTGACCTATCAAAGTGGATGCCGGAAATCTCACAGGGCCTTACCTCTATATAAAGAACTCTCCACAATTGATGACTTCTAAGAGAGGGAGAACCAGTCTTTTCCAAGGGAGAAGATGCTCCAAGGGAATTAGATGCTGGTTGGCCTTTAATAAATTTTGAACACTAACTGGATTCAACAGGTGTGTATGTGTGTGTGTGTGTGTGTGTGTGTGTGTGTGTGTGTGTGTGTGTGTGTACATAATTGAAGAAGAGGTCATGAATTTGAGAGAAGGACAAAGGAGGATGTTGGAGGAATTATAGGAGCATGCAGATATAGCACTCATACACAACATTCTCAAAAAAAAAGTGAGGGGGGAAAAAAAGGAAGCTCAAGGTAATATTTGGCTATAGGGACAACCTGAGATTCATGAAACCTTGTGTCAAAAAAATGTTACTTAGAAGCAGGAAGTTGGAAGAGGAAGGATGGGGGAGGAGAAACAAGAAGAAGCAAAATAGACATTTGCAAAGACGTAAGAAACCTGAGCATCAGAAATTATTATTGTTGCTGTTGTTGTTGTTGTTATTGGTTTTTCGAACCAAAGTTTCCCTATGTAGACTTGGCTGTCCTGGACTCCCTTTGTAGACCAAACTAGCCTTGAATTCACAGAGATCTGCCTGCTTCTTCCTCCCAAATGCTGGGATTAAAGGTGTGTGCCACCACGCCCGGCTCCTCAGAAATTATTTTTTAGAGTTCAAAATAGCATTGTTGAAGGGTCCCTCCTGGGTTCATCACACCACTCACCCCCCTTAGTCTTTGCTAAACATCCTGCCCACACCCCCCTGTCCCCTGCCACTCCCACACCTAATAACCCAGAACAGCACTGCTATGAGGAGTCACGTGATCAGCTCTAGCGCCCTCCCTACCCCCGCCACCCCCAGCCCCACCCCGGGAAAAAGTGACGCCACAGTCCCTGACAGATGCTGGACTCCAGAATGAACCTCAACACCTCACAATCCTCAAGCTCTGTGCCTTGCTTACAAGACCGGAAGTACTCCTGCCTGAAACGCGTCTGTATTTATACACCTTCTTTTAGAAACAAGATTTCCGGGCTAGCAGAAGTGTTATGGGGGGTGAATGTCTCGCCCTTCTCCGTGTCTAGCTTGAGGTTCTTTCCTCTGAAGGAAATGGTGTCTCATTGAGGATGAGCGTGAGTAGTTAAGCACGACCCTTCATGCATTGTGTTTGGCTGTCTATTCTTGTCACTTCTGCACAGGCTTTGAGGCAGCCGGTGTCTGCGTGGGGCTTGGAAGCACAGCACTGAAGTGATGTATAAGAGCACGGATATTCTTTGCTTTCTCGTAGATCCACACATATTGGGTCAAAGTGCAACAAAAATCACAATCAGAATGGATCCCAAGTCTGCTTGTTTGGGGTCTGGTCTAAGCAAAGATCCAGGTTGAATACCTGTAATCCAACCCCCGCCCCCCAATCCAAAAATGTTCTAAAAATCTGAAATGTGTTGAGTGCCAGCATGGTACCACAGTAGGAAATTCCACACCAGTAAACTTCACAAACAAAGGTAGTAGGGATTTGGGGTTGAGATCACACCCAGGCCATAAGTGTAAGATGCTTACAGCACACAGATGAATCTTAGACTGAACTGTAGCTCCTTCCCCAAGCTATCTCACTAAATATGTGCAAATATTCCAAATATGCAGAAATCCAAAATACAAGACACTCTCGTCCGAAGCATTTCAGACAGGGATTATTCAACTTATAACATCACAGTTTGAGCAAGAAAGGGACTGATGTGGGGGCGGGGGGGGGGGGGGCTGGGGGAGGGAAGGAGGCAGGAAGCCTGCAAAAGGAGAGTAAAGAGCTAAGATGAGCACAGTGTGGCCAGAGGAGGGGATCCGAGGGTCTAAAACTGTCCAGCCCTGCACGTGCTGCTTGTTTTTGGTCTGGATCTACAATGGCCTCTTCCCCAAAGCTCAGAGTTGAAGGCTTGATGCACAGCATAGCTGCAGTCAGTGGTCAGGAGGGACTGCGCATGCGCATTGCGGGTGCGGACCTCACCACTGTTGGGCAGTGCTTGGACCTTTCGGAGGCAGATGCTATTTGGAAAAACCAGACCACTAGAGGCAGGCCTTTAAAGAGTCTGTTCTGTGTCCATCTTCCTGTTTTTGCTTCTTTGCTCCCTCTGTTGTTGAACGTGTGGTCTGTCACAAAAGCCCCTCATTTTAAAGGACGCTCACCACAGCTCAATGATGGCTCCAGCTTCCCTTGTGACCACACTGTTAGCTAGCATGCTCAGCTCAGCGGTGCTGGCGGGGAACTTCCGTTATAGTTGGTGCTTCCAGCCGCTAGGAGTTGGCTTAACTTGCATCAAAGCCAAAACCCCACCCATTGCTGCTTTCAAGGCCACACAAGGCTGCGTGCGCAAGATTGTTTACTATGAACTCTGGGGCGGAACTAGAAGCACACTGATGAACAGGGAGGAGCTCTCTTCTTCCTGCCATGTCCTCATGCTGTCATCCATCCTACTCTCACAGTGTCCTCTGCTATACCCACACATACTCTGCATGCAGATCTCTTACGTGAGTGATGAGTCCTAAGACCTCCGCATCACTGTTCCCATGAGAGTAAAAAGCTTGCTAATTCCTGCAGCTGATTTGCATGTTTTTGGAGAATGACTCAGTTACAACTTGGGGACATTTTATTCCTGTAAATTGGTCTCTTTAGCCCGCATCTGGGAACTGGCTGGGCAATGCACTTAGTGACTCTCTCCCAGTCCTTTGTGGGAGGACAAAGAAGGTTCTAGAAAAGGTGAGTTGGGCTAAGAGTTGGGCAGTGTGGAGGGGGAAAGAACAAAGTGCCTAAGAAGCCAAGTGACATTTAGAACACAGAATTGGTACCCATTTGTCTGATCCGGCCCCACCAAAGACTGAGGTAATGCAACAGATATTGACAAGGAAATCTTTGGACACTTCCCGAGTGGACACAGTGCCCTGCTTGATGATGAGCTTGGTATGTTTATAAAAAACACTTTCTGTTGGGCAGTTTTGATAAGGCCACACCTTCCCAGAAATTGAAGTTATTTTCTTTTTTCTTTCTTTCTTTTCCTTTTTCTTTTCTTTCTTTCTTTCTTTCTTTTTTTTTTTTTTTTTTGAAAGTGGGGCATTTTATTTTTCTACTTTGCAGAGTTGTGCATCAGCTTAGAGTGAAGACAGAAACAGCTGGCACACCACTGTTGGCACAAAACAGACGTTTTAAATTCCTAATCGCACTTCCCTGCCCCCCCATCCCCCACTGGCTGAGCTTTTCAGGGTGGCACAGCATTCTTAGTGTCTAGTGTGCCCCCTCCTCAGATGCCCACCCTGTTAGCTCAGGACACAAAGCCTCATAGAATATGTCTTAGGGTTCTCATCCTATAGCAGATTTCCTGTCACTCCTTCCTTCCTTCCTTTCTTCCTTCCTTCTTTCCTTTCTTTTTTTTGAAACAAGGTCTTACTTTGCAGCTCTGCTGTCCTGAAAGTCACAATGTAGACCAGGCTGGGTTTGAACTCACAGAGACTCACTGGCTTCTGCTTCCCAAGTGCTGGGATTAAAGGTGTATGTCACCACCAGCTGGTTGCCAGTCACAGAAATTGAAGTTTTTATATCTTAATCAGAATTCAGCATCTCAC
The DNA here is from genome assembly GCF_903995435.1 of Acomys russatus. NCBI lineage: Eukaryota > Metazoa > Chordata > Mammalia > Rodentia > Muridae > Acomys > Acomys russatus. The sequence continues at coordinate 20,619,055 of NC_067166.1, forward strand.
AAAGGATGCCACCTACTTGAACACCACAAAGTAATTGGATGGCTTGTGTACTGACTCTAAAAGACCTAGAGGGCCATCAGAGAAACAGAAGGACAGTGGTTAGTTTTCTATCAAGCTTCTGTAGGGAAATAGTGAATTGGGATGGGAAGCCCTCAGGGTGCCCCCCAGAAATGTGGGGACCTCTGTTTATAGGGACCAAGAGTGAGCTAAGTCAACTAGAAACTATCAAGAGGCAAGTCAGAGGGCCTGGGGATGCTGGGAGTGTATCTCAGTTGGTAGAGCATGCACCAGGCTCTCAGTTCCATCTCTTGTAAAAACCTAGGAAACCATGCCTGGTGGCATACAGCTATAACTTCAGAGCTTTGGAGGGAGAGAGAGGGTGGGACAGACAGACAGACAGACAGACAAGGATAGACAGAGACAGAGACACAGAGAGAATGTGTCAGTTGTCCCAACCCTTCAACCCACAAATGAAACACTTTCCCAAAGGAAACCGAACAGCGATTCAGTTCTTTCAGAAATTCATTCATTTATTCAACAAGTATCTTTTGGTGTCTGCCATGTCCTAGGCTGCTCCCACTGGCTTAGCAGGAGTCACAGAGGCACACTGTGGACTTAGAGGAGGAAACCACATGTCCGAGGGGCTTTGAAGGCACAGAGGAAGACTGCCACATGGAATAAGAACAGAGGCCAGCCATGATGCACTCACCGTCCATCTTTCAGAAAGTAGAGAAGAATAGGACTGGCCTGCCAAAAAGAGATGGATGAGAAGGCCGGACCCAGTCTTGCATGGGAAAACATCCAAAGGTGAATTCAAATAAACCACTCCAAATGCACACCTACACATGCAGACATGCATATAACCACCCCCTCCCAACATACACAACATACACAGTGACCACCCTGGGGTCTGTACACTGCAGAGCAGAGGAATACAGTATTGGGAGTGATCACAGGGGCAGCCCAGAGTGATGGGAGCCGGGAGCCCTCACATGGACAGCAAGGATGAGTGAGATTGGGGCCGACGGCACTACTGCTGTAACAATGTCTGTCAATGCTGATCTAATCTGTGCCTTCTCCACTTCCCACATGATCTGACTGAAGATGCTGGCAGGGCAGCCTCAGATGAAGAACGGACATGGTCAGCCCGGGGCTGAGGCAAACGCTGCAAGGCGGAGTTGCCGTGGAGTTCCCAGCAGAGCTCTGACCTTCCTTGGACGTGGGCATCCTCATCCAAAAAGTTGGGAGGACATGGGCCCCACCTTTCAGAGATGCTTTATTACAGGTGAAATAAAGGGTCTCCCCTACCAGGTTTATGCATCACAAGTGGCCAACATGTATGCCTGCTTCTACTGTTGCCAGTGACAGACAGACTTATTGCTTGATGTCAGAAGAGAGCATTCTTTCCTGGGTGTCAGTGGACTGTAGGGTGAACTTTTAGATGAGAGAAAATGAAGGCAACTATGCCCCCTCCATACACACACACCTCCCCAAGCCCTGGCTAATTATGCAATAGCTGCTGTGCTTTAGACTATAGCCTACCCTGCTCACTCCTCAGCCTCTTCCTACCCTTGTGAGCCAGTTTTAATGATGCCGTGATAGGAGTTGAGGGGACTGCAAACAGTCAAGAGGTGTGTTTTGAAGGGAAAGGGGGGGCACTTCTGGGTAAAGGAATCTGATAAGACAGTTTTCAACAACCCTAGCATACCAGAGAAAGATACAGAATAACTTCGTGAGGTCTCTGAGGGGAGGGGAAACTGAGCCTGAAAAGTAGGCTACCCTGTGGGTGAGCAAAGGGTTTCCAGCTTGTTGGCTGGCAGCTCTTTAGGACCTGTGTCCTGGCAGAGCATTTCCAGCGTTCCCAGAAGGGGCAGCAGCAGCCAGCCAAGAGTTGTCCGGAACGTGGAAGAAGGAATGGCCAGGGATGGTTTGGAAAGAAATATGAAGGGTTCGGAAAGCGTTCAGAGATGTAGGCCAAAAATGAAGGGAAGACAGGGAGAAAGGAAGGGCAAGTGGCACTCTGTGTCTTTGTTGGGGGACAGAGGTGCGGGGGGGGGGGGGGGGGGAGGAATATGCCAGGAAGGGAAAGGCTACTCTGAGTTGAGGGACGGGAAAATAAGCCATGTTCATTGGTTTGGAGATATTCTTCTAAATTAATTGATTAGAATAAAAATTTTCAGAGAGACTGGAAACTAACATCAAATAACCATGGCTTGAGTGTTTCTGTCTCTGAGGTTCACATGTTGAAACCTCAACATCCCTACCCCCATGCAGTTGTTGTTGTTAGGACTTGGCATCATTGACTGGGTTATAAAGACAGGAGCCTTCATGACCAAGATGTGGTGTGCTTATAAAAGAGACCCCAGAGAGCTGCCTTGCCCTCCCCTCCCACACACAATGTGAGAGCACAGCAAGAAAGCCCCCACCAGACAATGGCTTGCTGGCTCTTTGGTCTTGGCCTTCCCAGCCTCCAGGCCCCAAAATCATACATTTCAGTTATTTATAAGCTAACTAGTTTAGAGTGTTTGGGTCTAGCTGCCTACTTGAATTAAGATACAAGTACTGGACTCAAGATATAAAAAATGAATGCAGACAGCATCTCAAATCATTGTCCAATAGCCTCTGGTTTCCACTCCTTCTGGAGCCTAGAAGAAGCCCCTGAAGGCCAACAGCAAGATTGCCCAAGCAGAGACGCCTACGGTTGCTACCTGCCACTGAGAGGAGAAGGGGAGATGGTATTTGGATCCATAGGCCTCATCGGGCAGGTCGGAGAGTTAGAAACAATAGCTTTTGATCTCTCCTCATGAATCTTGTAATAATCTGAAGACCCCATTGTAGTCCAGGTCGATGGCTAAAACATCAGGAAGAAGTTAGATGCTAGCAAACAGTGGGGGGACTGCAGAAAGAAAACACGTGCTATGAACAGTTCTGGTTCAGTTTTTAATCATATCCCTCAAATTCCTAGTTTTGTTCCCCATCCAAAGATTATCAGCCAAGTTATACACCTTACCATAGAGATTCATAGAAGTACACCCTTTAGCCAGGGCACAGTAATCCAAGGGAAAGCCCATGGAATACTCAAATTTTTGCTCCATGCTCACCTTCCTGCATGCATCCTTAATCCTAGGTTTGGGTGATTGCTCACAGCCAAAGCTCTACTGTCTTTGCTATAGTTTGATAATAAGACATGGAGGTACATTGGAATGTTCTAGAATCTGTCCCCTTTGTCAAGATCCCACAGTCATTCATGCTTCTGTAAGCATGGCATAGTTACCATGGGTGTCAAACAGTGAGTCTGGAATGCCTGGGAGATGTTCACTCCAACAAATTTAATATAACATTTATTCTTCTGCTTCTTGTTGTATAGAATACATGGATTAAAAAGCCGTTAGGCTGGTTAATAAGCTCTCATATCTTATCAAAATCCTCTCCACAATTTTTTTTGTAAAAACCCTCCCCCTTTCTCATATTTGTTTAGTTTGGAGCCACGTAGGCATCTTGGTCTCTGTCATGATTTGAATAAAAATGGCTCCCATAGGCCCATAGGGAGTGGCACTATTAGGAGGTGTGGCCTTGTTTGGAGTAGGTGTGGCCTTGTTTGGAGTAGGTGTGGCCTTGTTTGGAGTAGGTGTGGCCTTGTTTGGAGTGGGTGTGGCCTTGTTTGGAGTAGGTATGGCCTTGTTTGGAGTAGGTATGGCCTTGTTTGGAGTAGGTATGTTCTTATTGGAAGTATGTCACTAGTGGGTGGGCTTTGAGGTCTTAGAAGCTGAAGCAGGACTAGTGGCTCATTCTCCCTTCCTACTGCCTGCTGATCTGGATGTAGAACTCTCAGCTCCATGTCAGCACCATGTCTGGCTACATGCCACCGTGCTTCCCTCTGTGACAATAGTGGACTAAACCTCTGAACTGTAAGCCAGCCCCAACCAAATGTTTTTCTTTATAGGAGTTGCTGTCATCATGATGTCTCTTCACAGCAATAGGAACCCTAACTGAGACAGCAGGGAATTTGTACCCAGCATATACAATTCGCTTAACATTAATGAACACGATCCACCAGCTAGGCACTCTGGCCCATTTGGGAGTCTGAGATGCCAGGAAAGGAAGCAGAAAAGTGCTTGGACAGTGAGGCCTTCCAAACACTATTTCTTACCTCTTACACCCAGATTTTCAGAATACAGAGAGATGATAGTGCATTCAGAAACAAACATATTTTTTTGGAAAAATTATTCACTCACAAGTCTTAAAGTAGAAGATACGTTCTGTAACTTAAGGAAGACGTTTAAAAACATAACTCAAAAATGTCCACTTATTTTAACTAAGATGCTTTGGGGTCATGCTGGAGAGATGAATTATCAGAAAACACTCTGTGCCAAGAACATGCTGCGGAACCACTCCCCACCCCCAGATGAGGCACCCGAGACACCCACAGATGGAGAACAATAAAGCATGAATAATTGAGAGCTCCTGATATTACCCTGCCTACCCATAACGAGCCTTTAATAATTCATTCAACTCGATCTTTTAAAGAAAAGTTCTCCGTAACTTAAATCATTCTGTCTGTCTGTCTGCTTTGATGACAATGGGGGCTTGTTGCCTGTTCGTGGTTGGGGCTTGGTACCTATTTGGGATTTCTCCTCCCACAAAGAGAGATGTCATCTACACAGAAGACTTAGCTGTTGGTTTTCAGCCCTCTGTTCTTCTGCACGTGCTCAGTGAACTCCACCTGTCTGGGAATTCTGCCACAGGTACTCAGTGTGTTCTGGAACTGGTTTAGTGTTCAGTGTTTACTGACATAATGCCCACAGTAACTTCATTCTCCCATCACTTCTTCATTTTACAGATGAAGAAATGACTCAAGAACTTGAACAAAAGGGCTCCGTTGTACATATAACACCGACGGGGCCATGGCCAGCATATTCGTCATGAAAGCAAAGTTGCATGTAACTCATTTCCTGGTGCTGAAGTGATTCATTTTGTGTAAAATAAGAGATCTTTCTTTTAAAAGAAGACCGTCCCTTTAAATATCCGATTACCAAGTCCTGTTAAATCATTTATACCCAGAAAACCTTGGGGGATGGGGAAAGGGAAGTGTCAGGGTATTTGAAAAAGAGCTAAAGAAATAGTGACATCAGATGCTCCCAACACACAAGGCGAGGGATGCCAGTTCTGGGAGATTTCGAGACTAAGGTGAAGGGACTCAAACATGTTCATGTGTGTGAAGAGGCAGTGTCCTCTGGGAATGGAGGAGGCCAACCCAGAACACTGGAGTGAGAGGTTGCTGTAGACAGCAGAAATCTCTCAGCCTCCTCTTAAACATCTGATCAGAGAGACATGCAACCCTGGGATTTCAAGTAACTCATCAATAACAAGTGCCCCTGAGGCATGGCCTCGTAAAAATGCCCGAGAAAGTGTCAAAACACAGGCCTTATGGACTAAGGAACTATACCGCATGCCCTTTCAAATTGTATTCTACCAATGGCTGGGCCAACTTGAGACCCAACCCATGGGAGAGGCCCAACCCCCTGACACTGTTAATGACACTCTGCTAGGCTTGCAGACAGGAGCCCAGCATAACTGTCATCTGATAGGCTCATCCAGCAGATAATGGAAACAGATGCAGAGACCCACAGCCAAACATTAGATGGAACTCAGGGAGTCTTGTGAAAGAGTTAGGGTAAGGATTGAGGGAGCTCGAGGGGTCAAGGACACCACAAGAAGTCCCACATATCACCTAACCTGCATCACTAACCAAATAACATGCATGGACTCGACCTAGGGTTCCTACACATATGAAGCTGATGGGCTGCTTGGTCCGCAAGTGGGTCCCCTAACAATTGGAGCGGGGGCTGTGTCTGACTCGGACTCTGTTGCTCCCCTCTGGATCATGTTTCCCTAGCAGGGCTTCCTCTTCTTGCTTCAGTGAAAGAGGAGGCATTTAGTCCTGATGTGACTTGATGTGCCACGGTGGGTTGGTATGGGGCAGGGGTGGGATGAAGGGGAAGTATGGGGGAAGTGGTTGGGAGTGGGATTGCAATTGGGCTGTAAAATGAACAAATACATTAGTTAATGGAAAAATTGTATTCTAGCCAGGCAGTGGTGGCGGGCACCTTTAATTTCAGCACTAAGGAGGCAGAGGCAGGCAGATCTCTGAGTTTAAGGCTAGGCTTGTACACAGAATGAGGTCCAGGCTAGCCACAGCTACACTGAGAAACCCTGTTTCTGTTTTTAAAATTGTATTCTAAGCAGAGTGTGGTGACTCATGCCAATCTCAGTACTTGGGAGGGAGAAGCAGGCTGATCTCTGTGAGTCTGAGGCCATTCTTGCCTACATACTGAGTTCCAGGACAGCCAGAGACATAATGAGAACCTGCCTCAAAAAAAAAAAACCAAAGCAAAACAAAACAAAACAAAAAACAGAAACAAACAAACAACAGCAACAAAACAATTGTGTTCTGTTTCTATTCCCTGCTTTAGGTACAGATGTCATGTAACTTGTTTTATAACTAAGGTATATAAAAAAGTTAATATATAAAGCCCATAAATCCTAAGTGTATAGGCTAATAAATTTGAATTTTGTTTACATACGTCAACACAATGTTCAGCTCAAGACAAAGAAAATTTACATTACCTCAGAAGGCCCCAGGTGGTACCTCTCTCTGTTTCTGTCTCTGTCTCTGTCTCTCTGCCTCTCTGCCTCTCTGTCTCTGTCTCTGCCTCTCTCTGTCTCTGTCTCTCTGCCTCTCTGTCTCTGTCTCTGTCTGTTTGTCTGTCTCATTTCTTGCTGCTAGGATGGTTATATATATCTAGATTTAATTGCCAATTTTGAGACCTTGTCTTTCTCTCTCACACACACATAAAGGTAGATGGTGCCTAAGGAATGGCATCTAGGATTGTCCTCTGACCCCACACACATTCACATATATTGGCACCCGGTCACATTCACTGACATACAAATGAACACACACACACACACACACACACACACACACACACACACACACACACACTCAGACTACTTTTAGTGAACACGCCCTTTTAGATATTCCTCCCCAGATAAAGGTGAGGAAAGCTTGTGTTCAGTTCACACATAGGTTGTTAGGGACATGAGGATAAGCCAAGTGTGCGTGGTGGCTCACACGAGTGCACTGAAATACAGTAATAAGGGGAATTTATTTAAATGAGAAACCTTTAGGCATGGTTAATAACTTTGTACGATGAGAGAAATGGCCCTGTCAGAAAATAATAGGCCCATAGGCAGTGATCAGTGCTTTATCCAGCTGGGCAAGGATTGATTCTGAAGGAGAAAAACTGAAAGATCAGAAACAATGAAGTCCTAGAGAGACGAATGAGCATGAGGAAGCAAGCCAGGCGTGTGAGTGACCTAGTGTGCATGCTAACATCTACTAGGGAGCACTCACCATTGTTGGAGCACATGAGGGAGGAAGCATGGCGTGTGAGTGTCCCAGTGGGCATGCTAACATCTACTAGGGAGTACTCACCATTGTTGGAGCACATGAGGGAGGAAGCGTGGTGTGTGAGTGTCCCAGTGGGCATGTTAACATCTATTAGGGAGCACTCCCCATTTTTAGAGCACATGAGGGAGCAAGCACTGAGTGTGAATGTCCTAGGGTGTATGCTGACATGTATTAGGGAGCACTCACCATTGCTAGAGCACATGAGGGAACAAGCATGGTGTGTGAGTGTCCCAGTGGGCATGCTAACATGTATTAGGGAGCACTCACTGTTGCTAGAGCCCTTAAAAAGCTATATGGATAATAGGGACCAAACCTGTTGTAGTTAGCCAACCACGCCCATTGGCCAATGATGAAGGCTGATCTTGTTAGAGCTTCTGTAGCATGTCCAGACTGCCAGCAATGGGGACCACTGATAAGCTCCCTTATATGGCACCATCTCTCACACAGGTCAGCCTATCACTCGCTGAAAAGTTGATTGTATTGGAGCATTCTCCCTCAACAATGGAATGAAGGGCCCTCTTTTATTTTGACAGCGACAGGTGACTATTTCGATATAGGTTTCCCTCTCCTGCCCAGATGATCCAAACCAGGGAAGATTCTCAGAGTGAGCTCCTCTTTAGAGCAAAGGATAGGCATGTGACTTGGAAATCCACTAGTCACATTAAATACTGTGTAATCCAGAATTAGCCAGCTCAAGAGAGATGGAATGCCCTTTCAAAAGTTTGGTTGAAGTGTCTGTTTATAAGAAGCATCTTGGAAGGACAGGGTATCTATGCTAAGCCGGAATGGCTTTATATCATGCTGTAGACTCAGCATTTTTAACATAATGGTCCAGGAGCCACAGGGTGGGAGAGATGGGGTCTCACTAACTTGACTCATCTCTGCATCTAAGCCTCTGTGGGTTAGAGATCCTGTTTTCCAGAAGGGTACTTTTCTATCAGGGGACACAGAAACAGTAGCACAGAGATATGGCCACTAGCTGGGAATTTTAGGCTTCTTCTGCCGAGAGACCATCAAGCAGAAAAATAAACAAACAGACAAGCTTTGTATTGACAGGCACAACTTAACAGATTCTCAGGAGAGTAACCAGGTCCATCTTTATGCACCCTCGCTCTTTCTTGTTGGCAAGAAGGGACACAGAGATTGCATGTCCCTCTTTATACACTTGTACTCTGTCTTGTTGGCAAGAGGGCAAGTAAAGGGGCACAGAGATTGCTTAGTCAGTCAACAAAGTGCTTGCCATGCAAATATGAGAGCCAAGTTTGGATTCACAGAACCATGATAAGTTGGCTATGGGGTACGCACTTGCAATCTCAGTACTGGACAGCACAGAGGGATCGCCAGGGCTCCATGACCAGCTAGCCTAGTCTAATTGGAGAGTCTCAGGCCAACAAGGGTCTCTGCCACAACAAGCAAGGTGGGCGTCACCTAAAGAACAGCAACTGAGATTGATCACTGACTTCTACATGGGCACACTCAAGCAAGTCTGGGCATGCTAGCCTGGGATGGCAACGGTAACCAGTGACAACTGAGGTTGACCTCTGACCTCCCCATTGGGCACAGAGACAAATTCTAGCCTGAGATGGCCACAATAACTTGTGACAATTTTTTTTTAAAGAGTGAAAGTCTGGTTCGCTCAGTGGTAACCACTGTGCCCAGCAGATGAGCGTAGAGGATGAGAAAATCTAGACTGCAAGGAAAAGGACGCACAAGATAAGGTGAGTCAGATGATGTAGACCATGCTCCGGACAAGGATGCTGGAGGAGGTGTCCCCCAAACTGGGAAGTGAAGCCAGGTGACTTAAGAGGAGGATGAGGGGAGATGTTTAGCGTTACTATTTACTCAGCTAGGGCACAGTGAGACTGGCAGCCAACCTCTGGGTCAGCCCTCTTCAGGAACTGCCTTGATCGATGACTGATTGCCTCACTCCAGATCACTGTTCCTTCCCAGGATGGTTTTTACCTAAGGCGACAGTTCTCAAACTATAGGTCACAACCCTTTTGGAAGGTTGCCTATCAATATCCTGCACATGAGATATTTACATTATGATTTATAACAGTAGTAAAATTACTGTTATGAAGTAGGAATGAAGCAATTTTATGGCAGGGGTCACCACAACATGTGGAACTGTATTAAAGGGACGCAGCATTAGGAAGGTTGAGAGCCACTGATCTAATGGTTGTCCATTCCTGAAGTACAAGCTGAAGTCCTCTTGCCCCAACTTAGGACAGCTCTGCATATCAGCGTCAGCTTGGCTTTCCCTGTGTGGTCAGATGACATCTTTCCTGAGGTTGCCACGTACCCAGTGTCCCCTTCTTTTTCCTTCCCTCCTCTATTATGCTGTTCTTTCTACACTGGTCTAGAACATACTTACCAATAAACTCCCTGCATTGCTAACCTTCATTACTGAGTCCCTGAGGGAAATCAAATGCCAAAGCTTTTCAGTCTAGCTGGTCCAGTTTACATCCCTGGCTGGAACAGAGAGGAATTCCAATTGCACTATACCATCACCAGGTCTGACGTCAGCCTGTTTCCTCAGAACCATTCTCGTGGCTGCATTCGTCAGCAGTTTAAATTTGCACTGAATCTGCATTTTCCTAATGACTGATATTGCTGAGCGTTAGAAATCCAGTGCCCATCAGGAATCTGCTCCTCTCTTCTTGCCCATTTTGATTGATTTTTGAAATTGATTTGTAAGGCTCTTTCACATATTTGAATGTGAGCCTTTTGTTAGATAAACACATACAGAATGCTTTCCCAGCCCATGGCTTGCCTTGTCACGCTGCGGTCTTTCAAACCTTTTTATTTTGAAATAATTAAAGACTCACAGGATGAAGATAGCACAGAGGTGGCCCCCTCCTTCTTGTAGAACTGTAGTGCAATTCCAAACACAGGACATGGAGACTGGAATGTTGTCACATATACTTTCATGCCATCGATGCAGGTGCAGATCTGTGTAACCATCCCTGGTACCAAGATACAGAACTTGTCCCGGGTCCCTAGGGGGCATCTTATTACCATTATTTTTTTGCTAACTGGAGATGGTGTCACACTTCCATATATATATATATATATATATATATATATATATATATATATATATATATATATACACACATATCTTTACGCCACAGACTGGTGCACCTCTCAGGTCTTCTCACAGAAGCATCCTTCTACAGCAGATAGCAGGTAACACGGAGACTTCCGTAAGATACTTGTCAAGCAGAGACTCACTATGGAGCACTCATCACTAAGTGAGACAGCTATGTTACGCCCTTGTCCCCTACAAGGTTCAGGGGGCATTCAGGAAGTGGAGTAGAAAGACAGTAAGGGTCAGAGTTCCTGGAGGGAAAAAAGGATGTTCTGGACATGACAGGGCTGCTGCCTCCATGATCTCACAGAACCAGAGACTGCATGCGCGCACAAGATCTGCACTAGACCAAGCAAGTTGTTGTTCCAACAGAGGTGGGGGCAGGGCTCACGAGGCCCCACCCATAGCTGAGGAGCCATTGGCAGTTAATAGCTTCTTGGGGGGACAGAGGGTTTGTTTTCTTTGAAACACATGGCAAGTGGTCTCTTTTGTGCCATCCTGTTATAGTCACATGCTTCCTTTACCCTAACCTCCTACCATCTCTAATTCTGAGCCATCTGTTTTCCATTTTAGTCATGTCAAGACTTGTTTCATTAATGGGATTGTACAGTATACGACTTTTAGCAACTTTTAAAAAAATCACCTTCCATAATGCCCTTGGGGCTCATCTAAAGGGTCCATCAGAGGTTGTCAATGTTTTCCTTCTCCACCTGTTTTGTAAGACAGGGTCTTTCACTGAACCTGAAGCTGACCGGTTTGACCAGACTAGTGACCCAGCACGCTCCAGCGCTCTTCTTGTCCCACCTCCTCACTATTTTGATTATGGGTACAGCTACCTACTCCGCTTTTTACGTAAATCCTGGTAATCAGAACTCACATTTTGTTCTCATATTTACAGGGCAACCGCTTTACCAAATAAGCCAAGCCCCCTCCACCAGTAGCCACGCCCCTCCGCTCCAACACCTCCGCCTCCCACCCACCCACCCACACACTCCATACTTTCAGCCAAGCCTTTTTTAGCTGTTCGGAATGATATTACTTATGCTTCTCTGCATCGTTTGATTTTCTGGTTATGTTTGATGAGGCGTTTAAGCAGCTTAAGCCTCAGCATTATAAATGAACGCTTGTCTCGCATATAGACACATCAGAGTGATCACCCTTTGGGTTTTAAATGTTCACATCTAGGTGCTGGAAACCCTGACCCAGGAGGGGGCTGGAACACTGCTTCCATCTGTCAGACTAGGACAAAGGAAACCAATACTGATTCGGGCCCCTCATTATTGCCTGTGCCCCCCCCCCCCGCCCCAGGGACCCCTGACTCCAGGTTACATGAGTGGAATGAGATTGCCCAGCAGAAGCCAAACTTCCTGTTTTATTGCTCAAGGAGTAGGAGGAAAGTGAATGATTCGTCTTGCTTTTAAGAAAGATGAAATGCCATTTCCAGAACGGGGCATGTTAAAAAAAAAAAAAAAAACTAAAAAAAACAAAACAAAACAAAACAAATCAAAACCTCATCCATTCTTACCACTTGCAGAAGAAATTAGACTGTCTTCCCTGAATGTCAAGTGTCGATAGCGTTCACTTTACAGGGGCTGATATTTCTCTGAAGCCTCCTGCCCTTGGCTGCCCTCCCCTCCTCTGTTGCTGTCTCTTCCAGGGCGCTGTGTCCTCACGCCTTCTCGGAGGTGTCTGCTGCTAAATGCTAAATATTGAGCCTGATTCTGTGGCTGTGCAGTCACCAGGCTGAGAAACATCTTCGCCTCTCACTTTGAAAGTAGCACACCCAGAAGCCGGCATTAGTGGCAACCCTGCAATCTCAGCACCAAGGGAGACAGGGCAGGAGGATTAAGCTTGAAACCAGCTTCAGATACATACTAGACAGTGAGTTCACAGCCAGTCTGAGCTCAAATTATGTCACAAAAGGTAAGTCGCACATTTAGTAATGTTTTATTTAGCATAGTTTTTTTTTCCAAGCTAGTTGTATTACACCACCAAAACAAAGTAAGTGGTTGCCGCCGCCGCCGCCGCCGCCGCCGCCGCCGCCGCCGCCGCCGCTCCTCTTGTGTGGAGCAGGAATTTCCTGTGTAGGTGCTGTACGTGGGTAAGAAGCTCAAGTGAGTTAGGAGCTGAATGGAGAGGACACTGAGGGACAATGGAGAGAATGCCTCAAGAACTTCTCTGGACAACCAGTGCCCTGGGATAGGGTTTCAAGGATGATGGAAACATGAATCATTTCCAACATCGACCTCAGCTTTCTTGTCAAGGCCGGAGATAACGTCACGATCACTGCAGTCAGCGGGCGCTTCTCTGAGAATGTCACTCGATCTGCTGGCTGTTTTGGTTGGGTAGCTGATTACAGCTTTTACCTTCAAACACTTCGCTCACTGGCTTCTGGGACACCAGATTCACTTCCTTCCCCTTTCCTCCCTCCCTCCCAGTTTCCTTTACTCTAGTTCCTTTTCATCCTCAGCGTCTAGATGCTGGCGGGTTGGTCTTCAGCGGTCTCATCTCCATCTCTGCTTCCTCCCAAGGTATCTTCTGTATTCAGCATCCTCCAACAGCGTTTCTGTGTTGCCAAGATTTAATATCTTAGCCCAGGTAAGTCATAAATCCAATTGCACCTCCACCCAAAAATCTCAAATGTGCCACATGCCCAGCCAGGTTAATTTTCTCTGATCTTCAATTTTGAAATAAATTGCCGTTTCTTCTTCTACTCAAGGCAAAACCGGGGCCCCTGCTGGGCGTAGTGGCTCACGCCTTTAATCCCAGCACTCAGGAGGCAGAGGCAGGTGGATCACTGTAAATTTGAGGCCAGCCTGGTCTACAAAGTGAGTCCCAGACAGCCAAAGCTACACAGAGAAACCTTCTCTCACAAAAAGACAACAAACAAACAAACAAACAAAAAACCAAAAACCAAGGGCCCCATCTCATGGTACATCCCCTATGCATCTCATCAGCAATCTTTTAGGTATGTATTTTCTCCATGCTAAGATGAACTATTTAACAAAAGCCATCTTGAGGAAGGGAGAGTTGGCTTCATTTCACAGTGTGAGGGAAAGGGCCATTATGGTCATATGCCCATGATGTCCGGAGCTCCAGTCCCTGGTCTCATTGGTTCTGCAGTAAAGAAACAGAGATGAGCACTGGAGCTCATCTTACGGCCTCTTCTTTCCCCTTTCATCCTGTTCCGGAGGCCAGCCCACAGTCAGGGTGGGTCCTCTTTCCACAGTTTAGTTTCTCTGGAAATGCATACACTACTCATGGACATACCCAGAGTGTATCTCCTGGGTGATTCCTAGTCCAGGCCAGTTGACAATAAAGACTAAGCACCGTAGGCACTTCCTTAAATCACCACCAGAATCCTGCCCAACTAAATTGCTAGTGCTTCATTCTTGTCACCACCACCACCACCACCACCACCATCACCACATCACACCACCACCACCACCACCACACCACACCACCACTACCACCACCACCACCATGATACCACCACCACCACCATCACCACCACCACCACCATCACCACCACCACCACCACCATGATACCACCACCACCACCATCACCACCACCACCACCATCACCACCACCACCACCACCATCACCACCACCACCACCATCACCACCACCACCACCACCATCACCACCACCACCACCACCATGATACCACCATCACCACCACCACCACCACCACCACCATCACCACCACCACCACCACCATGATACCACCACCACCACCATGATACCACCACCACCACCATCACCACCAACACCACCATCACCACCACCACCACCACCATCACCACCACCACCACCACCATGATACCACCACCACCACCATGATACCACCACCACCACCATCACCACCAACACCACCATCACCACCACCACCACCACCATCACCACCACCACCACCACCATGATACCACCACCACCACCACCATGATACCACCACCACCATCACCACCACCACTACCACCATCACCATCACCACCACCATCACCACCACCACCACCACCACCACCATCACCACCACCACCATCACCATCACCACCACCACCACCACCACCACCACCACCATCACCACCACCACCACCACCACCACCATCACACCACCACCACCACCACCACCATCATCCTCTTGCCAGAACTACTGAAATTTCTTCCTGTTTCCACCCTATGCTAACCTACTCCCTCTTCAGAAAGCTAGATTCTTTAGGAAACTAAAGATTCATTCATTCATTCTTCTGATGAACTCCTTCAATGGTGTCAGTCTCATTCATAAAAGAACTCCAACTCTTCACTGTGGTAGACAAGCATCTATTTTGTGTCTGACCTCTTCTTCCAGCCTCCTCCCTCCTGCTTCAAGCAGACTGGCTTCTTTTCTGTTCCTTAGATGCACCAAGTCATCCCACCACAGGACTTTACACTTCTCATCAACTATTGTCCCACTTTTAGAATGTTGTAAGTGTAAACACATCAGAAAAAGGCAACAGTCACTTATTTCTTTGTGCCTTTAGAAAAGTTGGCAATTATTTTCAGTACTTACATGTTTTGTCATGGTAAGGTACTCATGGCTTAACTTTAAAATGAAGCTCAAAAAGAGTAGTGCGCACGCATTGATGCCTTTGCTTAACCACAGTGTGAAAGGGCTGCTTTGCACAGGCGGCAGGCTCTGCAGGTGCTCAGCCCTGAAGGGGCTGCACCAAGCCCTGGGGGCTTCTCTTGCTCTCACCTCCCTGTCCTCCTTGCTTTTCTGCCATTCCCCTCAACTAATGAGTATCACACCATGACTGTGGTAACTGATCTCTGGGTGAAGATTCTGACTTAGACCAAATTAAATCGCAATGAAATGCCCTTTAATATGTAATCTTGGAAGACGCATAAATAGTTATTTTCCCCTTGTGGGTGGCATTACCTGTCATTATAAAAATTAATCCTGTTTCAGAGAGGCTTTAAATATGGACCCAGCAATTAAAGAGCAATTTCATCTCTGCGAGTTATGAGTCTCAAGTTCCTCTGTGCCATCTTCCTTTAGTGCTGTCACGTCTCCCCGTGTCCCTTCTCAGATGCCACTGTCACGGATTTTCTGACTTTGAAGAATTCTTCCTGCACAATAAAAACTGTTGCTACTGGCATACTCGAACTCCAACTATCTCAAGGCAAACCTTCCCAAGTATGCCTTCAGGGGTGGCGGGGCGTGTGCATAGTGTGCAAAGGAAGCCGATTGCACACTCTCAACTCATCCCCACACTTTGAGTCAGTAGCCATATTTTGAAGTGATCCCCATATTTGGGGAAGAAAAATGACTTGGTATGCCAGGCGCCACAGTGTCACTAATGGTTCTAGCTCCCTCTTCACCTTTAAACTTCACGTATTCCATGGAAGAGAATTGGGCAAAGGACTGTGGCACAAGGTGACAGATGGAGTTGGGAGATCCATCTATCATGGATTTTATTACATGCGCTGGGCCTTTCATGCATGTCTTTGAGGCTCTTCAGAAATATAGAATTGAAATCTGCTTTTGAATGCCAACCATCTTTATAGCACTCCACAGAAAGAGAGAGAGAGAGAGAGAGAGAGAGAGAGAGAGAGAGAGAGAGAGAGAGTCCCTGCAGAGATCTGGTGAGAGGAACAGGCTTTCCAGCCTTTGTTCAGCCAAGGCCTTGTCCCAGAGATCTTCCTATGACACGCCCCCCCACCCCCGCAGCATCACCCCACCCAAGTCCCAGGAACCTGTAAACATAACGGAGGCGATGCTTTGGCTGCAATTAGCATACTCAGCTAGCTCTGGGTTTAAATGATTGCTTCAGACCTTAGAAATTTTTATTGGTCTGCACTAGAAAAAGACATTTGGATGGTTTGTCTCCTTTTCTGCATGGAGTTTGACTTTTTGACTACCAACTTGGGTAGCTCCAAACCTCCACTCTTTAAAAATGGCTGGTGCTCCCATCTGTTGTGCCACAGGGGCCTAGCAGTAACCCAGGAAACATGTCTGTCTGCTCACTATGGTACCTAAGAGCACAGCATAGTATTTGGCACACAAAACAAGTCGTTGTTGAGTAAGGACATGTGCGAATGAACAGGAATGATGTCACATCTCCCGTTGATGTTCTACCAGCTGCCTTCTTCACCTTACACTCTAAGTGGCCAGAACTTCCATGGGGTGTTCACATGGAGTAACAGGGCCTATTGAGCTGCCCACACAGGTTTTCTGTCTCTCTAGTCTTGATCTTCATTTTCTCAGAAAGTACCAATTCTGTCATTTTCCCCAGGGCTTTGAATTCTTGATTTGTAATTTCTGTCAAAATTGTAATAATTAAAAAATTGAAAGCAAGGGTTTTGTAACATGTAAGCATATTAACTTGCTAATGACAGCATGGCCAGACATACTCACAAGTTGTTCTGTCAGCTAAACCTTTCATGCTTAAATAATTGGTATTAATAATTAATAGGGCTTTTTATCTTTAGCACCAACAAGTACTTTCACTGGTTATATATAAACATACAGCATGCTAATGATAATAAGCCAGTGCACCATCAAGCACTGTATGCCAGGCTGTGCTTCCTTCTCAGGGCAATCGCATGTGGTAGATTTTGTTGTAGTCACTCCTACCAACGAAGCAGCAAACAGAGGCACAAAGGTAAGTTGCCTGCCAGACACATGTTTAAGTGGCCATCTTAGCTTGAGTTTCAGCTGTGAAACCTTGTGTGCAGTCAGCTAAGACAATAAACGTACATGGTGGCTCCTCATTCTGAGATCTCCACCTGTGTCCTTCCCCATCTCCCAAAGCTTACCTATTAACAACATTAATGATCGCTTAGATTTCTGGTATAGCCACTGTGTATCAGACAACGAGGTAAACATTTGATTTTGCCAAATTCAATGAAAAGACACCCCATCTCTCAGTTCATATAATTACCTCTGAAGACATACCGTGATTGGCTCTCCTTCTGCAAAAGAAAATGGCAGCCTGGCAAAGTGAAATCATTTCCCCTAAAGTCCCAAAGTGGGTAAACCAAGACTCCTGTCTGAGTCTTTAAAGCTGCTCCCTTATTCCTATTGGGGAGCTTTCTGAGCCATACAGCTTGGCCTTCACTGCTAGCCCTGCTGCTCACCTGGGAACTTGCACTATGCTCTTTTCTCATTTAGATCATTTACCTAGTCTGTAAACTACTATGAGGAGTTGTCTTCTTCTTCCTCTTCCTCTTCTTCCTCTTCTTCTCCTTCTTCTCCTTCTCCTCCTTCTTCTTCCTTCTCCTCCTCTTTATACAGTGCAGAGTACACCTACCTATGGTGACTTCACAGAGTCCCTTGGCCTGGCCACTTGTCACAGGGTGCACCTTTGCTAGAGCATCTCAGCTCTATGTTCTGCATTACCAGCTTTCCTCCCTTGGTTCAGCATCTGCCTTCACTGTTCTCAAGAAACAGTTCCCCCCTTTTTTGCCTGCACAGTTCCACATAGTGGGGCCAAGTTGTGGGTCCCCAAGGAATTTACCTAGCATTCCTCTCTCCACACCAAAACCCAGCATACACAAGCTAGTTTCTCTTTTCCAAGGAGGAAATCTCCCTGGCTCCACATGTATAAAGCAAAAGAGGGTAAGTCACCTGGTGCCTACTAATGATGAAAGGGACAACTGGTCAACCTTCCTTCAAAGCAAATGTGTAGAGTTTCTCCTTGGTGGCTGCAGGATTGCACAACAATCTAAAGGCAGTCACTTACAACACTTCATGTCACAGGTGCCTCCAGCCAGACATATGCATAGTTTCAAGTACTTCTGTGTCACAATGGGGTCCTGAACTTCTAGGGGTTTCATTTAATTGAATGGATACACTTGTGTCATAGCCTTTCCCCTTCATTCTGATTGTAACCCTTCATTTCTCTTTAAATAGCCTTTTCATTGATGGATGGTTTAGAGTCTCCTATACTGCTTATTTAGGGAGATGCTTCAGTTTATTAATAGAATATTCTCAGTCACCTTGGACTATTCTTACTGACAAGCTATAACACCATTTTTGAAAAGTCTCACGTAGCATCCTCAGGCTGTCTGCTTGATAACAATTTTCCTTGCAGCAGAGTAAGTGAGGCCTTGGCTGGGATTCAGCAGGGTTGTGAGTGTCATTAAGCTGAGGAGCAGGTCTGTCTAAAGCACTTAGAAAAATCCTTCCCCCGGTGCTGCCTACTCATCTCCACTTAGAAAAATAAATATTTTCCCAGTAACATGGCAGGCTTATGAGTTGTATTTGAGAGAGAGAGAGAGAGAGAGAGAGAGAGAGAGAGAGAGAGAGAGAGAGAGAGAGAGAGAGAGAGAGAGAGAGAGAGAGAGAGAGAGAGAGACTTAAGGTTGCCATGGGAGCCCTCTCTGGTTCCAAGCCTTTACTTTTTCATTATGAACAATAATTAGATGTAATGCTTTACAGCAGTGAAGTACCTCGTGGGCTCCTGATAATTGTAAAGTGCTTGGCAATTAACTCACACTCCCTGAGACTCAGGTTGGTGTAATTAACCCCATGAGAAGATACAGCCCCAGAAGGGGCGTCACACGGAGAGAGCAATGCTGCTTTGTAGTGGCACAAAGACCCTCAAGAGTCCTGAACCTATACCATGTCCACCATAGGCCAGCTCCTAGCCTGAGGCAGTGTGCTCCTGTGGCTAGGTGTGGCTGCAGAGAGCTTGCCTGTTCTGTGGAAAGGTAAGCCCTACCACAGCCCAGGCATCTAGCCCTTGGTGTGTTATTTTCCTGCATGTAAACACATAGTCCCTACAGAAAAATCAGCTTTTTGCTTGGAAAGGGGCTATGGGAAGAGGGAAATAGGCTGCTTGGCTATTGTGAGCTAAGCATTCTTGAAATCAATACTGCTGTCTTCCCAAAGCTGTGGCAATTTGGGATTGGTTTTCAGTCTGCCAGCTTTCTAATTATTATCCTATGATATAAACAATGAATGTGCTCCTAGGTATCTATAGAAAGCCAGGAAGAGGTGGACAGCTTTGATGTAAAGGGCTATTGCCATTATCCATACCTATGTCTACAGTGGAGAATAATTTTATTGTATTATGTATTTTATAGCTATTCATATAGCATTATACATATATATATATACACACAGAGATAAAATGATAAGTGATAAAAAAGATGATAGATAGATAGATAGATAGATAGATAGATAGATAGATGATAAATAGAATTTTTTTGTAAGTAAACCCCTTGAAGTGAGTGGGTCATGCTCATTGGCACTCTTACGTCAATTAAAAGGAAAAATTATTTGTTATTGCTATTATTACTATTATTATTGCAGAAAATTTGGCCAAACCTTTCTTTTGTTTCTTCTACTTAAATTCTCTTTTGGTTTTTGGATTTTTGAGACAGAGTCTCTCCATATAACCCAGCTGTCTTGGGAATTCACCCTGTGAACCAGGCTGGCCTTGAACTCGCAAAGATCTGCTTGCCTCTGCATCCCAAGTGCTAGGATTAAAGGTATGTGCTACCACCACCCGGCTCTTCTGCTTAAATTCTTATGGGCTGATTCAAACATTTGATTTTCTTGGTTGAAGGCTGTGGCAGTCTCTAGGCTGACATTTTCAGCTAACGAGTGTGTCTGAGTACTGCCATCTACAACCCCCCCCCCACCCCCGTGCTTCCTGTCCCTGCCTGGTCTCCCCACTTAGATCTGGGAGGCCTTAGCAGTGGGACCTCAAAGAGCTCTAAAGAAAATATGAATTTGGGATTCCTGAGATTACCTTCATGCATGTTTTGCAAATGGGGAAACAGCCCAAGTATGTCCCTACAGAGCCGTGGTCTCATTAATGTTCACCCCCAGCCAGATTAGCCCTGTGGCCCTTAGTGCACATGGCCTGCCGCCCAGAGGGCATCCTGGGGATGGAGGAGAGAGTGTGGCAAGCCCTGGATTCTGCTTTATTCCAAGAAGAAACTGTGCAGCGTATTTGGAGAGACTGTTTTGTACAAGAAAAACCAATTTGCTGTGATTAGTTCCATTCCATTTAGGAGACTGTTGCTCTATGTGCATTTGGGAAGCAGATTAGAGTCCCTTTAGGTGATTTCTCTCTATGAGCTGAAGGCATTTTTTGAAATTTCTATTACAAACTGGATGCAAGAATGACTAAGGCTGCTTGCGTCTGGGAGATTGAGAGCCTGTGAGGCATGGAAAGATGACAGGGCCCTTCAGCATCTGCAGTAGTCCTGAGAGGGTGGAGAGGAGCCTAGCATAGAAGTGAGGCCTTGAGAGAAGTGGGCAAGGCTCTCTCATGTCCAGTGGAAGTCTCACAGCCTTAGTTCTGTGGGTGACACAAGGGCCAACGCTGGTTATTTCCGATTCTCACAGAGCATAAACAGCTCAGACCACTGCTGAGCTAGTGCTGAGAGAGGAGACGAGAACTGCAGGAATAGAGCCTAGCCTGGTCCCCTCAAGCCAGAGAGAAACCCACAGGTAACTCTGGAGAGTTCTCAGAGAGAAAGGCATCATGGGAAAGCACTGGCAAGGGAAGAAGCTATGAGAACAGCACAGGGAGAAGTAAGGCCCTTATGGAAGTTTCTCTTCTTTCTTCCCTTTCTGTCCCTGCACAGGAGCCAGCACATGGTATCTTTCTTTCATAAATTCTGCATGCATTGTCCTACGACCTTCTGTGACCAAATATAAACCACCAGTGACGTCTACATGTCAATGAACGCCTTACGGATTGAATTTGCATTTAAAGGGATAGGGGGGAAATGATAAATCTTGCCAGAGGTCAGGGTGGGAGGAGGGGGGAATATATGGAGGGAAACTGGCCACAGCATCCATGTCTGGTCTCTCCAGCAAATTAGAAAAGATACTTGGCACGCTTGGTGTGCGTAGGAAAAGAAAATGGGAGTTTGGATTCCTAGCCTGCATCCCTTTCTACTTTCTTCGCGTTGTGGTGTTCTGATTCACCTGGGCTGGGTCCCTCCTGCCCCAGCGTAGATGGTCAGACAGAGCCCAGGACTGGGCGGGAGCCGCCTACCCACATGTGAGCCCAGGCTGGCTGCCGCAGGTGGGAACATGTGGGTCTCACCCGGCTAGTGCTGGTCAGCACGGAGAGGGCCAGTAACGTCTGTCCTTCCCAGTGCTGTAGACTCATGGTTCCAGCCGGGGAGCCATTAGGAGAGCTCTTCCTGGGACAAGCGACAGCCTGAATCCAGGCCATCTGGGACAAGGTGCTCCGCAATCCAATCCCACTTCCGGGTGTGTAGGGGCAGGCGTCAGAGGAGGCGGCACCTCCTTCGTATTCTTCACACATCTTTGCAAGACCTTGCACTTTTATTCATGGCACTGATCAAAAGAGTCCTTTTTTTTTTAATGAAAAAAGAAATGCCAAGTGTTTATGCATGCAGTCTTCCTAATTAACACGGCAGGGCCCCTGTGCCGGAGAACATCAGAATTTGGGGGAGCATCTGTTTTCTCTGCAGTAATGGCTTCACGGGGAAGCTGCAGCCCTGGGAAAGCAGAGGCCCCTGACCACTTCAGTGAGGGGCAGGTGGAGGCCAGAGACAAAGTCATCATTTCTATAGCTAGCCGAGTAGGCATCGGGACTCCCAGAACCTGGAGTTCACACATAATGGGGCTGGCCATGTGTGGGTCGGATGGGTTGACTGTGGACAGCTGTTGCTATGGTCATCCCCAGCACTTTCTCATTTAATGTTCCAACTTATTCTGGTCAGTAAAAGGCCCATTTCACCAATGAGGAGGTGTTGCTGCCCACCCCAGGTCAGCAGAAAGGGTTTGGGACCAGATTCCGTGTTTGAAATCCCATGCTCATATTCTCTGCCAGCCTCAGCCCATCGTCCTTCCCCGTCTCACTCTCATCTCGTGGCTGGGCTGTTGCCAGCGTCTGACATAGATGGGATTAATTAAAGCCTGATAATTGGGGAAATGAATTGTTTACTATTGGCTGTCCTTCATGAAGTCAGGCCTAATCACAAGCCTTCCTCTCTTCCTTGGACACACAGCCTGACCCCTGTCACAGTTTTCACTACATTGCTTGTCCCAACTGATTCACAGTCACCTTCCTTGCAACATGGGGAAGGGTGGAGGCCTTCTTTTGTTCCCAGCACCCGACGCTGTGGACTCAATGCCTATTGAGTGACTGACTGAAAAAGCTCTCTTAATAAAACACAGTGAAAGGATGAACCTAGGTGTAGTGGGATATGCCTGTAATCCCTCTACATGGGAGGTGGAGGCAGGGGGATCAGGAGTATGAGGCTATCCTGGGCTACTTGGTGAGCTTGAGGCAAGCCTGGGCTACATGAGTCCCTGCTAAAAGAAAAACTGTCAAAACTGGGGAGGGGAAAGTATGGTAGGGAGGAAGACATCACAGGGAAAATGGCATAACCTCATGCCCAGGAAAGAACGTTAGCTGGAAAGGTAGAAATCCTGACCTTGAATCTGACTTTCTGGCTGTGTGCTTTAGAATTAAGCACTTGGCCCACTGGAGCTTCTATTACTTTGTCTAAAAATCAAAACAGTTGAACTTGAGCTCTTCAAGGTCATTTTCAATGCTGGCATTGGCTGAGATGGGGTCTAAGTAACTCTCGGGTTCAAGTGTGGCTCAGGAGGAATGCCCTTCTTCTAAAGGAGTTCCTGGGCTACCCTACTGTTCTATCCCTCCTACCTTGACCTCTTTAATACTCCTCTGCTCAGGTACCAGCATGTCTGCCGGCCTCTTTAGCTCAATCCAGGCTTTGTCTGTGTAGCTTCCTCCATAATGTCAACAGTTGTAGGCAGGAGCCTCTGAAAGCCAATTCTCCATCTGGACTCTCAGGCGCCATCTTCAAGTGATTCTCCAAACCTCCAGTGTATCAGAAGGCTGTGTATCAATCGGCTTTTGTGAGAGGTTATTTGAATGCACTGGAGGATGTCCTACAGTAGAAATACCCCTCCCCACCATCACTCTGGCATGCACGCTGTTGACTGGGGGCTGCGGAGCCTCCTGGAGTCAGCTCCCTCTTTCAGGTGGCCTGGATGAGAGAGCAAAAGACAGTTATGTGAAACAGACTGCAGAACCCACCACCCCAGCCTGGGGCTCTTGGTAGGTAGGTGGGAGATAAGGCAGGGTTGCATATGCCCTTGCTATTTTGAGGTGAAGGAGCTTAGAAAACCTGGGTGCACAGTAAGGGCAGAGATGTGGCTGTTGAGTCAGCAGTAATTCCAGAATTAGTGTGAAGGCTGACATATTTAAAAGTGTTTGGTTTGAGGGCTGGGGTCTTGCTATGTAGCTACAGGCTGGCCTCAAATGCTTGGTGATCCTCCTAAGCATGCCAAGTGCGATACCCTACCAGCCAAAACCGTCTTCAAAATAGAAAACAAAACAAAACACCCAGCCACTTTGGTGATTCCTTGTAAAGAGATCCATACTATAGGAACCAGAAAGTTACAGAAGTGGCGGACCCCAAGTAGAAAAATGTAGGCTTAGGCCAGAGTACCAGGCGCTCCCTGACAAAAGGCGAAAGTGAGGAGAAAGTCTTCCTAGCTGCCTCAGTAGTAGAATCCCGGACTCTGCTGGAAGAGGTGCTTCTGATGTAGTGAGCTTCCAGCTCCTGTGGGTGTCTGGGTCTGGATGGCCCCAGCAGGGATGGTCCCACAGGATGCCATAATAAGACAGCTTTAACCAGATAGTGGCCAAGGTTTCTCCTAGCTGGACATCTGACCAGAGAACTTAACCTCTTGTCGTGAAAGGGCCATGCTGAGCCCAACAGAGGCTGTTGTGTGAGGCTGGCCTTAGGCCTGGAAATCTATTTGTTCCATTTTTTTTTTTACACTTTGCTATGTGTAGCGGACCATGGCTGGCAAGTTCCACAGTGATTCTCATCCCTTCTCCCCGGCTTCCTTTATGCTGGTGACATTCCTAGTTTTCCAGCATCCCACAGACAGAAGTGACTGAATGACCAGATGTGGCCTATGAATGTAACAGAAGTCTGGAGAAGAAGGAGGAAACTTGTGACACCTAAACCAGAGAAAGAAACAGACACATTCTGACTAGGCTAACTTGAGGGCAAAGTTGTAGGCAAGGTCAGGAGACCATGAATGCCACAGTACCTGCAGCAGCTCCCATTCCTAAGCACAGAGGACTCATGACAAGCAGTGTCACCCGGGGGAGTTGTATGTGAGTGGATGCTGTGCCAGTGCTATGGCCATCAGCTCCAGGCTACCTCAGAGAGCAGAGACAAGGGAAATTTGCACTCCATGCTCCCTCCTCCCTGTAGAGGCTCTTCAAGGGCCTGTGCAAACCCAAATCTGGAGATAAGCTCCTTCTACGTCAGCCTCCTGAGTGAAGAGTGGGGTAAAGGAGAAAATACCCGAAGGGGAAATGAAAGCTGTCAAGCCAAGGGCCTGGCTCTTCCTCAGATGTAACGCCAGAAGGTGCAGAATCCATCTTGCATGTCTGAAGAAGGCAGTGAGGAGACGTTCACCTGGGCCTCTGACCCTGGTGATGGCTTTCCTGTCAGGCCATCTTGTTACTGTTGCTCTAAGGTACTGATGTTGTCACGGGTTCCTGGCTATGGTAAACTCTAGAAGTGCAGCCCCACAGACAGGTAGTGTGCAGTCAACCTGGGCAAGCAGACATGGTAACCAAGGCAACCCCGGTCCAGGTCTCTTCTTACTTCCTCCTGACTGCAACCTAAGTAAGACAAATGCCAGTTCCTATTATAGAAACAAGCTCCATAAGGGAGCTTGGATGGTCCTTCTCAAGCTCCAAAGGGGGAAACTGAGTCTTTGAGACATTGAGCAACTTGGCCAAGGTTGGGAGCATGGCAGATCGGAATGTGAACCTGGCCAGATCGGCTGGAGACACTTATCTAACTATCCCACCATACTGCTGGACACATGGGGCTTTATAATCATTGTTTCCATGAAAATCACCCTACTGCTGCCACCATTGCCATTTCTACTAGAAGTAGCACCACTACTCATGAGGTTTCTGTTGGGGGTAGCAACCACTGCCCGTTAGGAGAGCTTGCACAGGAGTCCAGGCTGCAAGGGATGCAGCAGATGTGGGTACAGGACACAGGCAGAAGCATTTGTCATAAGCTGGCTTATTAGTAACATTCTTTGGTCCCAAAGAAGGCTAAACACTTTCAAACAGATCCAGGAGGTGGGTGGAGGATCTTTCACAGAAGAGGGAGCACTCCAACCCACTCTGTCCACGTGTCGATCAGCTCAAAAAGCTTTGGTTAACAAACCTTTTGCTTAGAAGCCATGGTAGCCTGAGCTGAGGAAGGTGGTTGGTAAAGTGTTTATCTAACCTGCATGGAGCCCTGGGTTAATCCTACAGCATCCAATAGAACTAAGGTGGTGGTGAATGGCTACAGTTCTAGCACTCTGGTAAGTAGAGGTCAGTCTTCAGCTGCATAGGGAGGCCAACCTGCTCTAGGTGACAAAAGAAAGCAAAGCAACACAGAAACCACGGCAACTTGCTCTTTAACACAACATGTATGTCCACACACTTGTCAAAGTAAAGACGAGAGAGCATGACAAAGCAATAAAACATGAGGAAAAGCTGACACTCCTATGTTCTTCTTCATTTCTGCCCTGGGACTAGAAGTGGGTAGGGACATACACCAACCCCAGAAGTGGGCTTCAGGAAATTGTGATGAATTCCCGGACCGTGTACCTCCTCCATCAAGGGAGACACCAGTTACAGGGACTGGAGACTGCTGGGAAGGTTGGCTCCTACTTTTAGGCGGAGGACAGAGGCATT
Organism: Acomys russatus; assembly: GCF_903995435.1. Taxonomy (NCBI): domain Eukaryota; kingdom Metazoa; phylum Chordata; class Mammalia; order Rodentia; family Muridae; genus Acomys; species Acomys russatus. The sequence goes on from NC_067166.1 coordinate 20,645,355, forward strand.
GTGGGAAATCAAAGACCAATAACAGCAAGTGAAATGTTTTGTGGCGCTCAGCTGCTGTAGCTTCTACCTTCCACCTCACTCTGCCACCTTCGCTGGGCATGACTTCCACCCTGGGGGTGGCAGAGGCCCTGGAAGTTCCCCAGACATCTGGACCAAAGGTGACAAGGAGACTCTCTGCCCACAGAGCGGCCCTGGCAGGCCCAATTGAACCGCCACCTAGCAGGTTCCTTCTTCCAACCACCCAGCTCCCAGGCAAGAAGAAATTAGATTGTCTGATGAGATCTGTTCTGTCAGAAGGCAAGCTTTATTTTTACCCTTGAGCTTGTAATCCTCTAGGTGTCTGCAAAACTGGGAATTATTTTTTTTACCAAGATGTGGAAATAAAATCATCCCTTTGGCTCCTCGCCTGCACATCCCACATGGTCTCTGGAGGTGGGAGCTGGCTGACCTTCGCAGAGGCAAAACTGGCCTGCAATCTTTCCTGGGCCACTCTCCAGCTAGACTAATCTACTGAGGTTCTGTTTGTTTATTTTTGTCTTGTTGTATTTCTCTCTTTGGATGTCAATCTTCTTATCTATAAAATGCACAGGAATGGCCCAATAGTATAAACTAAAACAAACAAACAAACAAACAAACAGCAACAACAACAACAAAAACAAAGACTGGTTTAAAAAATGTTTATTTTATATTTTGTGTTTTCATTTTTAAGGTAAATGTTGTTTGTTTACATAATGAGGGTATCCATCATAACATTAGTAGTAATAGAGCTTAGTTTTTGTGGGAAGTGTCCATTTTAATGCGACCTGATTTGTTTCCTCCCGCCCCCCACCCTCTCACCCCCACCCCCGCTATTTACAGAAAGAGCAACATGCCATTTCCATAGAGGAAAAGTAAGTAATATCAGAATAGGTGAGCAAACCGAAAAATAAGCAGGAGGCATCTCTGTCTGGTAGCAGAGCCTGGGGATGTCAGGGGCTGGCAGCAAAGACCCACCTGGGCAAACACCTGGCTCTGCTTTCTCACTTGCACCTGCTACTGGGCCCTTTGTTCCCTTTAAGTCCCTGTTGGAGGCGGCACTGGAAGCCTGTTCTCTCAGGATCTGCTTCCCAGCAACTGGACCCCTTGAGGGTGAGGAGAGGAGGATGGCATGAGATGCCTGGCTGGGCCTCTGAGGCCACAGTGGATACAGGACAAGACTTATGTCTCCATGCCGGCACATGCGGAACAAGACCCTGCTAAAGGGGCCACACCTGTATTGACTGTGTGGAACAATGGCCAGAATTAGAGGTGACACAAGAAAAGCTGATGCTGCGACAGTAGATTGCCTCAGCACCCCAGGAGCGGGAACGGAAGAGCAGGAAGCAGGCAGATGCTATCATGGCTCCTTGGAGCCTTTCTCTCGTTAGGACTCACTGACACCGGTTCCACTTCATAGAGAAGGAAAAGGCAAGGCATAAAAAAGGACCCAGTCTCCTAGGCATCCCTTTCTGTAAGAACTCAAAACCAAAACCAAACAGTAAAAAAAAAAAAAAAAAAAAAAAAAAAACCAACAACAAAAAACCTTTACAATTTAAGCAAATAACTTCAAGTATTCTGCTTGGGGAAGTGTGCCTGGTACTTCACTTAGCACTTAAGCATGCTTTCCTTTAGTTTATTCTGGCCATATTTTACATATCATAAAATCATCCATCTTATGTCATAATGCAACAATTTCCAGGAAATTTATCAAGATGAGTACAGCCATCACCAGAATCCAGTTTGGGGATATTTTCATCACCCTTAAGGGAATCCATCCTTCAAGCCCATATATAGTCATCTGTCTCTCTCTACCCCTACCCGACAGATTCTCTACTTTCTATCTCCAGATTTGGGTTGCCTGAGTATTTCTGTGAGTGGAATCATGCAGGATACAGTCCTTTACATCTGGTTTCTGTCACAAAGTGTGAAAATTGTTAGTCTCCTAGACACTGTAGCATTTGTCATCATGCCCTTCTTATAATTTTCAGTTGCATTGACATGTAACATGTCTTATCCACTGGCCAGTTGATTGATGCTTGAACTCTTTCTGCTTTGGGCTATTCTGAATATCGCTTCTAAGAATATTTATGTAGATATGCCTTTTTATTTCTTCTGTGTAGACACATAGAAGAGCTCAGGTATGTGTTCAACCTATGCTTAACTTCCCCACTACCTGGTGGGTCCTAGGAATTGAACATAGGCACTGAAGCTTGGCAGCAAACGCCTTTACTACATGAGCCACCTTGCAAACAATACAGCGGATATTTAGATCCTGTGACATTGCTGAATTGATTAATTCTAATAGTCATACGTTTCTTAGGGTTTTAATCTAATCATTCTTACACTGAACACAATAAACTGAACCCATCAATCCACAATAGACAAGGAGCTACAAGTTACAAAAATGAGAAAGCCACAATGCAGGGATCTGGGTATCTCTAAGAATTTATGTGAATTTAACAATAACGGGGGGGGGGCAAGATAATTCCAGAGATTTGGCATTCTGAGAACAATTGGGGGAGACATGAGCAGCACCACATATTCCCAAAGCCACAAGGACACCTCAGCATTGGCAGTCAGTGATAATAACCTACCTCCGAAGGTGAAAAAGTTACGGTCACATGCAGATATCTAAGAAAAATGAACATTTGTGTCTGTCGGCCCACCTAAAATAATAATGTTTTAAAAGCTGAATACACTGCTCTTTTCTAGAAATTTCACCCAGAGAGGTGCTTCCTGAAGTATGGCTTTTTCTCTTTTTCCCTGAATCTGTGGTCACCCTGGTTACCGCCAAGGCAACCAGGCACTTCCCTCTGGTTCTTAAGGGCACCCTGCTTCTTGGAATCTTGTCAAATTAATTTGCCTCAAAAATAGAAATGCCCATCTGCCAGCCTTGAGGAGTTTGCTAATTCTGGGTAGGCGTTTGAGGCTACGTGTATGTATTCTTAGGAGAGTAGCCTGGGAGCCAGACCCTCAGAGAACGCCAGGCAATGGAAAATGGAAATGAACATTGGAATGCCCTTCTCTGTAGCCACAGGAGTGGAATCCAGGTGAGAGTGATGTCAAGAGAGTAAAATGCTCAAATCCAAGCATGCCCTCCGAGACATTACAACCCACCCCAAGGATTCTCTCCAGTATCATGGAACAAATGGGAAGGGCCTGGGATGAGGCGGCGCAGAGACTTGCAGAAGCACATGAAAGTGCATTGTAGAGCTCCCGTGATGGTGTGTGGAAAACAATCCTTGGGGTGAGGAAGGCTGGGAGAGCCAACTGTTCCACAGGCTCCCAGGTACCAGCAGCCGTTGTGTGTCTTTCAAGTGACTCTTTCCTGTTTCTACTGGTGACCTGCAGCCTGGTGGCTGCTCTCTGACCCTCTGTGGTGTAGTCCTTTGTGTGTGGGGAAGAGTCTGAACACGAGTAACAAATACATGACACATCAGCAATTCTTTGGCTCTGCCTCTTAGGTCCCGCTGCTCTGTGTGTCCTGGGAAAATGTTTGTGTTCCTTCCACCTGTCATGCCTGATCCTGACCTTCCCACACCCATCCTACTTTGAATCCCTGTTACATCTCAAACAAACAAAACCAACAACAAAACACCACTCTCCTCAAGGCATATTCGAAGTTGAAGACTCTTGTCACAAATAGAAATATTGAGGCTGCTTTGACCCTCGTGGGCATCCCGGTAGCAAACAGCAGAGCAAATACTAGGATTTCACGATACACACAAGGAGCCACTCTGCAGCCTGGATCCCGGTTGGCTGTTGAACCAAGTTCAGCTACATCTAACAATAGCTGGTTCTGCATTTGGAGCCTCTGAAGCTACTCCACGGGCTTAGATACTGCATGCTGCTTTGCCTCTTAGCAGGTAGAATCTAAGTCCAGCAGGAGAAGCTACTGGGAACCCTTCTGGAATCTTCCAGCTAAGGGCCCCAGGGGCCCTAGCCACACACCTCCTCAGCAAGCTGAGCTCCACAAGCACACTTATTCCAGAGAATTGAGAGTTTGCTCATCAGCGCTGTCTACACAAAACTGGGTGAGGTGGGCGGGGGGGGGGGGTGTGCTGGGGCAGGTAGGGTGATAGCACGTGAGAGAAGAAGGAATCCATAAAATGGAATCCATAAATAAGGCCTCTAGATGCCCACTTGGAAGACCTGGAGAACCGAAAGCTAACAAAAAGTCTGTAAACATGAAGTCAAGATGACAGGTGGACAGCTTTCCTGAATCGGGAAATTACAGTCAGAGTCCCTGGGTTCAAGAAACAGATCCAGAGAGCAGCCGGGTGAAAACACAAAGTACGCGTGACAATGGCTGGAACATCAGGACCTGAGGTGGAGGTGGGGTGGCAATTGGGGGTGGTGGTGGGGAGTGGGGAGATTGGGAGGGTAGGTACAGCTCTAGCCTCCCCTGGCATCTGTGAGAGAGCTAAATATGGGAAGATAAAACAAAAGCACAGCTTGTCCCCTGTCAGGCAGCCAATCAGTGTTCTCCAAACAGCAGCTGGTCCTCTGACAATAACCAAGGGCTTCGTGTTCCCAGCATTGTCGGGGCTAAGCTGTTCTTCATGAGCAGGATCACCCTTCAAATGACTTTAAATATTGCCCTGCAAACCAATACCCAAAGCGATTACTGTTTGGAGAAATAGGTGACACAGAAAGCAGTGAGAGCCTCTCAAAAGGACACAAAGAGCCACCCTGAAAAGCTGTCAACAGCCGAAGCCAGAAATCGGACCACAGAATAAACAATGCTAATATTGGATTATACACTAAAGAATAAGCATCCATTATCCATGAGCTTAGTCTGATCCAGGTGATTGGATAAATACACACATGGAGGAGAAAGGACGCGTCTTTCTTATAGAATTCCAAAGCATAAGTGTAGGCGTGAGCAACATTGAAAAATCACCATCAAAACACTCCAGACTAATTACCACAGGCAACGGTGCATTGATTAGTGGCCAAGTTAGTAGGTGACATTTTAAGGGGAGAACAGCTTGAAATATTTCTCCCCAAATTCAGTAAATACTGTGGCAGTTTTAACAAATGATCCCCAAGCTTTTGGTATTCTCTTCTGCAGGGAGGAGTGCTCTTTCCCTGGTGTTGCCTGAATGTGGCTTCTCTTGTAGCAAATTATGTGTAGAAGGCCATGTATAGTAATGTTATCACAGGGAAAAACACTGGCCAAAAAAAATCCCCTCAATAAAGCGATCAAAGTCAAATTATTGCTGATATGGCTTGTTTTTAGAACTTTCAAAATTACATTTATTGTGGGGGGTGGGATGCGCTACACCACAGCGTGCCTGTGAATATCAGAAGACCACTGGCGGGAGTTGGTTCTCTCCTTCCACTGTATGGGAAGGAGGCTGGCAGCAGGTGCCTTCACCTACTGAGCCATTTTCCAGCAGCCTATGTTGTGCTGATCTCACATGGCAATAGATAGAACATGTTTGCTCATGTGATACAACGAGAAGGGGACTTTCCTCGCTGGAGTTCTTCCCCCAAATCCATAGCTTTGGTCTATGAACAAGAACACAATAGACAAACCCAAATTAAGGAACATTCTAGAAAATGCTCCACTTCTTCTCCTTAAAGTATCAAGTTTGTGAAAGTCAAAGGAAAATGAGGAGCTGGTCTAGTGTCAGGGAGACAGAAAGGGCACTGTGACCACATGTTATGTGGACTCCTGAAACAGATAAAAGCGAATCAGTGGAGAAGTCAGGGAAATACAAATTAAGTCTGGAGTCCAGTTAATGTAGTTAAACCTGTGCTAACATCCTTGTTTTGATTAATATGCCATGAGTATATTAAAACGCTGGGTCAAATTGGAACTGGGTTGGGCTACATATGACTGCTTTACTCCTCGTAACATGTTAGCAAGCCCAAAATGATCTCGCAATGAAATGCTTTAAACGCTCTGAGCTGAGCTCTTTAGCTCTAGGCGAACCACAGTGACCTCTCAAGGACTCTAGACTTGAGAGTAAACTGTAACACCTGGCTTAGAAAGGTGGTCAGCAGTTGAAGAATCATCAAATCAGTCCTGGTAAAGAGTCCTGGTTTTTGTTCCCTTGGTTGATCTACTGACTTTGAACCCAAAACAAGACACATCATGGAAAATTGCCCTGCATGTGAACAGGAAATCTCTGAGAAAGCCAGTCTTCCTGGCCAGAGCACTAGAAAGGGACCAATTCAGCTGGAGAGTGTTGGCTGGACCCAAGTGGTATTTTCTTTTCTCCATTTTCTTTCATAGCTATGTTTGGAGGCCATCTTACCCCACACTCACTCATGACAAAATGTAAATGTCACTTAGGCATCTGAGACTGAGAAAAGATTTGTCTCCTTAAACCAGGAGTAGCAGGACATGCCTATAGTCACAGTCCTTGAGAGGCTAGAGTCAGGAGAATTCACAAGTTCAAAGGCAGCCTATGCCATGTAGTGAAACTCTCTTTCAAAGCCAAGTGAAAATAAGCCTGGGTAGCGATAAAAATGAGAATGGGTATCTCTTCTGAGGTATGAGAACGGGAGACGAGTGCCCTATTGTGCAAACTCCAGGATATCTTTTCTCACTTTTTTCATGCCTCCGTGGACACAGTTGAGATCAGTTGTCCTCAATCTGTGTGGGTCTCGACTACTTTGAGGGGTTGAACAACCCCTTCACAGGGGTCATGTATCAGATATCCTGCATATCAGATATTTACACTACCATTCATAACAGTAGCAAAATTATAGTTATGAAGCAGCAACACAAATAATTTTATGGTTGGGGGTTAACACAACATGAGGAACTGTATTAAAGGGTCGCAGCATTAGGAAGTCTGAAAACCACTGGTGTAGAGAAACAGCCCATCTCTCTAGTCAAAGTATGGCTCCTAGAAGGTTGAATGGCGGTGGTAGTGGCTCCCAGGGCACTGTTGCTAGGCAACCTGGAGGCCTCGGCTGCTCTGTTTTCTCAGCAATGGCTGACAGCGCCAATACCTTCTTCCCACCAGGTCTGTTGCCCTCCTGCAGCATGGCCACTGTCACTCACATGGTGCAAGCAGCCTGGCTTTGACCCAAGACTCTGATGAGAGCCAGATAAGAAGCCTCTAATCATGTTCCAGTCTAATCCCGTACTCCCTGGAAAAGACCAGGCCCTGGGGCAGCCAGGCAAGGTTGTCTCTGGCCAAGCAGGAGGCTTATCCAAGTACCACAAGCCACTTCCCAGCTCACCCGCAGTCTGACCTGGTGCAGAGTAGAACCAGGCTGGTGAAGAAATGGTTCTCCTGTTCTGCATCTTGCACTGAGGTGTTGTCTTGCCCACTAGCGCTACCTGGGGACCACCACACAAAGTGTCACTGCTGGTGAAATGTCATAAATGTGCCCCTTGGCCTGCTGGGAAGCCCTAGGGTGGCACATTAATCACATTGCTCTCTGTACTCTGTGTCTGGTTTTAGCTGTAATTCATTGGAGGTGAAAGGCTATTCTCACAGCCAAATATAAAAAGCCCCAAATGAGATCATTGTGACCCAGCAAAGAGGGTCAGACACTTCTCCCTCCTCCAAATAAACCATCAAGTCCTCAGAGTGCAGGGCCACCTAACTTCTCCATAACACGCCCACTCATACTGGCATGACAGTGGCCCTGCTTGTTGGCTCCTCCTTTCTTCTTCCCGTGATATGACAGAGAGGTTTCTTCTTCCGGCTGTGCAGTTAACGTCATCGAATTGTCTTACTTGCAGGAAACAGCCTTTTACATTCTGACCAGGTTCTTGGCATTTATAATTTCTGCATGTGACAGCCACATTAGTGACAGAGAGTATCCCTTAATGACTTAACATCATTAGGAAATATGCCATTTGGCTTTTGTTTGTTTGTTATGTTTGTGAATGTTTATTGTTTTGTTTTGAAGGTCTAGATGTATGCTCAATTTTCTTAACTGATATATTTTATTAACAACTTAGTGACCGAGCATATGTCACTTATAACCCCACTAACCAAAACAATAGGAAGTGAGGATTAATGGACACAATAACAAAACCATAAGGATATCAGTTCTGAGGAATGATTCTCCTGGCACAATCAGCACGATTTCTTCTGCTGGAACCTGGAGTAACCAGAACCCCGAACCTCAGCAGGAGCCAGAGTCCCAAAGCCTTCCCTCAAGTGGTTCTCTCTAGGAGCGTCTCGAAGTGGAGCGATGAACAGCCAAAACTATCCCCAAGTCTCCAAAAATCCCTGCCTCCAGTTCTGGGCTCACTTATATGCCTCCTCCCAGAGTCTGTTGACAGGATCTTTTCAGCTGGCAACAATCAAGCTCCTGCACAAGGTGGCTGGTTTTCTAGTAGATTAACATCACCTGTTCTCTCACAAGACCATTCTGATCCCGCACTTGGGATCCTAAAAAACAGGTTTATCTCTCCTTCATCTTGACATGGTAGACAGGAAACAGCTTCCGCCTTCCTTGTGTCTTAATGGCAGTTATTCAAATAATGTCTCAGAGAGGTCAAGGTGTTGGTCTGTTTTCATATCAACTAGGCCTGGAAAGATATCAATGTAGCCATCATGGCGGGAATGAACACTGTGAAAAAGTCACTATGCCAGTCCCTTTGGCTACTAGGTGACTGAAACGGTGGGCCCCAAGACATTGGAATGGTTACAAGAGTCCCATGCCAGGAGAAGGAGGTGGCTGAGGCATGCCACCAGCCAGTGAAGGAGCTTGTATCCCAAAAAGAGATTTCACACAATTCTGACAACTTATCGGACAACCTTCCAGGAGAAATTGGAGCTGAGACCAGGATGATGGACAATGGAACTACTTAACCATGTGAATTTCCTGCCCTAGATTTGAATGTGAACCTCTTGTCTGTACCCCAGAAGATGGACATGGGGAAGCAAGCATACTAATTTATTTGTTTCTCTGCTCAATATGGTCACAGTGAATAATCCCCCTTCTCTTGTTTCACTATTGCTTGTCTGATTAGCCTGTTGAGGAAGGGTTAGCAAGCCTAGCTCTCTAGGGCTGCCAAGGCTCAGGCTCTGACCTCATTAATGCTCTAATATTGAGGAATCCCATAGCTGCGGTCTTAGTTACTTTACTGTCAAGGTGATGAAAGGCCAAGACCAAAGCAACTTATAAAAGAGAGCGTTCAACTAGGCATATGCTTCTGAAGGTTAGAATCCATGGTGAAGGAACAAGAACATGGTGTTGGGGCAGCTGGGAGCTCTGACCCCTGAGGAGAAGGCAGAGAGGGAGCTCTGGGAATGGCACCAGTCTTTTGAAACCTCAAAGCCCGCCCCCAGTAACATACTTCCTCCAGTAAGCCACCCAGGAATCAAGTATTCAGATGCCAGGTTCTTACTGGGGCCATTTCGTTCAAACCATAGCTATTTTTAAGGCTGAAAATACCCATCAGCTATAGTAATGTCTTCTTCACAGTGACTCCAGTCCCAGTGTCACTGGGGAATGTTGGGACAGTATCAAGTCTTATCCCCACTAGTTTCTCTTGAGTGCACACAGATTTGAACCCAGGGCTCTCCTCAGGCTTTTCAAAGGGTGAAGAAGTAATGCAGGCTAAAGGCTAAGGCCATTCGTGGAGGAAGCTGTGCTTCTGACAGTCTTCCTCCTCTAGTGTCTCTCTCCAAAGGCAGAGCTGTCCATCAGTATCTGCAGGAGATTGGTTCCAGATGCTCTCTGACCCATACCTTATATGAAATGCCATAGTACCTGTATACACACACTTTACCCATATACATTTTTTCCATTGTGTGCTGGGAGTTGAGCCACATTCACTGATGCCAAGAGTACCTCACTTATAACTTGACTAACCGAAACAACAGGGAAAGAAGATTAATTAAAGAATACAAGAACAAAACCATAAGGATATCAGTTCCGAGGAATGATTCTCCTGGTGTAATCAGCAGGATTTCTTCTGCTGGAACCTGGGGTAACCAGAACCCGGAACCTCAGCAGGAGCCTGGAGCTCTGAAGCCTTCCCTTGAGCAGTTCTCCCTAGGAGTATCTCGAAGTAGAACAATGAACAGCTGAAACTATCCCAAGTCTCCTAAGGCCCCGCCTCTTGTTTCTGGCTCACTTATATATCTCCTCCCAGAGTCTGTTCATGGATCTTTTCAGCTGGCAACAATCAAGCTCACCCATGAGATAGTTTGTCTTCTAGTGGATTAACATCACCTGTTCTCTCACAAGACCATTCCCTATCCCACACTTGGGATCATAACAAAACCAGGTTTATCTCTCCTTCACTGAACTACCTCTTCAGTCCTTCATTTCTATTCTGTACTTGATCCAGACTACTTATAATGACTAATTTAATATAAATATAAATTGTTACAGTGTATTAATTAGGTGGTAATGTAAAGGAAGTAACTACACATTTAGTATAGACATTTTTTCTGAATATTTTTATCTGCAGTGTGTATGGAGCCCACACATACAGAAAACCAACTATATTCAAAATCAAATCTACACACTAGTCATCACATAACAGTCTCTTGCAGCCAACACCAGGAACCTGCAAAACAAACGCCTTACACTTAGGCTATTGTGGCAAACCTCAGCTCTTTCTGTGACAATCCTGTCTTTATTTCACTTTGTGCTACATTTGGAACTTCTCCTCACATCCTTAACCCAGGGAGGGGGCCCCATTGGTTCCCTTAATATTTTAATAGAACCCTTAAAGTCTACATTTTTATTAACACAGCTGGTGATGATATTAACTTCCTAGTAATTATGTCACACTCATGATGAACAGCAAGCTTGTAGTTAACATTTTAAATCCACTTTTGTAGTTAACCATACAGAAGAAATAATGGGTTTTATTATGGATACATATACATATATGACCACATATATAATGTATAATATACATGTATATCCCATTACCTTCCCACTCCCTTCTCCCCATCTGCTTTCATGATATGTGTGTGTGTGTGTGTGTGTGTGTGTGTGTGTGTGTGTGTGTACAGACATGTGTATGTAAACATAATAAATGAAGATTCTGCCTGGGAAAGAAAATATTTTGTTTCTCTCCTTCGTTGCTCTTTCTTGTTCACCCTTCCTCCTTATATTTCTTCTATTTAATAGTATCTCTTGTAATTCATGTCATATTTAGATTCTGCTTATGACAGGAAACATGATATTTGTCTTTCTGAATTAAGCTGCGCTAGGCTATTTTGCTTGAAAAGATGATCTTCAGTTCCGTACACTTTCCTACAAGTGAAATCATCCCATTGCCTTTACAACTAATTAAAATATGTAATTTTATTTATGTATCGCTTGGTGGCCATCTAGGCTGGTCCCATAACTTGCCTGTTGTGAAGAGTACAGTAATAAATGCCGATCTTTGAGTATTTCTGTGCTGTGCTGACTTACATACTTGGCTATATATCCAGTAAGAGTAAATCTGGTTCTACTTTTAGCTTTCGAAGACCCTTCATACTGATTTTTACAGCGGCCAAACTAGTTTATATCTCCACTAACAGGAAACAAATGTTTATTTTCCAATATCCTGGCCAGTATTTGCTATTTCTCTCTCTCTCTCTCTCTCCCTCTCTCTCTCTCTCTCTCTCTCATTTTCTCTCACTCTCCTATTTTTTTTAGACTCATTTTCTCTATGTGGCCCTGACTGTTCTGTAATTCACTCTGTAGATCAGGATAGCCTCACACTCCCAGAGATCTGCCTGCCCCTGCTTTCTGAAATGCTGGGCTTAAAGAAGAAAGCCTCTATACCAGACTCATCATTTGTTTTCTTGGTTGTAGTCATTTGATTGAGGTGAAGCAGAATCTCCATGGAGTTATAACTTTTTTCAAATATTTATTAGACATTTACATTTTTCCTTTAAGAACTGTCTGTTGCATTTGCCCACTTATTTAACTGGATGGTTGGGGTGGGGTATTTAATTTTAATTTTTAAAAATAATTCCTAGGTATAAATCCTCTGTAAGATGTACAGTTGGCAAGAAATTTTCCCATTGTGCAGGCTGTATCTTTATCTCTGTTAATCGCTTGCTTGGCTGGCCAGAATCCTTTTTACTTTCATGCAATCCTACTTGTCAGTTCTCAAGCTATTTCCTGAACTCCTGCTGTCCATTTCAGAACTTTACTTCTGCCTGTATCTTTATTTTTCTTATGTTATCCTCGAGCAGTCTCAGAATTCCAGGTCTTATACTAAGGTCTTTGATTAATTTTGCGTTTAGTGTGCTAATAATAAGAGGTAAAGATTTAGTTTCACTCTTCTATGTGTGAATAACCAGTATTTTATTAAGTGGGAGAAAAACTGAAAGCATTTTATGACTTATTTGAGGGTACTCAGCGGTTCCTGATCTTTCCATTCATGTTCAGTTTAAGTCTTGAAAGCTCCACCCCCTAAGAAATCCTATATAAAGATTGTGTCTGCCCAGTTCCATGCTGCCTTCTTCTCAGGGTAGAGGCAGCCACTTCTGGATTCGTCTCTCCTCCCCTGGGAGCTACATTGGCTGAAGGAGTGGTGCTCGGGCTCCTAGACTCCTCAGCTCCTCAGGAGTTGGAGTAACCCTTCCCTGGTAGCTATAACATCTCTAAAGAGGAAACTTTCTCTCAGAGCTGTGTGATTCTTGGGCTTCCAAGTCCCAGGATACCCTTCCATCTGAGTACCAGGAAGGCAAACCAGACAGCAACATTTGGTTGCTGTGACTTGGATAACCTTCCCTTGGGACACTGCCCCACCCTGCTCACACACAACCTCAGAGCTGGGATACCTTCCCAGGTCTTGGAGTTGTGGGTTTCCTGGCCACCTTCCCACTCAATCAGGAAGGCAGGCCAACCAAACAACAGAAGCGAGTGGACGACTTGGAAAAATCTGTTCTCTCTTTCTTCTGTGTGGATCCCATGTGGCTGCAGGTGCCTTTGCCCGCTGAACCATCTTGCTGGCCTGGTCAGTGCTTTTTGGCAACTTAGCCATGTCACAGAAGGCAGAATGTACAAGTAGCTGGATCATAAAGCATTTGAATGAGAACAAATATGTTGGAAGACAAAACTGAGATTTGAGAGAGAGAGAGAGAAAGAGAGAGAGAGAGAGAGAGAGAGAGAGAGAGAGAGAGAGAGAGAGAGAGAGAGAGAGAGCGCTAAGATGAACACGGCATAAAGATAAATGGAAAACTTAGTTATTAGGCAAAAACCTGAGCAAAGTGATGGAGATACAGAGCAGACTTCTCAGGCAATGCTGCCTCTTTGTCTTTTGGCTCTGAAGACAACTAATAGGTCACAGCTCCAGTGTCAATTCATGTGTTCTGTCATCTAATTAATCTGATTTTAAGCTTTGCACTTTCTTCCAGAGGCTCTACTCTTTCCCACACCGCTCACAGTCTTTGGATGACACTCTTCTCTAAGCAGGCTTATCCTGCAAAGTTCCAGCTCAGAGAGCCCCGGCTGTCCCTGATGGAGAAAAACAGGAAATGAGCTGGGCAGCTGCTCTGTCATCCTCAGACATTACATCACCTGCCCTGGCCCTTTGTCTTCCTTGTTTTGATCTTGCCTGGCTTCTTGAAAGCTCTTGCTTTTGTCATTAGCATTTTCCGGGAGCCTCTTTTGGTCCTGGGATGTCACCTTTCTGGCACGGTTCCTTCAGGCTTTGCCATTCCTATGTGTTTGTCTTTGACTAGATGCCCCATTTCTCAATCTCTCTCTCTCTCTCCCTCCCTCTCTCTCTCTCTGAAGGAACAAAGTCACACACCACTCATGTTTTATCCCAGTCTCTCCGAGAGCTCCTGATTAAAGCATCTGCCCTGGTAGAGCCTCAGGCAACAAGATTGAGTATGTTTTTCTGGCTTCTGTTCTGAGTCTTCGGCTGCCCAGAGCGCACACTTGCAGTACGGCTCCTGAGGTATGAGAACCAAAGAACATGCTTACAAATGCAACCCTAACCTAAAAGGGCCTGAAAATAATACAAAAACAAAACAAAACAAAACAAAAAACCAAACAACAGCAAAACTGGGATTAATAAGGAAAATAAAGGTATTTACATACTCAGATTTCCTTGATCACATGGGATATGAACTGAAAATGCTAGGTCTCACCCTCTAGGCTTTTCAAATCTCTAAGATAAAAGTAAAAGCATTTAAAAATTATTTTATTTTTTTATTTTTGTGTGCATGTGTGTGTGCACATGTGCACACGCGCACACACATGAGTGATATAGGTATATGGATGGATATGTGTGGACCAAGGAACAACACATGGAGGTCTCAGTATGTAGCCCGGGGGTTATTAAGTTTTAGTAATTTCATCAGCCTTTTCTATGATAACCAAATTCAAGACAACCACTTCCATGGAGGCCAGAAGAAAGAAAGTGCCAGCAAGACTGCTGGCTGAGATGGATTGGGAAGTCAAAGCGTATTTTGGTTATTATGCTTGGGCTACTTTAACAGTATGAATTAAAACCTTACTAATTTTATTTTGTGTGCGTGTGTGTGTGTGTGCGCGTGTATGTGTGTGTGTGTGTGTGTGTGTACACGCGCGGGGGGGGGGGGATTTTATTTGCATGTATGTTTATGTACCACATGCATGTAGTACCCAAGGAGGCTGGAAGAGGGCATAGACTCCCTAAGGACTGGTGTTACATTTCTTTGTGAAGCCTGGTCTACAAAGAGGGTCCAGGACAGCCAAGGCTACACAGCGAAACCCTGTCTCAAAAAACCAAAACCAAAACCAAACCACAAAAACAAATAAACAACAACAACAAAAAACCACCCCAAACATTTGTTTGTGAGCAGCCACTGGGTGCTAGGAATCAAACCCAGGTCCTCTAGAAGAACAGCTGGTGTTCCTAACTGCTGAGCCATCTTTCCATCCCTGAAACTCACCCAATTTTAATGAAATGTTCAGTCTTGGTCAGAAGAGAGTCCAACATTGGAAGAGACAAGACGTTAAGTATTAGTGAGAAAATCCTGGGCCTCACATGCAGCATTACAATAGTCGTTGCTGCATGCTTTGTCTTTTTAGGACTTCTTAGAATTTGTCTGTTTGCACATGCTGTAACAGACATTAGAGCTTTGGCTGTAGACACACTTCTCACAGCCAGCCAGGCAGGACTACCTCAGGACAGAGCATCTTCCTCTTAACCCTTTTAATGTCCTATTTGACTCGATTCACTGTCCATACCAGCTGGAGACGAAAGTACTGACCATGGCATCTGAAAAAACCAAGTGAATCCTTGCATTTCTCTATGTCCTTCCCTACGCACGATGAACGATCAAGAGTTAACCACTCCCCCCTTTCCATGGAGATTCTGTGTGTGTGCGCGCATGCGTGTGAGTGTGCACATGTGTGGCCATGCTTGTGGAGGACAGAGATCAGCCTCCGGGACCAGCCTTCAGGTGTTGGCTGCCTTGGTTTTTTTTTCTTTCTTTCTTTCTTTTCTTTTTTAATTATTTTATTTTTGTACATATACATTTATATTATTACACATATATACAATAGATTACCTATGGCAAGAAGAACCATGACAAATCAGGAATTATATAAATGTTACATTCTTAGTGTTTTGACTATTTGTATTTGACAGCCTTGAAGAAGACATCTTTCCTATCTTGGTGCATCTAAATTTCTGAATGTAAAGCAGTCTCCATCACATACTGTCATTATCAATTTAGAATACCTATCTAGACCCCTGCCTTGTTTTTTTTTTTTTTTTTTTTTTTTTGACCCAGGATCTCTAACTAGGATGCCACCTATTAGGCTAGGTTGGCTAGTGGCAGGCCCCAGGGATTCACCTGCCCCCACCTCACCAGCACTTGGGATTACAATCACTCACCACCACAAGCACCTGACCAATTGCCCTGTCTCCTCAGCAACACAGAACTACAGGGAACCATCAGGCATTGCAGGACAGTGGAGCTTTAATTTAAGACCTGACATGCATTAATTATTCATCACCTCAGGGCTGGAGAAATGACTCAGCGGTTAAGAGCACTGACTGCTCTTCCAGAGGTCTTGAGTTCAATTCCCAGCAACCAAGTGGTGGCTCACAACCATCTATAATGTGATCTGATGCCTTCTTCTGGCCTGCAGGTGTACATGCAGCCAGAACGCTGTATACATAATAAATAAAAATCTTTTTAAAAAAATTATTCCTCACCTCTTCAAATCCAAATAGTTCAAATCCCAAAAACAAATAGAGTGTTGCTTTGTTGTGATTTCAGAATAAGTTTTACTGATAAGGATTTGAAAAGTGAGAATGTCTTATCTTCTTCTCCTTCTTCTTCTTCTTCTTCTTCTTCTTCTTCTTCTTCTTCTTCTTCTTCTTCTTCTTCTCCTCCCCCCCCCTCCTCCTCCTCCTCCTCCTCCTCCTTCTTCTTCTTCTTCTTCTTCTTCTTTCCCTTTCTGGAGTGTGAAGGCTATGAGTATATGGGTGTGGGGATTTTTTTTTTTTTACTTATACAAATTTTTTTTTGTGTATTATTTGAATTTTTGTAGCTTTTGTAATGTTAGGTATTCCCACTAGGCCACTTTTAGGTTGCCAAGCAGTCAGCACCTGCTGCAGCTAGGTGTGCCCCAGGCACACTTCAGCTACACACCAAAATAAAGGACTGGCCTGTCACTGCACACTCCCTCTCTCAGCTTTGGTTTCTCTCCCCATCACTGTGCCTGGGGTGCCTCTTTTCCCCCTCTCTCTCTCCCACTTTCCCCAATTTCTCCTGGGTCTCTCCTGGTTGCTCTCACACTATTTCTCTGTGTCTCTGTCTCTGTCTTTCTCTGTGTCTCTGTGTCTCTGTCTTTCTCCTTCTCTCTCCTCCCCCCCCCCCATATATATAACAACATTTACAATGTGGGTAATAGTGGAGTATCCTGGAAGACCGTAGTTTTACTTACAACTCCAGCAAGAACTCTCAACCTGTACTCCTGCCTATAACCTATGCAGCATCTAGTTTGAATCAATGTGGGTCATCATCCCAAATCTCCATCAGCCCCTAAATATCCTTCTAACTCTTCAAATTTCCAGAAATATTCTCAGATCTCTCATTGTGAGCTTTAGGGGACTCAAATACGGGTTTCTTTATAGTAACATATTTGTACAATATGTTTGCCATTGTGGTCAACTACTTTTTTTGTTGCTCTATATCACAAAAATACCAAAACAAAAGCATCTTAAGGATGTAAGGGTTTATTTGTGTTCACAGCTTGAAGGCACAGTCCCATCGTGGAGGGAAGACATGGTGGGAGAAGTGTGATCCAATTGGCCACATTGCATCCAGCCAGGAAGCAGAGAAAGGGGGACACTGGTGTTCAGCCCACTTTCTTCTTTTTTGTGGGATCCTCTCCCCCACAAAAAAGTGGCACTCACATACTCACTTCAGATAAGCCTCTTTGAAAAACACCCTCACAGATGCATCCATAGGTATGTGTCTCCTAGGTGATTTCAAATCCTGTCATTGACAATCAAGAATACCACCACAGAATGTTATAACCAACTACCACAAGACTGATGACTTAATCAACAGTCATTAGTTTCTTTCAGTAACGGAGGCCAAAAATTTTAAACCAAGCTGTTAGAACAACATCTCTCAATCTATGGGTCTCAACCCCTTTGTGTGTGTGGGGGGGTCACATTACAAGATATCCTTACAATTACAATTTTACACTGCAATTCATAACAGAGGCAAAATTCCAGTTATGAAGTAACAATAAAATAATTGTATGGTTGAGGGTCACCTCCACATGAGGTACTGTATTAAAAGGTCATAGTTGGGGCCTGGAGAGATGGCTCAGAGGTTAAGAGCACTGACTGCTCTTCCAGAGGTCCTGAGTTCAATTCCCAGCAACCACATAGTGGCTCACAACCATCTATAATGAGATCTAATGTGCACTGTATACATAATAAATAAATAAATCTTTTTTTTTTTTTAAAGGTCACAGCATCAGGAAGGTTGAGAACCACTGTTAGAAGAAGATTTAGAGTCTGGTACGGAGCAGTTTATGGTTTGGAGTTGTTCAACTTCCGGGTTTGCCCTCATGTAAAGGAATGAGAGATGGCTAGTTCTCTGACCTTCCTTAGTCATGAAGACCCAACCCTTGTAGCTATTTACCTCCTCAAGGTATTTGCCTCTTGCAAATATCATCATTTGGAATTTTGTTCTCGGTATGTGAATCTTGAGGGGGGCACCAACTATTAAATAGGAAAAATAAGATGTCAGGTAACAGATATGATATGGAGAAGTCTATTATAGAAGTGTGGGAAAAGCAAGAAAGTGGGAGTGGCAGAGAGAGAGAGAGAGAGAGAGAGAGAGAGAGAGAGAGAGAGAGAGAGAGAGAGAAAGAGAGGGGGATGAAGTGGTTTTATCCTTTTTATATCCTGGGCATCTGGCACACCTAGTGGGGGGCAGGTGATGATGTCATAGGTTGTTAGGCAATCTGGGGGCAGTTATGCTAACACCAACACCTAGCCCATTACAAACTCTTTAGTTTGTAAGCCTACAGATGATAATTTGCCAAACCCTCTTGTATGAGGAATGAGCCTGGGCTATGGCTATTTTAGCCTTTGCTGCTGAAGGAATGGTTAAAAGGGCAACTCACACACACAGACATGTCAAGATGCTGTCCAAGGTGGGACATTTTTTTTTCAGACCTTAAGTAAGAAGTAACATTTTCCTCTGAATCTAGATGCTTAAAACTTCACTGTGCAGAGAAAGGGCAGCCAGAGGGCTTTGGCAAAGAAGTCGCTTTCATTACTAACCAGTCATTTTTATTAACAGATAAAAGGAGAATATTTGGCTAGGCTCATGGGAAAAGGTCACTCTGTCTAGAAACAATAATTAGTAAAAATTTGACCCACAGAGAAAGATTCTGGCACCAAGTGTTCTGGGAACAACAGCCACCAGGCGCCCACACAGATCACCTTGGAACACAGAACTGGCTGGTTAAGGGCTCCTGTGCGGAGCAGAAATGGAAACTGATGTCAAAACTCACTACGTAGACTTCACAGCTTTTGAAACCTGCTTTATGTTGCGAATTGTACCTAATTTCCACCAATAATTTCAGTCATTCTTAGTTACTTTCTTTTTTGTTTTGTTTTATTTTTGTTATATCAAAATACCTGACAGAAGCAATTTAAGGAAGAGAGAATATATTTGAGTTAGGCATTAAGAAGGGATACAGAAAAAAAAAATTAAAGAAGGGATACAGTTCACGATGCTCCTCTGGCAGGTGCGGTGGAAAGAGCACAAGGTGCCAGTCACAGAGACTCTGCAGCCAGGAAGTGCAGAGAGGTGAAGAATTGGATGCTCAGCCAGCTTTTCAGTGGTCCATGGAATAGCTCTGCCCACATCCAGGGTAAAAAATCCCCTCCTTAATTAAATCTCTCTGGAAATGCCCTCGCATCCAAAAACAGGTGTGTCTTGTAGGTGATTCCAAACACACACACACACACACACACACACACACACACACACACACACACACACACACACACTGATATTTCATTTACTGGGTATTACAGATATTCATTGCGTCAACTCCATAGGACTTATCATCACAGTGAGAATCATCTGTGGGCGTGCCTCTGAGGGTTTTTCTAGATGGGGTTTACTGAGGTGGGAAGACCATTCCTAAATACAGATGGCAACATGCACTGGGGCCCTGGACTGAACAGCAGTGAGAAAGGGAACTGAGCACCAGCATTCGTCTCCTCCTGTGTCCAGCTCCCTCCTGTGTCCTTCCTCCCTCCCTGTGTCCTCCCTCCTTCCTTTTCAATTTGCTTCTGTCCCATTTGTTGTACTGTTTGTCTGTCTTGTCTGTCTGTTTGTTTTTCATAGCAATGAAACAGTAACTGTCACAGTTATGTTTATGATAAATAAGTCTGATTTTAGGCTTATTTCAACCCCACTTCTGTACAAGGAAACGGAGCCTGAGAATGCTTAGCTCACCTGCTCCCGGCTTCCTGGACAGAGCTGGGATTTGAGCAGAGGCTGTCTGATCCTAGGTCAACACTCTTGACCATTACGCAACCATAGGCACAGCACAGAAAAACAAGCAAGAGCATCCCACTGTGCTCTCAAGGCAGGCCAGGTCTCCTCTCTATTCCATACTAGGGAAAAGAAAGAAATGATCTGAAATTTGTGAACGTTCTTGAGTGACTGAACTCAAAATAGAAAAGCAGGAAAGCCTTTGGCCACCCTTAGAAATCCTTCAAACTCCTTGGATTCTGCCATTGAAACCTCGCCCGGCCGTTCTGGTCCAGTTTTACATCTTAATAGGCTCCATTTCCTAGATCTATGGATATAGATTTGAACATCCTTATGAGGTTTTCTTTTTTTGTTTTGTTTTAGATCTAAGTCCATTTTTTTTTTGAACAGAGAAAGAACCATAACTAAAATATGCAGCAAAAACATACAAAATAAGAACCTGCCATTTAAGCAGTAAGAGGGCACATATACCCAAGCACACTGGGCTTTGTTGTGACTGTCCTTCCTGCACAGTGAGAACCCCTCAGAAACCTCACAGGCTCTGACCTGAAATCCCATGAGCTCCCTAGCACCTCTTCTAAATGGTGCCTGAAACCCCAATAGACATGGGTGCCAATCTGCAAACACTTGTATAATGTTGGTTCTGTTTCTTAACAATTAAATTTTATTATACAACCTAACTATCTTACACAAGAGGGGAAAAAGGTTAAAGGGAAACAAGAGTGAACCTTCTGGTATCTGTTCCACGGGATGGGCCCCTAGGTGTCTCTGGCCTGCTTGCTGGTCTGGCCTGTTCGCTGATCCTCTTCCTGATCTACGTGTGTTCAAGCCCAGTCTGAACCTGCTACTCCTCTCTGTCCTCTCTGCCTGCCTGTCTCTTACATGCAAGGGCCGGTCTCCTCCTCCCATTGAGAGTCGATTAGAAACACAATAATCCAGGTGAAGTCCCCAGGTCCACTTCCTAAAGTCCAGGCCCAGGATGGCTCTACCCAGTCTATCTCAAGGTTAATCTCAGGGAGTATCCGTGGTGTGTCCAAGGACCAAGCCTGCCAAGATTGCTTTCACCTCTGACAAAGCTTACAATCCTTCCCACAGTATAATCTTTGCGTGTTCACCATAGTTCAGCAGCCACATAGACTTCCAAAGCCTCATTTGTCAGGCTATTAGCAGGAGCAGGGAGTGGAGGCACACACCAGAAATCTCAAGTGAACTGAGCTAGTCAGTTCTGCTCACCCGCGAGTCCTGGAGCCAGGTCTGCTCTTAGGTTCACATTTGGTTACGGTTAGTGGTCCAACTCTAGGGTCGTTTATCTTCCTACGGAGGTTCTCACCTATAGTTGGGGAGTAACCATCACCCATTGCCTCTTAATCCTCTGGGCATGGCCTCCTAGGAAACACATGCTAATTTGCATCACTGTAGGTCTGGAACCTGGAGTGGAATCTTTACCTCCTGTTATAAGCACAGAAAGGAAAGAGGTAATGATAAACAAACTTACCCTATCACCTACTGGGACCACACAATGTTATTTAAGAGAACAAAGGAATTACTGGCATGTGGCAAGCTGCTAATAAAATTGGGTGGGACTGCAAGAATGACCTCCATTTTCTCTCATATGGAGACTTTGTGACACCATATTTTCTAACAATCAGGTCTTACTATTCAGTGAGTCCTGGGCTATGTGGCTACCCTGATAGAAAAAAAAGGATGGCATTTTCTTGACAGACACAAAGACCCAATGGCCTCCAGCTACTGGATACCTGCTCAGAGGTTATTTTCTTTTAAGTTTATACCTTCCTCATATTGCCCTAGGGTGTGTGTGTGTGTGTGTGTGTGTGTTGAATGTATGTCCATTGACACACATGTGGGCCCAGAGCAAGACATCAGGTGTCTCCCTCTATTGTGCTCCTTCATGTTGTCTTAAAACAGGATCTCTGGCTGATGGGGAAACTAGCTAGGATGGCCAGTGAGCACTTGGGCACTGCTTGTCTCTGGCCCCCAGTACTAGGGTTACAGGCACACATAGCCACCTCCAGCTTTTTATCTGGTGTTTAGAGTTCAGCCTTAGGCCCTCGAGTCTTTATGTTTGCAGACCAAAAGCTTTTATCCGTTGAGTTATCTCCCCAGTGCCTAGCCTTGACTTTTGTATTCAGATTGTTACAACTCTGAAGTTGTCAAACTCTCTTATTAGCCATAATAATTTTTTGGCTGTATTTGGCTTATTTTTTCTTAGAAAGTTATACTTTATGCCAATAATGGCATCTTGGAAGTTTGTTTCCCTCTGTCTTATGGTACTGACACAGGGCTCTAGAATAAAGCTGATTGAAAGCAATGAACCGGTGGCTAAGCTACACGTCATGACTTTTTAAAAACCGGATCAACGGAGGTCTAATTTACTAATTTATATATAGTAAGATTCCTCTTTCATAGAGATGCATACAGATCTTTTCTTTCTTTCTTTCTTTCTTTCTTTCTTTCTTTCTTTCTTTCTTTCTTTCTTTCTTTCTTTCTTTCTTTTAAGACTGGGTTTCTCTACTCAATCTGTAGATTAGGCTGACCTCAGATTCAGAGATCACCCTGCCTCTGCCTCCCAAGTACTGGGCTTAAAGCTGGGTGCCAGCACCAGTCAGCTGTACATACAGATCTTTGTGGGGCTACAACCAAAGCCCAGCTACAGGACAGTGCTGGGGGCTCTAAGTTCCTTCAGGCCCCTTTGAAGGAAAAACATTTCCCTTTCTACTCCTCACTATCTGGGAAACCACTGATACGGCTTTTGAAGTTTTATGGCAATCATACTTCTGCTGCTTTTTTTGGTTTGGTTGTTTTGAGACAGGATCTTTCTATGTAGCCCAGGCTGGCCTGGAACTCCCAACCCTCCTGTCTCAGTATCTCAAGTGCTGGGATTGCAAGTGTGCACCATACTTGGCCTCATTGCTTTTTGTTTTGATTTTTATTTTGAGATAAGGTCTCACGTGAGCCCACATTGGCCCCAAACTCACTATGTAGACAAAGGTGACTCCTCTAAGGTCTGGGTTTATGATCATGCACCAACTTGTCAGCCTCCATTGCTTTTTATAACTGAGTGGAACTTTATTTTAAGCCTGTAGCATAATTCTATTTTATCTATTGGTTTATAGACATTTGGGTTGTCTCCTGTTTGGGCCTGCTATGAATACATCTGCTGCAAATATTCATGTACAAGATTTTTGTGGACATATGTCAGAATTTATATTGAGTAAACACCTAGTAGCAGAGCTGCTGAGCTACACCGCACATGTATATTTCACTTTGTAAAAAGTTGCCAAAACGGTTTCCAAAGTTGTCGTACCAGCAAAATGGCAATGGATGAGAGTTTTAGTTTTTATGTATCCTTGCCAATACTTGCTTGGTATTTTCAGATTTTTTAAAAATGCCACCCATTCTTGTAGGTAAATATTGGTATTCCCGGTGACTTTAATTTTCATATCCCTAATGACTAACAATAAGCTAGCTTGCCATGCCCATCTCTCCTTCATTGAAGTAGCTGTTAAAAACACGGGACTGTTGCTGGGCGTGGTGGCACAGGCCTTTAATCCCAGCACTTGGGAGGCAGAAGCAGGTGCATCTCTGTGAGTTCGAGGCCAGCCTGGTCTACAAAGAGAGTTCCAGGACAGCCAGGGCATTTACACAGAGAAACCCTGTCTCCAAAAACCAAAAAACCCAAGCAAAACACAGTACTGTTTTTAACAACAGGATTCTTTGTTCTCTGATTGGTGAGTTGTCAGAGTTCTTTGGATGTCATGCTCTCCAAGTGTCTCCCATCCTTCATCTCTGTCCTTTACCCTGTGCTAAAGTTCACTTCATCAGCTTTGCCTTTTATGATCTGTACTTTTTGTCTCCATTAAGCAAACTTTTTCTGACCCAAGTTCCAAAGAATTGATTTCATGTCTTAATCGAGGGGTTTTAAAAAAAGTATTATTAGGGTTTTTTTTTTTCTCTGTGTGTGTGTGTGTGTGTGTGTGTGTGTGTGTGTGTGTGTGTTTGGCTTTTTTGTTGTTTGTTTTGTTTTGTTTTTCCAAGACAGGATCTCTCTGTGTAGACCAGGCTGTCCTGAAACTCATTCTGTAGATCAGGCTGGCCTGAAACTCATTGAGATCCACTTGTCTCTGCCTCCCAACTGCTAGGATTAAAGGTGTGTGCACCATGCCTGGCATAGTATTAGGTTTTTATATTTGGAGGGTTTTGTTTGCTTGTATGGTGTGTGTGTGTGTGTGTGTGTGTGTGTGTGTGTGTGTGTGTGTGTGTGTGTTGTGAGGGGAAGAGAGTTCATGTATTCAGGTACACCCATGTGTCATGGTTATACATGTGTGTTCATGTGCATGGAGACTAAACGTCAATGTTGGGTGTTATTCCTCAAGTACACAGGTACCACTCACAGTGTTTTTGAGGCAGAGTCTCTCACTGGGGTGTTGGCCTCGCTGGCTGACTAGGCTGGCTGGTGGTAAGCCCTTGGAATCTGCCCATCTTTCCCTTCCTTGTGGTAGGATTGTAAATGCAAATGCATACTAGCTTATGAATAGCAAATGCCCACCACCTCTCATGTCTTTTTCTGGGTGCTGGGGGAACTCAGATCCTTATGCCTGGTAAACACTGCCAGTGAGCTGTCTTTGGACCATGTGTTTCACTGGATGCTCTTTCCAGTGTAATTTTTAAAGGGGCAAATGGATGGCGATTCTGGTATTCTGGCTTGTACAGTCTTTCCACCCCCTCTTCTGTGATGTCCCCTGAGCCCCAGATGTAGGGGCTGTGATGAAGAGGTATCCGTTGCAGTTGGGCTTCCCACACTCCACTGAACTCTGCGTTAGGCCCAGTTGCCGCTTTCGGCGATGGTCTGCATTTGCTGTAAAGAGAAGCTTCTTTGAAGAGAGGTGGTGGTAGCTATGCTTATCTGTGGGTATAGGGATAAGATTTAGAATGAAATTAGGCATTATGCTATTCTAGCAAAGTCAGTAATAAATTCTCTGCTAAGGTCCATGACCTCTCTAGATCCAGGAGATTGGTTAGATTTCCAGTACTCGGCATGATTTCTCTTGTTGAGAGGGCCTTAAGTCCAATAGAAAGCTTTCGGTTACCACCAACCTGTGAGTGCCACCTTATTGGATCTCTTGCCCTGCTGGTCATTACTGTTCATAGGTGTCTACAGCCCTGCTTGGACCTGTGGTCAGTACAGCCCTACAGCCCTGCTTGGACCTGTGGTCAGTACATGCCTACAGCCCTGCTTGGACCTGTGGTCAGTACATACCTACAGCCCTGCTTGGACCTGTGGTCAGTACAGCCCTACAGCCCTGCTTGGACCTGTGGTCAGTACATGCCTACAGCCCTGCTTGGACCTGTGGTCAGTACAGCCCTACAGCCCTGCTTGGACCTGTGATCAGTACATACCTACAGCCCTGCTTGGACCTGTGGTCAGTTCATACCTACAGCCCTGCTTGGACCTGTGGTCAGTACATACCTACAGCCCTGCTTGGACCTGTGGTCAGTACATACCTACAGCCCTGCTTGGACCTGTCATAGTCTGACAGATCCTCAAAGGCTAAATGTAGAGCTACCATATGAACCAGAAACTCAGGTCATTGGTGTGAAGGACAGATAAAAACACAGCTGGGCCTGGAAGCTCATGAGACTGAAGCAGGAAGAGCTCTGTGAGTTCGAGGCTAGCCTGGGGTATGGAATGAGACCTTGTCTCAGAAAACAAACACAAACAAACAAAACAAAAACAGATATGGAAACAGAAATGGATGTCCACATAAACCGCACATAATAGCATCACTATTTATAATCAGCAGCTCCAACTACTCCATTATCCAGCAAACTGATGAGCAAAGGAAACGTGTTATCCCCAACCAGTGCGACACTATGTAGCAGGAAATGGCATGATATGCTAGCACATGCTAAGACATGAATCTTCAATATACTGCTGTGCGGAAGAATGCAGACCTCAATGCCACAGGTCTCAGGACCTCATTCATGTGAAACGCACAGTGTTCATTTTGCAGGGCATGGTTTGAGACGACTGGAAAGAGAGAGAGGGATACTGGATAGAGGTTTTCTGTTGGGTTCCGACTGAGTACAGCAGTGCCTCTGTTGTGGTCCTAGAAGCTCTTTCTATGGTAGACCAAGCTGTAGTCTGATGAAATTCTTCTAAAAGGACTTGTCACTGATCTATACAACATTTAACATGAAATGCAAGCTTTCCCCTTGATAACTTTTTTTTTTTTTTTTTTTTTTTTGGTACAACAAAACATTGATATTTAGGCAGTTGTATACCTTGCTGCTAGCAGAACCAATTTGCTCTGGCTCCTATCCAAAACACTATCCGTTGTGTGTGCATCTGCTTGTGCGTGTGTGTATGCAGGTATGAGGATGTGTTGTGTGTGTGCATTTTCATGTGAGGCCAGAGGACATCCTCCTGTGTTATTCCTCAGATATCAGCCAGATTCATTCGTTTGATTTACTATTTATTTATTTATATTTTTCATGTTTTGAGATGGTCTCTCCCTGGCCTGAAGCTTGCCAAGCAGCTAAGGCTGGCCTCAAGACAGCAGCACGGATTTGCCTACTCCTGCCCCACCAGCACTGGGGTAACAATGTGTGCGCCCAAACCCAGAAGATCTCACCTGCATCCTGGGAATCAGACTCAGGTCTTCATGATTGTGTGATGAGCACTTAACCAATTAAACGATCACCTCGGACCCTCACCTCAAACTGCTGTCTGTCAGGAATAAAATTTGGTGGCCTGGAACAGGAAAGCTGGCACTAATAGGAGAAGCTTTCCCAGAGTCTCTAGCTTTATGACTCTTGGACAAGATGTTTAATATCTTTAGTCCTTTGCACGGATTAATTAAATGCTCTATGTTAATGATTGTCATTCACACCGTTTCATCCAAAGGTGTGATCAATCAGTCCAGGTGTTTTTACAGATTCAGTTCTCCAAGTTCTCTGGTCCTTTCCCATGAGCAGGAACCCCAGCCAGGACCGCAGGGTATTTCACCCATTCTCAGCTACCTACCCTGATACATCTGTGTGTGGAAGTCAAACCCATCATTTGTTCTTGGCAAGGATGTGCTACATGCACCGAACCCAGTGACAGATAGTGTAGGGGACAAAAATTTATAAGATGGGGAGTAAATCCATCTCTTACATTCAGATGTGACTTCAGCTCTGGATGCCACACTGGTGACGGCCTCATGGGAGACCTTGAGACACAGCCCCTAGTTAAGTCATGCCTGAATTCCTGACACACAGAGAAGCACTAATCAGTCAGCCATACAGGTAAGAGAGAAGTGTAAAGATTTGAAAAAGAATACCGACGCAACTTCTTTTTTATTCTTCGTTTGCTTGTTTGTTTGTTTTTCAATAATTCTGAAGACAACTCACCCTTGCCAGCACTCTATCCTTGGTCCTTATTTTTTAACCTTTTTTTTTTTTTTTTTGAGACAGGGTCTCACTAAATTGCTCAGGCTGGCTTCCAACTTACGATCCTTCTCCTTCAGCCACCCTAAGTAGCTGGAAAAACAGGTGATACTTGCTCAGCTTCCTAATGCAAATTTTACTATTGTCACAGTGTTGTTCCCTTTGACTGTCTCCAACCTACAGAATAGTATGATTTTGATTTGTTTTAAATTACCAACCTTTTTTTTTTTTTCCCCTTTGACTATGTGCCTGATTGCAGTCTGAGTCACGGCACCGTGGGGCTCATACTGAGAAGTGGTTTTAAATGAAGATCTCTTGTCCTAGACAGCGTAGCTTCCATGTGGGCAAAGTATGACAACTCTAAAGGCTTCGCTGGCCTCCCATAATCCTCTGCCAACTGTATTATGGAGATGATCATAATCACCTCGAAGTCCCCGGCGATTCCCATGTCTTTGGTGCTGTTCATTGTCAATTCACCTCGGTCAACCAGCTGTCTGGAGGACCTACCTTTTGTACCAAACCTTTAATGAAAATGGCATTTGTGTCAATAAACTTTAAGCCCATCTTGCTGAGATAATTATCTAGGTCACTCAGATTTCAGCTACTTCAAATAATTATAGCCTTTTAGTCTTGAATATGAGGTGGTGATTTAAGGAGAAGGAACCGAGGGTCCTCGTGCCCAAGTCAATTAGAAGAAAACGCTGGCAGGTTTCAGCTTCAGCCTCTGATTTGAATGCACGAGCCTCTGGGCAATGGAAAGCTTTACAGAGAACAAGTCACTCAAAAAAAAAAAAAAAAAAAAAAAAAAAAAACCCACATATTTGTTTAGCAGAGCAATGATCTAATTTGTGGATACAATTGTGTCACCCTAGATAAGAGAATGTCACCACCAGTACTCTCTATGGTACCAACCACTGTTGGATTTAAGCCGAAAAAGGTAGCGCAGGAAGAACTGTGCTATAGATATCACTGCCATCCACATCCAGGGGCTAGAAATGATTATATCTCCCTCCCTAGGCATCTAATCCCTGGCTTAGAAAATCACCAAGAGACAGCTCTTTGGTCGCTTCATTGTCTCTACAAACACAGAGAAACAAAACTCACTAAAGGCACAAAATATTCATATTCCAATCTCCAACCGATGCTTAAATTGTTCAGGGAGAGAAAAAAAGCAAAATACGCAAAGATCTTTGGAGACCAGGAAACTGTAACACACAAACCCTTCGCTTTCCAGAGTCAAGGAAGACAAAGCCTTTTATTAGTCGCCCCTGCCCCCACCTCCATCTCCACCTGTCAACATTTAAATCTGGAGACTAATGGTAGGCAGGCTTCTACTGCAGGTTGTAATTACCTTCCCAACAGAGAAGCCATCTCCAGAGCAACGGAGGTATGAGCTATGGAGTCAAGCTGGGGCTCCCATGGAAATTGCATATAGACAAATGGAAATTTCTCACAAGCAAGCTGCACTGACTCTGTCCATTAAAAGGATCCCTATCCGGATACAGGGCAGTAGTCCTCCAGCAGCTGCGGGACTGACTGTATTTTCTGCATTGTGTATGGAGATAAAGCCAAGACGCTTTGCAACCTGCTCTTAAGATTGAAAAGAACCCGCTTCCATTATTGATAATATACTTCAATATTCATCATTCATTATTTAAAATGGCCTGTCCACAGCTGCACATATTAGAACCAAAGTAATGGAAGAGAGTTTTATATACCTTAGCCTCACCTTAGCTTCCTTTCCCCCACATTTGCATGCTTTTGTGCAA
The DNA here is from genome assembly GCF_903995435.1 of Acomys russatus. Classification (NCBI taxonomy): domain Eukaryota; kingdom Metazoa; phylum Chordata; class Mammalia; order Rodentia; family Muridae; genus Acomys; species Acomys russatus. The sequence continues at coordinate 20,674,516 of NC_067166.1, forward strand.
AGTATGTTTGGTCTTTGACATATCTTGCCTACTCAGTACTAGATTTTCCCACAATTCTCCTGTTTTGTTTTGTTTTTTGTTTTTGTTTTTTCCCCCTTAATGTTTTTGTCACAATTCCCTCTGCATCCCCAACAGGAACTAAAGTCAGCCAGTGTCAACTGTAGTCATCAACATTATACTTTTTAAATTAATAAACAATTTTCCTAGGCAACTCTTCCCTGGGACGAGATATGTGAACCCTTAAAATAGATCAAATTCCTCAATCACCAACACAGTGTTTGTCCCAACATCTGTCACAGTTGCCATTGTCAGCCCATCCCTCCTTTATGGCCCTGCTCTCTAAGACTCATATGTACTCAATAACTTCAGGCCTCCTTAAATGAAAGAATAAGAAAATAATTACACAAGGACACATTCTGCGGAAGTCTCTAGAACTCATTCTCCTCGTTTTGTGTTATGACAACAGAACCTTGATTTTGGGCAGGCACGTGGCTGTCTGGAATAGACTCTATGTTCCAGCCTCTGTTACAGCCAGGGGTGGCATAAGCCTTGCTTAAGCACTGGAATAAAACCAGGAGTTTCTTTTGGTAATGTTTCAGGGAAACCCTGAAGTTTAGCTGGCCTTGGATCTTGGCGCCACCCTTCTCTCATTTTTTGTTGCATCTTGCCATGCAGTAGAGTGATGGGTAGCCTTCCAGCCATCTTCTTGGTGAGGTGTTGAGGACCAACCCCCAGGGAGTGACAGAGCTGTCTGCCTCCAGGCCTTAAGTGAGAGAGCCTTACACTTGTCTGTAAGCCACCGTCATTGGGGTGCCTATCCCTTGCTGAATTCTCTGTCCCTTGCTGGATTCTGGTCCAAATGATAGGCACACTCTGGGTTTCATTAGTAATAGAGGCTGACTTCCGTGGTGTCTGCATTCAGATCATGACATTTTCTTTAAGCAACTGGCAAAATCGTGCTTAGCAAATGTTTGACTAATTAAGAAAATCAACTGAAAAGGGACATCTTATTCATTCATTTAATGCCAAGACCATCAGAGTTTTAGTGAGTGGAAACTAACAGCCACATCCCTCCCTTTTTGTAAGCTACATGTTTCCAAACCCTAGAACTTGAGCTCTGACTCACTAACTTGTGGGACTAATGTTTACAACTCACTTGCTCCTCTCTAAAGTAGATTGACTTGTGAGGGCGCTGGAATGTGAGGAGGAAACAGGACAGGAGGACAGGACAGCATGAAAACTCCAGCCTGCAGGCCTTGAGCATCTCAGAATTCTTTGTTTGTTTGTTTGTTTTTCTGAGACAGGGTTTCCCTGTGTAGCCTTGGCTGTACTGGACTTGCTTTGTAGACCAGGCTGGCTTCAAACTAACTGAGAGCCACCTGCCTCTGCCTCTGCCTCCCGGAGTGCTGGGGTTACAGGTGTGGTGGAGCCACCTTGCCTGGCTCTTCTTTAGAATTCTATATAAGGTTTTGTTGTATTTGAAGATTTCAGGGCGGGAGAGATGGCTCAGTGAGTAAAACACTTGCCGCTCAAACAAGAGGACTGAGTTTGGATCCCCAGCACCCACACCAACTGCCAAGCACCTCTGACACACCAGTGCTGGGAAGGAAGGCAGAGACAGGGGAATCGCTGGGTGTGCTGGCCAGCCAAATCAACAAAGTCCAGGTTCACTGTGAGATGCTATCTCAAAAACTAATGTGAAGAGATTAAGGAAGGCTCTCATCATTGACCCCTGGCCTCCACATACAAGCATGCATGGATGCTAGGATCCTAAAAAGCAGGGCTTGTTAGTGTGCTTCTTTAGTCCCAGAACTTGGGAGGCAAAAGCAGGCAGATTTCTATCTCAAAGTCAGCCAAGGCTATAAAGTGGGGTCCTGTCTTAGAAACAAAGAAAAACTGGGCAGTGGCGTTGCTGGCCTTTAGTCGCAGCAGAGGCAGAGGAAGAGGCAGGTGGATCACTGAGTTCCAGGACAGCCTAGTCTATAGAATACGCACTCTATAGAGTTACATAGAGAAACCCTGTCCTGTCCGGGGGGCAGTGGGGGATGGCGGGGATGTGAGACAAAGTATAACAACAACAAAGAAATCAGCAAAAACTGGAAAAGATAATTTAGCATTCCTCTAGTTCTGACATTTTACAATTGGAAAGACTCCACGTGGGCAGCACATGGCAGATTCTGGCAATGCTGTAATCTGAGCCGATGGGAGTGCCATTGTCCTAGAGTTGTCATTAAAGGCAAAGCTGACTTACAGGAATAGACTCAAGATAGGAAGACCACAGATCCAACAGGAAAGTGATAGCAGAATGCTGGTGTGTTTAGATGCAGCGTGGCTCATCTCAAGGACAAGTTCTCACAGGAGAGTGGACCTTTGCTGGACAGATGCATATCGAAGGCTGTATACTGATGCAGCTATGCACCACAACTGAACAGTGCAGGTGGAAGCCCAGAGGCGCTGGATCTCTTTTACTAATGAAGCATCGATTAGGTATGGCAAAGCTGAGCTATGGGGAGTCTCACATGCAGTGCTGCTCAGGGTGGACCATCCTGCACGCACGCACGAGAGCAAGACCTGGAAACTAGCAAGGCCAGGGGACCAGAAGGCCCTGCTGTGGTCTTGTCTTTCCCTCTCTGTCAAGTCTTCCTTTCTGAGTCTGTCTCCCTTGCTATCTGTGAGTGCCTGCCCTGGATGCTCTCTAGAGCACTCCTAACTACAACTCCAGGTCCACTGTACAGTTCAGGGTACATAGAGAAGGCTGGAGTGTTTCATTCCAGTTGGTGATGAGTCACTGTAGAGGAAAAGTGACCCTGTGTGCCCCTCACCTAGGGGCTCAACACTGAGGAGCCCTCCATGACTCAGCCCTAATAGTATACTCTTCAACTTGGCTTAGGTGTGACTTCACAAGCTCAGAACTGGCTTGGCAGAGAGCTGACTGCTGTGGTGGGCATGAGACTTCACCCTTCCGCCAGCATCCAAGGGGCTCCTCTGTTCCATTGTTCCTCTTTCCACCCCCCCTCTCTCCCCCTCTCTCTCCTTCCCCCCCTCCCTCTTTCTCTCCTGAGACAGGGTTTCTCTGTATAGCCCTGGCTGTCCTGGAACCCATTCTGTAGACCAGGCTGGCCTTGAACTCAGAGATCTGCCTGCCTCTGCCTCCCTATGTACTGTTACCCCCATTTTCAACATGACAACCCCGAAGGTCAGAATTTAACCAATTTTTCCAGCATCTCACAGCTGGGCAATAGCACATCACAGTTCATACCACACATGGGGATGGTTTTGTGCACTGTGTGTTGAAATGTTGATTTCTGTACCCAGAGATCTGGTTACAGTCGGAACTTTGGCATTGTCATTATTATGAAGCATCTCCTGTCTTGGTTTGCTGTAAACATTGTTCTCCACCACCTTCTGATTGGTTAGATAAAGAGTTGAACAGCCAATAGTTGGGCAGGAGAGGAAAAGGCGGGACTTCCAGTGGTGGTGGGGGAGCACAGCCAGGGCAAGGCCACTACTGTTGGGTTAGAATAGCTGAGTGTCTACCCAGCTATAGGGCATGAAGCTTTTAATAAATATAGAAGGCCTCCATGTCATTATTCAGAGCAGGGCGGGGAGGGGTGGGCATAGAATACCCTTACTTTTACATGGAAATTGGATGAACTGATGACGAATGTGTTTCTCAAAGCTGTATCTCTGTGGCCTGGCTGTGTGATGTGAACCAGGGCCAGGGTGGGTGGGTGGGAACTATGTGCTACATCCTGTCTGGGGTGCAGCTCCTTCCTCTCCACAGCCTCCTGATGGGTCATAGGGAAACAACCCTGTTACCAAAATGCCATGTCCAGCTGCAGATATAGCTCAGTGGTAGAGCATTGGCCTAGAATGTAGGAGGCCCTGGGTCCCTGGACCCCCAGAATCTATACACACACACACACACACACACACACACACACACACACACACACACACACACCCCTCTGAGGAGTCCCCATCCATGCCTCACTTGGTTGCTGCTCCATAGCAATTCCTTAAGAAACAGGCCTGGCTAAAATAAAAAATTCAAGTGATACCACATATAGGCTTGGATGTGGAGAAAAAGCAACACTCCTTCATTGCTGGTGGGAATGCAAACTGGTACAACCACTTCGGAAATCTATCTGGCGCTTTCTCTGAAAAATGGGAATAGGGCTTCCTCAAGACCCAGCTATTCCACTCCTTGGAATATACCCAGAAAATGCTCCACCACACAACAGGGACATATGCTCAACCATGTTCATAGCAGCCTTATTCATAATAGCCAGGACACAGAAACAGCCTAAGTGCCCCTCAGTAGAAGAATGGATAAAGAAACTGTGGTACATTTGCACTGTGGAATACTACTCAGCTATTAAAAACAAGGAATTCCCGAAATTTGTGGACAAATGGATTGAACTAGAAATGATCATAATGAGTGAGTTCACCCAGAAGCAAAAAGAATCAAATGGTATATACTCACTTATATTGAGACACTAGCCCAAGGGGCAGGTCCCATGAAAGTCTTCATTACCAGGAAAGTGGGTCAGAGGGGAGGATATCCTATTGGGATTCTAGGTGAGAGAAGCATGGGAGCATGGGGAAATAGAAGGATCCAGAGGGTCCTAGAAAACTACAAGAAGAACATTATGAAGGGTGGATCTGGGCCCAGGAGTTCTGCTCAAACTATGGCACCAGCCAAGGACAATACAGGCAGTAAACTTTGAACCCCTACCCAGATCTAGCCTTTCGACAGGACATTCTCCACCACTGAGTGGAGAGTGGGGACTGACTTTCACACGAACTCTGGTGCCTCATATTTGACCATGTCCCCTTGATGGGAGGCCTGGTGGCACTCAGAGGAAGGATAGCAGGTTACCAAGAAGAGACTTGATACCCTATGAGCATATACAGGGGGAGGAGGTCCCCCTCAGTCACAGACATAGGGGAGGGGAGTAGCGGGAAAGTGGGAGGGAGGGAGGAATGGGAAGATACAAAGGATGGGCTTACAATTGAGACATAATATGAATAAATTAATAAAATATTTTTTTAAAAAGAAAAAGAAACAGGCCTGTTCTCAGGCAATTCTGGGTGGGCAGGCCTGCAGTCTAGCCAAGTTTGTCTCACAAGGTGGGGCCAACCTGGAAGCCTCTCTGGAGGCTGGTCTCCAGCCCTCCCTATCAGAAGAGAGAACGGTCCACCTGGCAAGGCTGTCAGCTGCAGTTAGAAGGCACCATCTTCACACTCCAGCAGCTCCAGCTGCCCCGTTAGCTCCTCAGGGAGGTGTCTTTGGAGGTTTACATCAGCAGTTCTCTGCTCTGGTGCCCAGTAAGGACGCCAGAGAGGTTTCAAATGAAGACAGCGCCCTGCCTTAGCCCTTATCTCTCTCCACAAATCAGAGTCCAGGGCCTTAGTTCCAGATTAAGCTGACTCCCCACCCCCAGGCTCCCATCTCTTGGATTCCTGTTAAGAAATGCCAGGTTCACTCTGATGTCTGCACTCCTGGTTAAGCCTTGACCTCGACGAAAGCAAGGCTCAGCCTCTTCTCTAGCAGCAATTTAATAATGTATAGTGAATAAAACCAAATCGAAATAACTTAGAATTCAAACAACTCTGTTTGCAAATTAAAAATTAAGGAGTAGTATATGTGTCTATGTGCAGGTTTCATAATTGGAAACCACATTCATCAATAGCTCCTGTAATTCTTGCATAAACACTATGGAGGAGAAAAAAGCCTACCACCTAGCTTTAACCTTGGGCAAGCTAAGTAAACTGAGCCTGTTTCCTCGTCTTTATCCTTTTGTTTTGTCTTGTTTTTCCATGTGTGTGTGGGCACACATGCGCATGTGTGTGCGTATGTGAGTGCGTGTGTACGCCTGTGTGTGAGCATGGGCACTGCAGGAACACTCAGAACAATGACTGTTGTGCTCGGTTTCCCCAGAACTGGGATGACAGACCATCCTCACTGCACCCAGCTTTTTTTTTTTTAATCAAAAAAAGTTTATTACATGAGATAAGTAAAAGGTGTATTAATCATTACATTAAAAAAAATAAAAAATGCAACCATTGCAATAGAAACCAGTGAACTGGTGTGCCAATTCAGGCATTATGAGATTTTTTTAAAAGTTAATTTTATGTAACCAGCGATTGCAATTTTAGTTATTAATCTTAAGAAAGTAAGTTATGGATACATGAAACAATTGCCTACTGATATTTAAAGGAGGGAAATCTATTTTTGTTGTTTTTATTTTTTAAAACTTTTTTTTTTTTTAACATACACGTTTACCTGGTGTTTTTTATTCTGTTGTGAGAGAGGCTGGTGTTCGCTATTGGACTCAAGTCCTCCTGCCCGTGTGGAAGCGCTGAGCCATCTCCCCAGCTCAAGTATGTTTGCTTTTCATCTTGAAACAGGGCTGACAGGGCCTTCCCTTTCAATGTTTTTAATGAAACAGCTTTAGCGGTTAGCACATTCTCTGACCCACAGTGAGGACTCTGTAATGCTTGTTACAGTTCTCCTGTTACAAAGGGTAAATTGAGGGTCAAATCGCTGAAGTAAATTGTCCAAGATCCTGTAACACTTGGACTCATGCCACGTACTTCTGACTCCACCGATATTCCAGCATACACCAGGTTGAAGTGTCCCTTATTTGAGGCAAGAAGAGGCAGGGAATCGATTTCCCAGATGGGAAAATTCATGACTAAGAAAGGTGATTTCCCTGGAAGTTACACAGACTGAGGAACTATGGGATTGATGCGGGGGAGGTTGGAGGGGGTGGGGGCGCGTTTGGCAGTATTCAACCTTCCCCAGAACCTCTGCTCCAGTGAGGGCAAACTGTGCACCTTCACCAAGCCACTTCCTCTTCTAATACCTCAGTTTCTCCCTCTGTTGACTAGGGGACACACAGAGTGGCCTGCAGGTCTTCACCAGCTCTGGCCAGAAAGACATGCGCACTGCAACCTCTTTTCTCTGGAGCATCCACGCTGAGTACAAGGACGGGAGATAATAAATCATCGCTCCCTACCCAGAATTCCTCACTCTCCAAGGAGCTGGGAAAGATGAGCTCGCTCAGGGGACCTAGGCCGGTAACAGACTCCCAGGCTGCCTGGCTCATTTACGCACGTCCTGAGCTGGGGTGCCCTGGGGACCCCCTTTCAGGAGATGAGGCTCTGACTCTTCCTCCTGAGCGTTCTGCCAGGTGGTAAAATACACGCTAACGAGTCTCTGGCTTCACTTACGTTCCAATGTCTCTCAGAGAGTGGTCTTGCCAGCAATGCAGCACGGTTCTTCCAGGAACGGGAGGCCCGAACTTCATCCAAGACCAGATCCACAAAGAAATTAGGCAGAGGGAATGCGACAGCAGAAAGGAGCCCATGACCAAAACGAACTCAAAATATTTAAATTAACTATCTCTGAGTGGTGATTTATTTTTATTTATTTACTTATTTATGCATTTTCTGTGTTGTTCTAGGATGGAGGCTCGGGGGCAGGGCAGAGAAAATGAGAGTTAACTTCTTTTTCAGATAGAAAATGTACTAAACCTTTTGTTTTTTTTGTGTGTGTGTTTTTTTTTTCTTTTATTGAATGTCTATGATTCACATGTCTTACACCAAAATCCCTCTCCTACCCCCAGTAAAATAAAACAAACAGACAAACAAACAGACAAAAAATCTTGTCACAGAAGCTGTAGTGTATCACACAGTATAGCCTTTTGTCCACATGTGTTTACTTTCAAATGTTCATGGGTCTGGTTGGAGGCCTACACTGTCATTACCGGGACCTCAGTGGGACTGATGTCGGATATCCCATTGTTGCTGTGTGTCAAGAAGATTCTTAATCTTTGAATCTGCAGGTTCAGCCCCTTCATGTGTTCCAGCAGGTCATACATGGGGAAGATGTTGGGGTGAGGTTCACTTAGAGCCCTGGATCAGGGCCTGCACCCATGTCATCATGGCAGGGCCCACTCTCCTGCTCCCATGTCCTCACCTGGCCGTGGTCCCATGGTCCTGAGGTGGGAGGGCACAGACCATCCACACGACAGGATTTCTTTCTTTCTGGGACACACCCGCACTGTGTTTTTGAGCTCTCTATATGGTCCTTTGGTGGCTGTACAGTCACTGCTGTTCCGCGGATCAGGCAGTGTGTGATCGACACCATCTTGGATGATCTCAGCTTGGGTATTTCTAATACATGGCGCTAAGTGTTTCCTCCCAATCAGGCCGCTCTTTGGGTGAACATTTCTGTGTAGCTCCGGAACACAATCATCTTCCTCAGAATGCGTTGAGCACCTCATCTTTCAAACCCAGAGGACCTGCGCCTGCTGCACAGACTTGTGCCCGCCTGTGGGTTTTGTTTTGTTTTGTTTTGTTTAAAGTTTATCCAAGCAGGAGTTAACACAGAAGTAAAGTACCTCCATTTTTATTTGTTTGTTTGTTTGTTTATTATTTTCGTTGCCCTTGGAATCGTTAGCTCCAGAGGACAGGCTCGAGACTCAGCAGGCCCAGACCTCGGACTCACAGGCCAAAACTAGAAGTTGCCGGCCCACCTCTTTCACCTGAGACCACCTACATATCCATCCCACTAATAAGCTTTCCTCTCCTCCCCAACACCCTGCAGAGGATACTCCACTGCCTTCGTTGGCCAGGTGCTAGCTTAGTTGTTTAGGGGCTAAGATGTTTTTAGGTCTAGATAGATGTTTTAAGTTGATAATGATGAGATATTGACTTATATTCAGAATTTTAGACTCACCAAGATAGGAAAGATGTTTTCTTCAAGGCTGCCAAATACAAATAGCTAAAACACTATGAATGTAACATGTATATAATTCCTGATTGTTTTGTGGTTCTTCTTGCTATAAGCAGTTTATTGTATATATGTAATAATATAAATGCATATATAAAAATATTCAATAAATATATTGTTAAAAAGAAAGAAGCGTAAGTGCTTGCTATTATTGTCTGCCTTGCACACATGAGGAGGCTGAAACTTAAAGAGATAAAACAACTGTCCAAGGTCATACAACTGTCCAAGGTCATACAACATGTCCAAGGTCATACAACAGGTCCAAGGTCATACAACATGTCCAAGGTCATACAACTGTCCAAGGTCATACAACTGTCCAAGGTCATACAACTGTCCAAGGTCATACAACTGTCCAAGGTCATACAACATGTCCAAGGTCATACAACTGTCCAAGGTCATACAACTGTCCAAGGTCATACAACAGGTCCAAGGTCATACAACTGTCCAAGGTCATACAACTGTCCAAGGTCATACAACATGTCCAAGGTCATACAACTGTCCAAGGTCATACAACTGTCCAAGGTCATACAACCAGAAAAGAGCAGAACCAAGACCTGAACCTAGAGCTGTTTCACTTCAATATCTGTACCCTTTCTTGTGTGCATCATTTCTTAGCAAACACGGGCTACATGGACTGTGTATTTCTAAAGTTTTGTTGGCCAAATTGTACCCCTTGGAAGGATAGTCTTGTCCCCTTATGTCTAGAGCTTAGAACAGCTTCTATGGTGACATATTCGTCCTCCGAGAGCCACTGAACAATTCACCTGTCTTCCTCATCTTTCTCTTTAGTCACCTCTCTCTCTCCCTCCCTCCCTCTCTCTCTCTCTCTCAGTCAGAGCCAGATTTTTAAAATGTTCCCTATAGTCTCTGCCATTAGCTTCCTGGCACATATTTCACTCCTTACTCCACCAGAAATATTCTTGTAGGACAGTAATTTCTCCGTCATGGTCCAGTGGGCATGCATCCTTCTAGAAGCATCTAACTCCTTGAAATCCTGTCCCTGCGGCTCCTAGGACTCCAGGATTAGTTTTACTTTGTTATGTTTTTCTCTGGATGTTTCCTTTGGTTCCATTTGTTTGTTGATTTTTGACAGAAGTTCTCCCCAGTAGCCCAGGCTGGCCTTGAACACCCAATTTTCCTGACTCTGCCTCTAGAGTTCTGGGATTACAAGCTTGTGACACTATGCCAACAACACAGTTCCTTTTTAGCCACTCTGCCACTGATCCCCAGTGAATCCAGGTTCCCCAGGGTTCTGGTGTGGCCTCTTTTCTTTCTTTCTTTCTTTTTTTTTTTTTTTTTTTTGGTTTTTCGAGACAGGGTCTCTCTTTGTTAGCCTAGGCTGTCCTGAACTCACTTTGTAGACCAGATAGCCCTCTTTCCTTACTCCTGGTAACTTACTCACCCAATTTTCCCAAAGTTCCACCTCTGCTTAGGCTTGCCACTGAGGGAGACTAAGTCAGCGGTCCCTCCTACAAATCTGTCCCCCTTCCTGGGTAACAAACAAAATGCAATGGCACTTTGGTCACCCAGACACGGAAGCCTCCTTCAACCTCAGCTCCATCACGTTTAACCTAGCACAAACTGTCATCGCTTGTACTCCTTAGTAGTGTCTTTACTTGTCCGTTTCCCTCTCACAATCAGCATTTAGTTTCAGGGCTTCCCTGTGGTCCCCAATTGTCCTCTTCCTTATTAAAATCTCGCCTCCCTCAGCCTGGCTTCTCCCCGAGAGCTGGGAGAAACTCTCAAAGTCCGCATGTCTGCTTTAAACACCCTGAGTAGGTCTTCCTGAACCCAAACTCATGGCCGTGACTCATGGGACTCTCCATCACACAGTCCCTCCTTTTGGCACCATTCCCCTGCCCACTCCTGTGTTCTGTGCTCTAAACCTAGTAAAAACAGACTGCAGTTCCCAGAGCCTGCCAAGTTCTCTACCCTGAAACAGCTTTGCACTCAATGTTCCCTCTGCTCGGAAAGCCTTACCCTAGCCCCGTTAAGCTTCAGGTTTCAATTCCAACATATCAGCTCATAGGAAGAATTCCCTCTGCCTCAGTCCTCAGTACAGTATCGTCTGGGTAGCCATCGTCACCACACCTTTTATTCTATGGCACCCAGAGCTCTGCCCTATGATACCACATGTACCTGACCTCAGAGGACCAGATACAGGCCTTTTGTCATATTTGCGCTTGCAGTGTGCCCCATACTTCTAGGAAACGTGGCCTATAGAAGAGGCACAATGAATCTCAGTCTGACGGTGCACTCCTCTAATCCGAGCACTGTGAAAGCTGTCAGCGTGAGTATAAAGACACCAGCTTGGACTACGTAAAACCCTGTCTCAAAAAACAAAAGCTCAGCGAAAGAATGAGCGGGAAGGAGTGAATGGATAGGCGGATGCAAATGAATATGCAGGTAATCGGAAACTGGGTGGCAAATAAAATTAAGGAAGTTGTCCGACCGTTCCCCTCCCCTTTTCCCACTCCCAATTCCTCCAGGAATGGAAATAATATTCATGAAAAAGAACCTCTGCTAAGCTAAATTCTGCATGCGACCGAGGGAGAGCACACCCGAGAGACAGTAGGTATGTCCAGGTTGGTTCAAGAAATTGAGAAAATGGTGGCTTCTAGTTAAAGCTGTTTTCTACGTTCATATTCTAAAGAGATGCTGAGGGCAGCGCTATTACCCAGTGGCCAAACATTCCACGTGAGTAAAGCTCACACTCCACACCAAGGCACGGAATCCCTGACAAGAATTTTCTAAAAATATCTAAGCATCTGTTTTGTTGCTGTTTGGTTGGTTGGTTAATTTTTGGTTTGGGGTTTTTTTGTTTTGTTTTGTTTTTGTTGTTGTTGTTGTTGTTTTTTTTTTTTTTTTTTTAAGATAGGCTCTCATGTAGCCCAGGCTAGCCTCCAATTGGCCAATAATCATCTTGACCTGATCCTTCCTACCTCCATCTCCCAAGTGCTGAGATCATGGGTGTGTGTTGCTATACCCAGCTTTAAGCACCTATTTTAATGAGAACAAACAAATAACTAACTGCTGTTGGTTAATCAGTATTTTTGAGAAACAGAAAGTTGCTCAAAATTACAGTCAAGATCTGTCCTGAGGCCAGGACATTAAGGAAACCCGCCAGCTCCAACCATAGCCATGGGGATAAATGGTCCAAAATCCTACCAGCTCAGACACTGTGCCTCCTCTTCCAGAAGTTGACCTTGTGTATGACACATATGCCCTTACCTCCTCTTTTAGCTCATCCTCATGGCAACCCTAGGAGGGACGTAGCTGAAGGAGCCCAAGAGGTTTGATCCCATAAGCAGACTAAGAAAATGAGTTGATACAAAGGAAGAGACCAGGAACCAAGGCAAAGCTCGTGCCAGGTCCCCTTTCTGTAGTCTAGTCTGGAGGCTAGAGAAAGAAGACAGATGCTGCGCTTCCCTCCAGGGCTGCTGGTGAGAGCGCCCCTTCCTCCTGGATAATATGCACCACGCAACATGTATGATATAAGGTTTATTATAGACGTGTGGGAAGAGAAGGAAGGGGGAGGGGCACCCCATGGGGACAGAGAGAGTAAGAGGATGTAAGAGAGAGATAATGTGGCAGATTGGCCCCTTTATAGCCTGGCACATACCTGGCATTGGCAAGTGATGATGTCATAGGTTGCTAAGCAACCTACAGGCAGCCGCCCATATGCTAACTCCTCCTCTTTCTGCTTTCTCCGGCTCATGACCTGTCACCTGCCCTGGGAAACTTCATTTCTAGATCCACGAGGACCAGTCGCTGTCTTAGGTCTTTGTGTCTACTGTTACCTGGGTCTGGAAGACTTTCCATGAGGAGTTGTGTCTAACTGTTCTGGCTTCTGTTCCAACATTAGCTCAAGACACCCTTCTGACACACTTGTGCTGAGTTGCCCAACACTCGCCACCCACTCCTTTCACACACCGCCTCCTCATTCTGTGTCTGGAGGATAAGAAGCAGAGAGAGTCAGCATGGCTCCTGAAAGTTTCATGTGGCCTCTTGCTATACTTTGCAGTGTTGCTCAAAAGTCCATGTGTTAATGATGGTCCTCAGCCCATGGCACTGTCAGGAGGTGGCGGGGCCTGGGAACGGGGTGTTAAGTCATTGGGGGCATAGGCTTGAGAGAGACTATATGGCCTCGGTCTCTTCCCTTTTTTGGTGCCAAGGCCAGGAGGCAAACACCTTTGTTATATGCTGCCCCCCACCACATGTTGCTTCATCCACTGCAGCAAAGAAGTGAGGCCAAACAACCATGAGTAAATCCCCCAAAACTGTGAGCCAAAATTAATGGTTTCTTTTCATGAGCTGTTTGTCTCAGGTGTTTTGTTTTTGTTTTTGTTTTTTTTTTTTCCGGTCTTAGAAAGTTAATCCAACACTCAGATTTTATCATCTGCAACTGGATATTTTCTTAGGATTTTATGTTTAAAAACATGTTGGAGCTGGGAGCGGTGGCACACACCAGTAATCCCAGCACTCGGGAGGCAGAAGCAGGCGGATCGATGTGAGTTCGAAGCCAGCCTGGTCTACAAAGTGAGTCAGGACAGCCAAGGCTATACAGAGAAACCCTGTCTCGAAAAACAAACAAAACAAAACAAACCATGATGTTGGTCTCTCTGCCAGGAGACCTGACAAGCACTGGTGTCCATCGGTCTCATAAGCAAATCTTATTCTGATAGTTATGGTTGTACAATGCTTTTGTTGTCATTATGAGTATAGTGGCTGTGCAACTTAACGTGGCGTTGGGGCTCTTAGCTGTTCATCAGAATCTGTTCTCTTCTTCCTTTATCACAAAAGAAACCAAAATTAAAAAACAAAACAAAACAAAACAAAAAACAGCCACCCTCCCAGACATAATCAGAAACTCTCTTCGTAATGGCCGTGGGTGAATCCAGGGACCCAGTGATGATTAAGATGCTGAAAATAATTGTACCATCAGCCATAACCAGGGCATCCATATCACTCTGCCCCTAGGGTTTGAGGATCTCATGGGTCATGGGATAGAAAGAACAAGTAAGTGCAGGAACATAGGGAAAGGGGCTGTGCCAGGCTCTCTTCTGGGCACAACCTCGCAGCAGCTGTGGGGGCTTACAAGTCTGGGTCCTATTATCAGATGATCATGGACAAGAAGGGGCTCACGGGGCCCTGCTCCTCTCTGCTGAACTGTTAGAAACTGTTGGGTTCTGGGGGTGCTCATTGTCTTCCATTGTGTACCACTGAGGAGACCACAGGCTCCAGTGAAATCTCCAAATCCATGGTCACACAGATGATCCTGGTTAAACACAATGGGTTTCCAAACAAACAACAAAGCAAGTGATGAAAGCAGTAAAAGGACTTGTGGAGAGAAAGGTGGCTGACAGGAGCAGAAGAGAGAGTACAGGATGTACTCTATGTATTTATGAAATTCTCAAAGGACAAGCACAATGTTATTTAAACAATAGCTGGGTTCCTATTGCTCTGTGGGGTTTTTATTTGGGTTTTTGTTTGTCTCTGTTTTCCTATTAAAAGGCTACCTTTCCCAGTCCCCTTGCTTCTTGAATAGTCATATGACTTAAGTACCAATCAATGGAATATGAATTGAGTAATTAACCCCCCAAATTGTGTCCTGAGAAGAGAGGGAGCAGCCTGCACACCCCCTGTCCTTTTCCCTCTCATCTGAACATAAAGCAGAGGACATGACAATCCTCTTTGGTCCTGCTGACACCCACAGATTTACAGTAGAGCAGCCAGGTAGAAAGACCCAGATTCCTGACACCAGAGGGCTGCCAATCCAGCTCGAGACTGTCCCACTTCCAGACTGCTATATGAGATGGAAATTAGATTCTCTCTTGCTCGAGCCGTTATCATCTGATTCCCTGTTATGGCAGTCAACCTGTAACCTAATAAAATCTGAAATTACCATATTTATTTGCTTACTGTATATTGTTTCCTATCGCCTCCAGAGTACAAGTTCTAAGAGGGTAGGAACCTTGGTTTATAACAAAGATACAGCAGGCAGTAAGGATGAGTCAGACAACTCGTATTTGCCGCATGATTGGATATATGAAAGCATAAGTGAATTGTTTGTTTTCATTGGCTGAGTTTCTGCCCGGACTTTGCCTGCTCCCCAGCCTTCCCTCCCTGGAAGTCTGACCTCATCAACAGATCTCTAGGCACTCACTCCCTTGATCTTAAAGTAGAGTTTTCCTGGCTTTTCCTTGATGCTTTGAACACTCAGATCAGTTTGGGAAAGGCTTTTAACACAAGGCCACAGTTCAGAGTCCTCTGAGATATCAGATAACATCTGGTTCTTCTTTGGGTCATCACCACGGTGCTAGGTTTCTTCCCTTTCATGGTGAAATATCAAAACATGAAAACTCAGGTTATCAGCTGTGCCATCTGCCAGGCCTTCCTCTCACCTCCCAGGGGTCTTGCGGCACTCTGCTGGCTGACTTGGGGATGATGTGTGACCACGGGCCTAAGAACACATCTGCCTTGGTTTAAGAGTTGTTGCCATCTGATAGAAATATATGCCGGAGCACTGTTATAATTTTACATTTTTTTATGGCCGCCACATCCCATTTTAAAAAAGCAAATAGACAGAACTGAAAGGCTTTTTATGCTAAATGAAATGAGCCAGCCGCGGAAAAATAAATATTGCACTTTCTCATTCCTATGTGAACACTAGGGAAAAAGAACCTGACCTGATGGAAGAAGAGACCTCAATGTTGAGCACTAGACAGCAGGAGAGGGGTGGGGGAGGCAAAGGGGGAGGTTGAGTAAGGAGAAGCAAGACCCAGTTAGACAGGTGGACTCGGTACTGCTGTTCTATAACACTCCGGGTAACTATGGTTACAACAACTTACAAACGTATTTTGTAAAGGACTAGAAGAGAGAATTTCACAGGCTCCAACTGCAAAGACATGGTCAATGTTTAAGAAGCTATAAACGCTAATTATCCCCCACTTGATCATGCTATGCATGCGTCAACTTATTGCACCGGGCTCCATGATTATGTATAATTATCAAGTCTCAATTAAAAACCTCAAGACCCATGGAATTTTTTTTCTTAAAAGTAAGAATGAAACTGTTGTGATTAATTCTAATAGTATAATTATTTTCTGTTTGGCATCTCGATTAGTCGCCTTGAAAAATAACAAAATAATCTACTGTCATCTTTTTTTTCCCCATTCTAAGTGTTTTTTGTACTTAGAGCACCTTTCAATTCAGAGTGACCGCTCTTCAAGGACTTACCGACCAGAGGTAAGCTCTAAATATTGCTGGACATGTATAAACTCAAATACTTAAGCATCCAGGGGATTGCTATGTGGCTGGTAGCTATCATATTAGATAGTGTAAGTCTAGAAGAAAAGGTGTAATTAAACACTGTTTAATCATAGTGCGATTCAGTACAGTGTTCAAGGCCCAGACTAGTCTCCACGACAGTCTGACCTTCGGTTCCCTCCTCTGCAAAATGGGGCTGATTACACCAACCTCACAGTTTGAACACAATTACAGAGCTAATGTGAGAGAAAATGTGTTTACTGTGCTTTTTGAGACTATATATATATATATATATATATATATATATATATATATATATATATATATATATATATATATATAAATATAAATAAATCCTGCAGAAATACTGTACAGTACCCCTACAAGTGTGTATCATTCTTGCCAGTTTCAAAAACCCAAAGCAAGTTCTAGTTCCTGCCCTCTGTATTCCTCTCCGTCACAGAACAGTTATTTTGCGTAAGACAAAAGAAGGGCTCACCTTCTCCTGTTGGCCTCTGCTTCTGCCCCTGTCCTCAGACCTGGGAGGAGTTTGGGTAGAACACACTAGGGTGAGAGCACTCGGCTATACATTGTTACAAATCAGTGAGCAGTGGCTTTGGCACATCTCCTCTTGAAAGGTTAAACTGAAATCTGATGCAGCACCAACCAGGGCTTTGCCTTTAAACTATAGGGATGACTCTTCTCTCTCTTGAGTGGGAGGCCAAGAAAGCAAACTCGTAGCCAGTCCAGCCTCTCGGGCATTTCTGACTAAGAACCAGATCCAGACCCTGGGCACGAGCAATGCCCTCACTCACTCCTGTCTGCATACACATGTGAGTGGCTATGTGAATGCCGGTCCCCACAGTGCCTTGCATGTAACTAGACCGCTAAGCCAAACTCTTCAAAAGTATGATGTAGACCACAGCTCTCCTCTTCCACGGACAAAAACACAGTTGGGAGGCTGCAGCAAATTCCTGCCTGAGGTCACATGTCTCTGAGCTGATTAAATAAACAAGGCTTAATTAAATTAGACCAGGATCAGAATCTGCCTGTGCTATGCTGGCCCAGCAGAGTCCCTTATGACTCTCTCATTTCCATAAATGAATGATTGTCTGTCTGCTTTGGGGTTTGTCCTGCAGAACAAGAGACCTTGGCTGGGATAGAGGTATCTTGCCAGACTCAGCCATCAGGGGAGAACAGTTATGGGGTACTTTTACTCAGAGGACCAGGAGAGTCTAGAAGTTTTAATTTGTAAGGGGCTGGGGCAGGGGGTGGTGTTCAGCTATTGCCCAGCACAGAAGTGTGCTGGGGCTGTTAGTTTTAGGGTGAATACATGTTGAATATAAAATAAATATATTATTAGAATTAATTTCACCAGCTTCATTTTGCTTTTGAAAAACTGCATTTTGAAGCTGTTGAGACCCAATAATTATGCCTCGTTACGGGGTACAGTGCATTAAACTGCTGCACGCATATGGCGATCAGATGGGAATAACTAGCATTTATAGCAACTTAAAGTTGTATCACTTCTTTGCATTTTAGAGCCATGGCATTTAAAGCCACGGGGTGCTGTAGCTCAGCGACAGCTCGTGGTAGATTTTTGGGAGAAAGAGTGAGAAAAAGGCAGGCACTGGACCAAGACTGAGCCAAAGCTGAAAACTCAGCCCCAACTGAGCCCCAGAGCCAGACTTGGAGTGTGGGAGGGGGCTGCTGCTGCCAGGAGTCAGCCAGGAGAAGGAAAGCACCTGTTCAATATAGCCTTCTGGGAGGAAGAGATAGTGAGAGGCAGCTGTGCAAACCCTATGGGGCAGCTAGCATGCCCCTGCTCAGCAGGGCACAGCTCCTTCTGCCTCCACCAGCCAAGCCTAGAGGCCATGGGACTGGGCTCCGCACTAAAGGCCAGCACCGCCTGGTGCAGTTGGTTCCCTAGAGCCCTGTTTATTATGGCTATGTGAGCACCTGTGCTAGAGCCGAGGCTATGGGAGATGGCCAGGTCCTCTTAGTGCATGCCTCCATCCAAATTGTAGGTCAGGAACAGAGCTGTTCAAAACAGCTTGGTTTTTTGTTTTGTTTTGTTTTTTTGTTTTTGTTTTTGTTTTTTGTTTTTTTTTGTTTTTTGTTTTTTTGTCTTCAGCAAGCAAGGGCCAGTTACACATTATGGGGCGGGGAGTGTAAGGGAGGGGAGGGGCTATCGCATTCTTCTCTCTTTCCCTGGGCGGGCGTGCATCTTTGCTTTCTTAGTCTTTTGTGGGAAAGGGAAGGACAAGGAAGTGAACTGTGCAGGTTGCCGGTTCCAGCAGAACATCTTTGGGGAAGGAAGTTGAAACCAATGGGCAAGCTGCAGCCTTCATTCATCCAAGCCGTTGTCACTTCCATTAGCCCAGAGGGTTTGTGTGTATGTGTGTGTCTGTGTGTGTCTGTGTGTGTGTGTGTGTGTGTGTGTGTGTGTGTGTGTGTGTGTGTGTGATCCATCACTATCCCCTGTGGGTGCCACTGACACTGCTGACAGTGTTGTTTTCTGCATTCATACTAACCCTCATCAGCAGGACGTGTGTGCAAATTTCTTCCTGCTTTCATGCTTACGTCATCTTGTAGACTCCTTGAACCGCACACAATGGCTGTCATTTACCTTGTCTCTCATATCCCTCAAACTTGTAGCAAATAGCTGCAGGCCCTGCTCACCTTCTTCCTCCTCCAGGCCCTAAACTGAGCTTGCAGTGTCTTCTATTAGCGTTCTGAGACCCGTAGACAGTTTTCTTGTCCCTCTGATCAAGAGCTACCTGTTCAATGACGCTTTCAAGATGACCTCTGCAGGGCCTTTCGCTCCAGCCTCTCTGAAGTCCCTAGGGTAGTTAGGACCAAATGAGAAAGCGCGGCCACTAGACATTGTAGGGACTCTACCTTCTAGAGAAGTGGCATATGTCATGGTTTTCCTGCATTTACAGAGCCACACTAAGTGGCAGACACCACAGCCAGTTTTATCTCTTCTCCAGACAATTCTGGCAAAAGACTTAACATTTTAAAGTTGTAAGCAGATGGGAGAGAGCATTAAGTAGGAGCTGCGCAGAGGATACAAAAGAGAAGGTGAAAAATAATACTCGATGAGTGTGGGGAATGGGGGGTTGAGACAGGGTCACTAACTGAAAACCTGTGTGGAAGCATTCTCCCTGACGTTGCCCTCCAACAGCTTAGCTTGACAAACACCTGATCAGATGTTTACGTCCAAGTTTGAAAAGGAAAAGTCTTTTTTTTTTTTTTAAGATTTATTTATTATTTACACAGTATTCTGCCCACATGTGTGCCTGCCCACCACAAGAAGGCACCAGATCTCACTACAGGTGGTTGTGAGCCACCATGTGGCTGCTGGGAATTGAACTCGGGACCTTCAGAAGAACAGATGGTGCTCTTAATCTCTGAGCCATCTCTCCAGCCTGGAAAAGTCTTAAAGTAAAACTGAAGTTTGTTTTTACAAGACGCAGGCCCTACAGATCCGAAGCTGCAGGATCTCGGTGACACAGGGCAACAACAGGACATCTGAGAGGAGTCCCAGTGAGAATCCAATATAGACAGTGTAGCAGAAGCCTGAGGCCTCGAACCAGACCAAAGACTCAGGGCAATGAACATTTGCAAGTAAAGAACTGCGGACAAAGGGACTGCTGTGTGACACACTGTGATGCATGACAGCTTCCACACAAGATTTCTTTTTCTTTTCTTTTTCTTTTTTTCTTCAACTTTTCAATGTTCTGCACAACTTTGTAAAGTTGCAAGGATGGAGGGTGAGTGCAAAGAATGGGGAGATGAGTGGAATTGGGGTGCATGATGTGACATTCACAAAGAATCAATAAAAAGTGTTTTTTGTTTTTTTTTTAAAGAATAGGTCTGTATTCTTAAAAAAAATATGTAGACCCTTAAGACTAAGAGGGGAAAGTGAGATGAAAGAGAAGAGGCACATGGGGGCATTTCACTAATAGAATTCCCAGAAAGATGCTGAGGAAGGGACAGTAAAGCAGGCAGGTGACAGTGAGGATGTAAGACCAAGTCCCAGGGTGGAAGGAGACTCACATCCATGTAGACATGTCATGGGAGGCTCAGAGCACTCCATTCTAAGAGCTTCTGTGTAAGCGCACCAACCACTGGGATGTTTGGAAGACCAGGAAAAAAAATACAATCCTAAATGCACCGAGAGGAAGGAAGAGTGGACTGCGGCCTGAAAGGTACAGATGTCTCTACACACATGGTGTTGTATGGAAGAGCGTCTTCCACTTACTATGATTTCTTAACTTCGGAGTGGTATGAATCAGCACTCACACTCAGTATAAATCGTGCTTCAAATACCCATCTGTTCCCAGACAATGGTTCTATTTTTTCCACTTTCAATACTTTCCTCAACGCCTCGTTATAAAATAGGCTGTTGTCAGATGACTTGGCCCAACTGTAGCTAATGTAAATGTTCCACACACCTTCCAAGTCGGCCGTGATGTTCAGATGTTCAGTATGTTAGGTTTACTAGACACAGTTTAACTTGCCAAAGTTTCATTTCATAATGATTGCAGCAGGTGCTGCTGCTGCTGCTGTTGCTGTTCTAGGATATGACCCTATATAAGTTGAAGAGCATGTGTCCATGGGACAGAAACGCCCTGGGGAGATACTGACTAGCCACTTCCTGATGGGAAAATGCCTTCTGTAAGGCTAGGGAACTAAGCAGAGAAAGTGCATGTGAGGAAACAAGAATGGAGTCAAGGTCACAAGGAACAGTTTGGCTCAAGTACAGCTATCACCGTTACTGGGCTGTGCCTGTAACATCCAGCATTGCCACTGCTCTGTTTCAACTGAACTCTATGGGGAGGGGGAGGGGGAGGTGCTTTTGAGCCTCACGCTCTAGGCTCAGAGTTTCACAGGAAGCGTTCAACTGACTAAACTTGGCCACATACCACTACCCAACCATTTGGCCTTCTGTAAGGGGCTGTACCCTCACCATCACTTTCCCAAAGGTGAATTATTTAGGCTTCAGGTGCCCAAGTAGTAAATGGTTACTCCATCCCACTCCCTGAACGTCCGCTACTTTTATGTTCACCGTTCTAAAACACTCATTCTGAATTCTATACCTATCATATGCTACTTATCCCTTTGAGAAAATCAGACTCTTTTGTTTGTTTTTGCTTTTCTTTCTTTCTTTCTTTTTTAAAGATTTTTATTTTATTATTTATACATTGCTCTGCTGAATGTGTGCCTGCATGTACAGCTGCAGGCCAGAAGAGGGCACCAGATCACATTATAGATGGTTGTGAGCCACCATGTGGTTGCTGGGAATTGAACTCGACCTTTGGGAGAGCAGACAGTGCTCTTAACCTCTGAGCCATCTCTCCAGACCCTGTTTTTGCTTTTCAAGGCACGGTTTCCTGGTGTAGCCATGGCTGTCCTGGAATTCACTCTGTAGACCAGGCTGGCCTCGAACTCAGAGATCTGCCTGCCTCTGCCTCCTGAGTGCTGGGATTAAAGGTGTGCACCACCATGGCCCCTCAGACTCTCAACAATGTCAACAACTCAAGACTTTCTAGGTGACATTCACTTTTACCCATTTTGGCTTTAGTATAATATCGTGCTGATTTTTGCAGCTTATAAGCTAATATATTCTCTGCTCTGCACAACAATGGGAAAAAGAGGAAGGGGAAAATCACACACACACACACACACACACACACACTGTGGTGATTTGAATGAAAATGGCCCAATAGACCGTTAGGGAGTGGCACGATGAGGAGGTGTGGCCTTGTTGGAGGAAGTGTGTCACTGGAGGCGGGCTTTGAGGGTTCAGAAACTCTCTTCCTGCTGCCTGTAGATCTGGATGCAGAACTCTCAGCTCCTCCTCCAGCACTGTGTCTGCCTGCATGCCGCCATGCTTCCCGCCGTGATGATAATGGACTAAACCTCTAAACTGTAAGCCAGCCCCAGTTAAATGTTTTCCTTTATGCAACTTGCTGTGATCATGGTGTCTCTGCACAGCAACGAAACCCAATTCAACACACACACACACACACACACACACACACACACACACACACACACACACATGCACACACCAGAAATAAGAACCTATCCCACTGAGAACAAAGCACCACCCTCCACACACGAGAGGAAGATTCCAAAGCAGTATGCTGCCACATGGAGCCCATCTGGCCCGTTCTGGGCGTCACACTGGAGTTTCAGGTCCGTGCTCTCAACTCAGGCACAGCAAAGCGATGGCTTTTATGAACAAAAGTGGCTCCTCATATCTGCCACTAGGAACACCTTACAGCGTGGAGCACATGCCTAGTGAGCTGAGGACGCCTTTGAAAGTCTACCTCAGCATTAAGCTCTTCATGAAGGACCGCGAAGCCTTCACCAATTCCACCCCAGAGTCCTTATTCTCTTTCTTCGTAATCCCTCACCCTTCCCCTCCCAGAGTTTTCCTGATAGACGTTTTGCCTACTCACATCCATCTCAAAAGCACTTGCAGCCTGCAAGCATTTCTTTAAAATGAAGTAATTAATGCATAGGGTCTCTGGCACCTTAAATATCTAGAGTTTCAAACACCAACCTGCTTTGTATTGTGGGAGCCAGTTAGTAACGCATGAGTAGCCTAGAAGAAAAGCCTCATTGGGGCAGAGTTGGAGGAGATAAACCTTAATGTGTTTCCCTGGCCATATAAAAGTAGACTTGTATCTATAAGACTATATATTCATATATATATGGACATCATGTTTCATGTTTCATATAGCTAGAGACTGGACGTGAAAGTAAAAAAATGGTAGAAGTCTTTCTGGGGCCCAGAGACTGGAGGGAGAAGGTTCAGCCAAGAGTCAGAAGTAAAGGCGTATCAAATAGGACTGAGTGTTCTGTGCTGGCCACTTGTAGACTGGTCTGAGGGCTGTCGGGGAGCTACACAAAGGACATTGAGGAAGACAGGTTTTATCAGGGCACCTCAGTATACGCTATCATGGTTAGAGAAAAACCTGAGGAAGGAAGACTCACTGCTTCATGGGTGACGGTTCCAGAAAGGCTATAATTAAAACAACAAAATACCAAGACTGGAAGACAGGTGGTGGCGGCGGCGGTGGCGGCGGCGGCGGCGGCGGCGGTGGTGGTGGTGGTGTGTGCGCATGTGTAAGGGGGGACCATGGGCATTAGCTTCTCAGAATAAGCAAAGTTGGCGGGAACTTGTGTCCCACGAGGCTGCTCACCTAAAGCTCCATACTGCAAAGGCATTCCCAATGGCAGATATAAGGAGCCACTTTCATTCATAAAAGCCATTGCTTTGCCGTGCCTGAGTTGAGAGCACAGCCCTGAAACTCCAGTGTGACGGCCAGAACGGGCCAGATGGGCTCCATGTGGCAGCGCACTGCTTTGGGAATCTTCCTCTCGTGTGGAGGGTGGTGCTTTGTTCTCGGTGGGATAGGTTCTTATTTCTACTTTACATTTACTTTTCCTACCCACAGTACAACTGCTACCACTGGAGCCAAGGATGCCTGGCCCTTAGAGACCAAATAAACACTAGGAATACTTGGTCTATGTTTGGATATCATTAAACAATTTTTTTTTAAGTATATTCTTGCAAGATACATGCCTATGTGGCTCCAAACATATGTCACACATTTTCCAACAATTAGGCTATATAGCAGTTTTTTAAATATCTAAATTAAGTAAAATTGAATGCATTTAAATGTTAAGTTCCCCAATCATATCTGTTGCATTTCAAATGAACAGTGGCCACATGGGGCAATGGCTGCCATGCTGGCCAGTGCAGGCCTGGACTATAAAACTATATACTATACGCATGCATTCCTTGTGCTAAAAACTATGGCTTGGATCCTCAAGGGATTAATACCCTCATGTTAATTTGCAAAGGACATGTACAGGTCATTGCAAACCAATCAACAGACAACTTATGTGCAGGTCCCTGTTTCTACCACTAAACTTTTAGAGAGCCCATGAGAAGGAGGGAGAGAGGTGAGAAGAGGAAAGGAAAGAGGGAGGGAGGGGGGAAAGAAGAGGGGATGAAGAGAGAGAGGAAGAGAAGGGGACCTAAAGAATGAGGGCAGGTTACAGCATCTATACAGTGCAAAAATAAGCAGTGTCACAAGACTGCATCCTCCGTAGAACTCTTCCCCAACTAAACATCTTAACCCTCAATTCCAAAAGGTAAGAATGTGCTGATAATTCCTTTTTTTTTAACTACCATAGTTTTACCGATCTCGGATTCTGTTGCTTTTCTTTTAAACCTTCAAGCTGGAGAGAAGGTTCATTGGCTAAAGCATTTGGCCCACAAGAGTGAGGATCTGACTTCAGAACCCCGGAAAGGCAGTCTCGGTCGGTCGCACGTGCCTGTAACCCACGTGCTCCAACTTCAAGAGATGGGAGGCTGAGGTGGGAATCCTAGGGTGTCAGGGAGCCTGGCGGATGCAGCAGTGATCAGAACACCCTGTCTTGCTCGGACAAGGTGGAAGGTGAGCTCTGAGTGACACCTGCTCTCTGTGTTGCTGCTACCTGCACCCAAACAGCCCTTAGAATCTTACAGAGAGCGATTTGCTCTCAAGCATCATCTGAGATTAACAATGAGTCCAAGGTCTTTTGGAAACAGGAGAGTTTAGCTTAGAAATAACTCCTGCTGAGTTTCATAACTCCATTACAGTGAGCAAGGAGTCACTCAGGAGCCCGGAAACAAAACAAAACAAAAAAACAAACCTGTGACGGGGCATCAGAAAATAGAGGTAGGACAGTGAAAGGAGGTTGCCTAGGAAATGTCTCTGATTACACTGACACATTTTTTTTTCCCTCTCTCAGCTCTTTGTTACACTCTTCTTTCAACCTCTCTTTTTCTTTCCACCTTTTCATCTCTCCATCTTCCTTATCTCTCTTCCCTCTCACCTCTTCTTCTCCAGCCCTGTGTACCCTGCTCACCTCCACCAAGGCTCTCTTCTCCCATCTTCAGTGAACCAGCTGGGACTAAGACAGCACATACCTAGCCACATACTGAGTTAAATTTCCTCTTTGAGGCTGGGCGTGGCGGCTCACTCCTTTAATCCCAGCAATCAGAGACAGGCAGTCAGATATCTGTGAGTTCGAGGCCAGCCTGGTCTACAAAGTGAGTCCAGGACAGTCAAGTCTACACAGAAAAACCCTATCTCAAAAAACCAAAACAAATTTTTTCCTCTTTAAAATCTACTGCTGTGTTTAGCACTTTTTAAATAATGAGTTTCTAATTCCAGGTCAGTAGATGTCATTTCTGGGTTGCCATGTTACCCAGAAAGATTGAAAACATTAGTTTGTTGGAAATAAATAAAAATGCTGACCTTACGTTTAAATATATTCTCTCACCAGGAAACAAACTACATGCATTTTGATATGTGCAGAGGCCAGACTTATAGCACACTGATTAAACCACGCATCCATCAACTCAGAAACCACCTTTGTAAAAACCTCAGTAGCTGGAGGCCATGTGTTAAATAAATCCCAAGAAATATTTTCACCAGGACTGCGGGCTTTTCATATCCGAGGCTGACAAGACAGTGAGTGGTCTTGATCTCTAGTCGGCTTCATATTTACAAGTGGAAGGTTATTTTCTGCTACTGACACGTGACAAATCCACAAATGTCACAATCAGATTTGAACACAGTGCCTGGGAGAATTTTCAAGTGACTTAAGAATTGTCTCCATGTGCTTTGTGTAAAATGTTGCTGCAGTGGTTTTCACTGGCCTTTTGTCTGAGTAGCCACACAATGGAAGGTATTACCTTTAAGGGGGTCGGGAGTAGCTTTGGGCTGTTTGTTGATTGTTTCTGAAACGGGATCTCTTGTCTCTCAGGCTGCCCTCAAACTCTACGTAACCAAGCATGATCTTGAAGCTCTGTTCCTGCTGTCCCCACCTCTTGAGTGCCGGAACCGCACCTATGCACCACCAAGCCTAGTCGCCTCGATGCTGGCACTGAGCGTTGGGCCTCATGCCCGGTAAGCAAGTGCTTTGCCAGCTGAGCTACAGCTCTGCCTTGTAGGCTTTTCCTTTTTAGGATTAAAAAAAAAATTGACGTGTATGACTGTATTGCCTGTGTATATATGTATACATGTCTAGTCAGCACGTGCATGCCTGGTACCCGAGGAGGTCAGAAAAGGGTGTCGGGTTCCCTGAAACTGGAGTTCCGTGTGCCGGTGAGTAACCATGTGGATTCTGGGAACCAAACCGTGGTCCTCTGCAAAAGCAGTGCATCCTCTTAAGCTACCCCTCCAGCCTCAGGCTTTTGTTTAATGTTTATTGTTACTACTGACTACAGACACAAAAACATTATAATAGTAGTTTTTTAAAAAATAATAATTTTCTCACAATTTTACCCCCTCTACGAATCAAAGTGTTTTTATTTCTTAAGTTTATCATAATGGAGGCTTTCATCTGCCACTAGGCGAGGTACTCACCACACCGATGCCATTAACAATTTAATTATGCACCGTGAATCCTCCTCAAACCCGAACAGGTGTGTTACCATTTTTCCAGTTTTAGTATTTAAAATTAGTAAAGTAGTTAGTATGTAGCCAGAGCTCGCTCTCTACTAGTTCAGACTTGAATTTGCCTTCCATCCACCCGCTCATATTGTGGTCCCAGCAGGGCTTTCTCTCTCTCTCTCTCTCTCTCTCTCTCTCTCTCTCTCTCTCTCTCTCTCTCTCTTTTTCTCTCTAGCTCTCTGCCAACTGCTGCATCCAGATAGTGGGGCCAGATACTGGAATGAAGGACAGGCAGTCCAGCTTCGGAGCTGAGCCACACCCTTCACGGCTGGTGCCCTTATGGGTGGAAATGTAAATGTGCCTCAGCAAAGCTGCCTGGAACTGAGAGGCTCTAAAGTGGACTCTGTCAATCAACTGGAAGGACATCTGGCTTTGACACAACTGGGCCCCACTGGGCACTCTTAGGATGGGCTCGCAAAGTGTTGGTGCACTCATGGACTGTGCTGACCCTTGAGCTATTTGCTAACAGTGAGTTCCCTCTGATGTGGGCACCAGCCACAAAGGGGTGAAAAGAAACAAGATGACAGTACCCCATATACACTGGATGGTTAATGAGCGGTTACTGCTTGGCCTACTAGCACACGACATAAGCAGCCTGATAAATTATTTCAGGTGAGGATGTCCCAGACCAACAACATTGTCACCAACTCAGAAGCTCCCTGGAGCCCTACCCTTCTCCCCGACATAAGCATGGTCCCACGTTCTAGCCCATAATTCACTCTGTTTTAGAGTCAGAACACCTCGTACATGGAAGACAACACATGTTTAGCCTAACATTGTAATCATGAGCTGCCTCGTTTTGAACTCTGCATGTGTTATCTGTGATAAAGCAGATCAGAATTGATTCACTTTTTTTAAGTCCTGTATTTGACTACACACATATGTCATGAATTACCTCAAATTCTTCTCTTGAAAGCTACTTGGGGTCTCTCCAGCTCTGGTCTACTTTTTTCAATGCAGTGATGAACATATTTGCTTTTCATCTTTTGCTGTGTGTGCCAAGGGCATCCTCTCACTCTGTGTGCCATGCCTCCCTGGTTCTTACTGACTCCTTGGGATGAACAGAGGATGCTCATGTCCCACACAGTGCAGCTCCTCAGGTGTGCGCTGCTCAATGTTCCATTTGTCTTTACTTAACTCAAGGCCATAGCAGAGCAAACAGATGTTTGTAGAACATCTAGAAGATTCTTTCTCTTCTCACCTTCAGACTAGCCTCCACCTAGAATTCATTGATGGAGAGAAATGCAAATCAAAACGACTCTGAGATTCCATCTTACACCCATCAGAATGGCTAAGATCAAAAATTCAAGCAACACCACATGCTGGCAAGGATGTGGGGAGAGAGGAACACTCCTTCATTGCTGGTGGGAATGCAAACTAGTACAACCACTTTGGAAATCTATCTGGCACTATCTCAGAAAACTGGGAATAAGACTTCCTCAAGACCCAACTATTCTACATCTTGGAATATACCCAGAAGATGCACCAGCACACAAGGACATATGCTCAATCATGTTCATAGCGGCCTTACTCATAATAGCCAGAACATGGAAATAGCCTAAGTGTCCCTCAGTGGAAGAATAGATAAAGAAACTGTGGTACATTTACACTATGGAATACTACTCAGCTATTAAAAACAAGGAATTCCCGAAGTTTGTGGGCAGATGGATTGAACTAGAAATGATCATAATGAGTGAGTTAACCAAAAAGCAGAAAGAGTCAAATAGTATATACTCACTTATATCGAGACACTAGCCCAAGGGGCATGTCCCATAAAAGTCTTTATTACCAGGAAAATGGGTGAGAGGGGAGGACGTCCTATTGGGACTTTAGGTGAGAGAAGCATGAGAGAATAGGAAAATAGAAGGATCCAGAGGGTCCTAGAAAACTACAAGAAGAGCATTATGACAGGCAGATCTGGGCCCAGGGGTTCTGCTCAAACTATGGCATCAACCAAGGACAATATGTGCAGTAAACTTCGAACCCTTACCCAGATCTAGCCAATGGACAGGACATTCTCCACCATTGAGTGGAGAGCGGGGACTGACTTTCACATGAACTCTGGTGCCCCATATTTGACCATGTCCTCTGGATGAGGAGGCCTGGGGGCACTCAGAGGAAGGATAGCAGGCTACCAAGAAGAGACTTGATACCCTATGAGCATATACAGGGGGGGAGGTCCCCCTCAGTCACAGTCATAGGGGAGGGGGAATTGGGTGAAAGTGGGAGGGAGGGAGGAATGGGAGGATAGAAGGGATGGGATAACAATTAAGATGTAATATGAATGAATTAATAAATAATAAAAGTGAAAAAAACAAATTCATTGATGGTATATGGAGGCCAAGTTCTGTTCTGTTCTGTTCTGTTTCTAAATGCTTACATAATTGGTTTGACACCATTTGTCCAATACAGCATCTGATCCTCTTGGACTGGAATCCCACCTTTGCTATAAATCAAGTGCCTGCACACATCTAGACAAGAAGGATCCAATTCAGAACATTATTCTATCCCCACCCCCATCCACATTTTTAGCAAAGGAGTGTTATCCTTGCATTAATGTACTTTTTTTTTTTTTTTTTTTTTACTGCCAAGACTAGGATTTGATAGCCAATAAAATAAGTCCTCTAACTTTCATGTTCAAGATTATATTATTTATTCATGACCAATTATAATTCCATATAAATTTTATACCCAGCATGTCAGTTTCTACTAGACAGCTACTGGGGCTTCACATATTAGGCTTACAGGTCAATTTACAGATAATTGACGGCTCCACTAAACTGCCTTATTTAGTCTATAAACATGCCCTCCTAGGCTTTAATTAATTTATCTCAGCAATATTTATAGTTTGAGTTGTTTAAGTCTTTGATAGTTTTTATTAAGTGTTTGCTTGATGTTATGGTAAATGAAATGACATTTTAAAATTAACTTTCTAATTTTATAGTGCTGAAGTAGAGACTATTGATTTTACATAGTGATCATATAACTTGCAGTCTTGCCAGATGCGTTTACTAGTATCACTAGTTTATGTGTAGATGGTTTTGTGGCTGCATTTTGGGGTTCCTGTGTTCTTACAAATGCCAGTGAAGTCAGGTTCACAACTCACACAGTTCACTAATTTTTGGATGGTTGTTCTATTTGTCAGTGAGAAAGATAGTAAAGATTGCCCAATGTGACTGTGAATTTATCTAGACATATCATCATCATCGTCATCTCCAACACCAACACCATCATCATCATCACCACCACCACCATCACCACCACCATCACCACCACCATCACCACCACCATCACCACCACCATCGTCATCATCACCACCACCACCATCACCACCACCATCGTCATCAAACTTATTGTAGAACTGGGAATCAGTAAGATTGTATTTATATTAGCAAGAATTACAATTAAAAGGATACTTTTCCGACAAATAAACTTAATAATAAATATACAAGACATATACCTTGAAAATATATTTAAAATATTCCAGGATGCAACAGGACATGTATTAAAAACAAGGAAACACTCCAGACTTTTTGAGGAGACAACTCAATGTCATTTTCCTTTCCTGTATCAAAGTGTGCTCATGTTGGAGCTGAGGAAATGGCTTGGTTGGCAAGCTGCCCTGCGAGTGTGAAGATGTGAGTCTGAGCTTCCCAAAGCCCATGCAGATGCTGAGTGTGGTTCTGTTCTCCCACAATCAACATGGCAGGGAGATTTCTGGAGCATAGCCAGTCAGTGAGCCCAGGGTCATGAGAGACCTTGTCTCAGAAAAAAAAGAAGGGAAGCACCTCTGGCCTCCACACACATGTGCACACACACTTGCATATGCACATGTACAAATACACACACACACACACACACACACACAGAGAGAGAGAGAGAGAGAGAGAGAGAGAGAGAGAGAGAGAGAGAGAGAAATGTGCATCTTCCAACTTTTAAATTTAGCACAATGCCAATAAACCCATTCCTTTTACCTTCTTTTTCTTTTTTCTTTTCTTCTTCTCTTCTTCTTCTCCTTCTTTTGCTAAAGGAAATCTAAAGTTCACACTGATTAATAAAAACAAGATTCTTCAAAGGTAAATCAGGGCACACCATACTGGTTCAGGAATAAACTGGAAAAGGAATGAGAGAGAAAGGAGATAAATAGTATCCTAGTGGGGACAACAAACATGAATAATGGTGGGTCAACTAGTAGCTATTCCAGATATATTCATCTTAAACTCTATTAATAAATTACTCTTCGTAATTTCCAAATGGATGGAATCTTTAATATAAAAAATAAATCAAAGATAATAGATTAATAGGCTGGAAATATTTCAAAATTTCACAGAACATGAAGTTCACAAAATAAACTTATAAGACTAACTATACAAAAACAGAAAACATTAAACCTCCACCTAACAAAAATAAGTACTCATCAAATTAAAAAAAAACATATAAATAACAAACTAGAAAATATAACTCATCATAAACACAGAATAACCTTATTAGTATGTAAAAAGCTCCAGAGGTGGGTAAGAAAAAGACCAATAACCCACTAGAAAAACAGATAAATGCTATAAAGACAATGCAAAGAATAAATAAATTATCCCTAATATGCTTAAAATGCTCTTTTACACTCATAATGAGATACATGCAAATTAAAACTACTCAAAAAGCCATTTTTCACCATAAATTTGGCAACCGTCCCATATTTGATAGCATGTCCTGTTGCCAGTGCTGTGGGAAACAGACACTCTCATACCCTGCTAGTGGGAGTATAAATTTGCATGGCCCATATGGATGGCAATTTAGCAACAGCTACCAAAGCTACAGATGTATGTGCTCCCGGATACAGTAATCCCACCTTGGGGAATTCTCTCTACAGGCACATTTGCATATCTACAAAATGGCAATACGCCGCTTATTATTGCAACCCTGCAATCAAGATGGGAAGGAGTCTGTATACTCATCAGGAGGAGCTGGCTTAATTCAGTGCAGCATTTTCTTTCTTTCTTTCTTTTTTTTTTTTTTTTTTTTTTTCTTTTTTTTTTTTCAGTGCAGCATTTTGTAATAGTATTTTTTAAAGAGAAAGTTATTTTAAAAGATTTACTCTATTATTTGTTTGTGTGTGTGTGAGTGTGTGAGAGAGAGAGAAAGTGTGTGTGTGTGTGTGTGTGTGTGTGTGTGTGTGTGTGTGTGCACATGTGAGCATGCACACATATGCATGCTGGTATCCAAAGAGTCCAGAAGACAGCATTCGGTCCCCTGGAGCTGGATTTACAGGCGCTCATGAGCTGTGTTATACTGGCTCTGGGAACAAAACTCTGTTCCCCTGCAAGGGCCACAAAGGCTCTTAACTGCGGAGCCATTTCCCCATAGCTTTCCAATATTTATATTACCACAAGGGAAAGCAATATATTTTGTATCTTGCTTATATTTGTTTTGTGTGTGTGTGTGTGTGTGTGTTTTTTTTTTTTTTTCCAGAAATCTCTGGTAAAGCAGATGAAAGACTAAAGGGAGTGGCTAGCTAGCTGCTGGGGGCCTGAGAACTAGGAACGTGAATGCCCGTCTTTTCACATATAGATACAGATTAGATATAGATAGTGTGTGTGTGCGTGTGTGTGTGCGTGTGTGTGTGCGTGTGCGTGTGTTGAAGTACAGGCTGCATCTTAGTTCTTCTTTCTGCCCAGGTAGAAATGGCGCTAGAGTATAAGAGGCCTTAGCATTTTACTGTGTTGTGGTTATTTTATGTATGGCCTAGTAATGTTTATTATGAGGCCTATAATTATTATTACGTCAGTATTTTCTAACCTGCTAGCAATCAACGAAGACACGGACACCTGTTATATTTTAAAATAGCCTTAGTTAACCTGGGGCAGGGCAGATATTAATCCCCAATCTACTTCCCGTAGTGGGACAGGCATGGGATACCAGCTCCAATCCCATGCCATCTGCTTCTAATAATGTCTATCAAGCTACCTCCCATCCATAATCCCAAATACTTGCTAATTATCATCATCATCAACATCATCATCATCTGGGCCAAATCTCCATCCATGCCTGGCAGCCCTCTTCATCTCTTCTCCCCCCCCTCACCCTCTTTCCCAAGATCCCCCCACACAAGCCCGGGAACCTTAGCCACACCTATCCTATTTGCCCTGCCCAGGTGTGATGGCCGCTTGCTTATTGGTCAAACAGGAAGATCCTTTGGTGAGGTTACATAGCAACCCTGGAGTGTAGAGACAGCAAGCAGTAATTAGCATCCAAGTACATCAGACCAACCTCCAACATGACCATCTTAGCAGAGGGCATACTCTAGGAAGCAGAAGGAGCTCCTGGTGTGTGAGAAAACCAGCCAAGCCTGAGCTGCACAGACAAACCCCACACTCAGCCTGCACTGCTGCCACTAAGATGACGCTGGGCATTTCCTGTTTTAGCCTCCCAGCCTCTCTGTGCCTTACTCACTACTTGAAAGCCTCCGCTGCTAAAGATGTCTGAAGCAGTCAAGAGAAAGAGCTTAAATAAAAGCGTCTGCCCTCTAGGACTGCCTGCACGGCAGCCATCTCTGCCTTCGGGTGCTAAAGATACTGGGTTCTTCCCCCTTTCCCCTTCTCCCCTACCCTGACATTAATCCAGTAGTTTCTTCATACATTTATTTGTCTTTTCATTGAGTCAGAGGCACAGTGAGTCAGTTTCCTCACCTCCCAGGCACATCGCCCAGAGATAGGAGGCGGATGTATTCTTAGCTGGCGAGCACTTTGCTCCAGCTTATGTAAATCCCAGGGAGACAGGTGTCTCTAGACTGTGATAAAGAGGAGACCGGAGTGAGAAGAGTTGGCAAGAGAAAGAGGGCCCCTGAGCTGAGCAGTGAGCCAGTCTCCCTGTGGACCAGGCTCGCTGTCTGCCTGCCTGCAGCTCTTAATAGAGCCATGGAGACCGCCTGCCTTAGCTCGGAGCGGAGGAGGCACTGGATGGAATTCCTTGCTCCAGTCAGAGCTGTTGGTTTGCAAGCTCCTCATCTTCCTACGAGCCTGAGGGAGAGAGAATATGGCCATGGCAAGGAGGGACAGTGTGCTCAGACTGTGAGGACATCCAGCGACGCTGTAAGAATAAGGCGGAGTGTTTCTTGCTGGCCATCATGAGCAATTTATCTCAGGCTATCAAAAGGCCATCATCCATTTTCAACACATAATGCCACTGGCTGGCATTTCTAGAGCCAAGAAAGCAACAGTTATTTATCTCTTCAATGCAGACAAGGACAATAGTTTTCACATTCTGAAAAGCCCCCTTCAGATTTCACGGGCATGATATACCTTCCGCATGTTTTGTTCTGGTGCCCACTCTTGTCACCTCTTGACCAACTCATGTCACCTCTCTGGGTCCCCATGGCCCTCCTGAGTGAAAAGGTAGATTCTGAAAAGGACATTGTTTCGCTGAGGGTCAAAGTTTTCTCTGGCTTGCCCTTGCCTATGGCTTTAGGCTCCTTTCTTCTCTGTAGGCCCTGCCCAGCAGTGAGTGGAAATGCAAGGCTCCCCCAACAAAAACTGCAGCCATGTCCCAGCACTGGGCTTCAAATTGATGAATTATTTACAAGGTCTTGAGTGAAAAATAATTCCCCCTCCCAGATGGCCACATCTGAATCCACGGAACTGTGAATACACTACACTAAGAAGAGGGATTTTGGGGGTGGAATGCAGTTGTCGTCAGTCAGTGCCTTAAGATAGGGAAATCACCCTAGCTTCCCTAATGGATTTTTCAAAGGAGAAAATTTCAGCAGAAAGGTCAAGTCAGAGGTTGGGCGAGCAAGGGGCATTGGTGGTGGTGGTAGAGGGGTCACGTGGAAAGTATGGACTGGAAAGGGGCAGACTTTTAAGACCAAACAGCAAGTTTCTAGTATGCAGCCACCAAAGAGCTAAGGGCATGTGCCTGAGTCTTAGAATCACAAGGAAATAAACTCAGCCAAGAGCCTGGATTCTCAGAGAAACAGAGCCACTCCAGAGTTTCCTGAATGAAAATGCTGCCTGCCCACATGCAGCCTGCCCACATCAGAGAGGCACCGTGGAGGACCTGGCTACAGAGTGCTGTGGCCAGACTTCTGACTTACAGAACAGGGAGCTGGTTTAAATCACTAAATTTGTGATGATTAATTTACTAGAGCAGCAAGAGAAAACTGGATGCACAGCTGTCCCTGACAACCACATCCCATTAGCACAAGAAACACACCATTCGGGGAGCAGCTCTTGCATCTGGCCACAGAATGGCAGAGCCTGCCCTAGGGCCCAGCACTGTTTCTGGTCGCTGGTGAGCGCTCTCTCTCTCTCTCTCTCTCTCTCTCTCTCTCTCTCTCTCTCTCTCTCTCTCTCTCTGTCTCTCTCTCTGTCTCTCTCTCTCTCTGTCTCTCTCTCTCTTTCTCTCTCTCTCTCTCCTAGCAACCTGTACATTTGAAAGGCACAACAAAAGGAAGATACCAACAGGGAAAGAGAAAGAAAGGGAAAATAGGCAGAAAAAGCGGGCGAGGGAGGAAGGAACAGCAAGAGTGGTTCCTGGTATTGTTACCAAGATTCCAAAGGCATCTGACCCCGATAAAACCCTCTTCAGAACGAAGAAATGTGAGGCTTCTGCCAGGCCATATGGAAGAACGGGAGCCAGGAATGCCTTGGGACAATTTTTAATCCATGCCCTGGGACGTTGTTTTTTAATCCAGCAATTTAAATATCTGCAGAGAACATCCTGTGAGCTGCCCCTTGGCTGTGAAAATGCTAATGAGCCAAGCTGGCTGCCAAGTGCCACTTGGGAGGCCCAGGTGGCGCAGGAGAGGGCTGAGCTCAGCTGTAGCTCCTACTTCTACAAAGGAGAGGAGCTCACAGCTTCAGATGCCTCCTCTCTCCTCTTCCGGCTTCCCTGCCTGCAGCCTGGAGTCCCCACCCCACAGCCCAGGTAACAAAGTCTATAACATAAAGTCCACAGTGTGATGGGGTTGACCCAGCATGGGTTATGGGGCATCTTAAGAGATTGTTTTGTTTTGTTTTTTGTTTTTCAAGACAGGGTTTCTCTGTGTAGCTTTGGCTGTCCTAGACTCACTTTGAAGACCAGGCTGGCCTCGAACTCACAGCAATCCGCCTGCCTCTGCTTCCCGAGTACTGGGATTAAAGGCGTGAGCCACTACACCTGGTTCATTTTAAGAGACTTAAGCAATCCTGTGTGCTCAGGGCTTGAAATTGAGATTTGTTACATAAAAACTAAGGCCCGGGTAAGTCTCTTGCGTAAGATGAAGACAATAAGAGAGTCTTTCTCAAAGGTTTGATGTGAGGGTCGGAGGAATTCACTCAGGTCAAGTGCATCCTGAAAGCAAGCCTCTCCATCTCCTTTCAAATTTGGGTACTGAGATTCCGCCATCAATTCTTATTCCTCATAAACAGGAAAAAAGAACGAAGACAGGATTTAAGGGTTCACCCAAAAGTCATTGCCCTCCAATTCTCAGGTCCTCTCGTGTGTGTACACAGAGCCACTTGCCTCCCACTTCACCTCCAACACCTCCTGGCAAGCTCCTGTTTCCAGCCCAGGCTCCCAGGAAGCAGACAGCTTTGGTGGGCAGAGGTGACCACAGGTGATCTCCCCCCCCCACTAGAAAACACATTTTGTGGTCAAGAGAGTCTCAGGCTTCCCCAAAATCCCATGTGTTCTTCCATCCGATAAAAATCAGGAGACGCACAAGCACCCAGCAGGGACCCACCCTCCACTTTAAACTTAAAAATGGAAAGATTGGGGCTGGCGCCCGCTGCCTGGACTTCAGTAGATGGCCTATTCATGGACCTCGCAGAGAAAACAGTAATGCCGTAGGGATTTGAGAGCTTAAGGAAGTTTGTTTTAATAGCAGCTCCTCTCCCCTCCCCACATCCCTGTCTACGCCATCCATGTGCTGAGTAACCAGCACTGTGTCAGTCTAATGCAAGTGCCCCCATTTTACTACTACTAGCTTTTTTTTTAAAGATCTATTTATTTATTATGTATACAGTGTTTTGCCTGGATATAAGGCCTGCAGGCCAGAAGAGGGCACCAGGTCTCATTGTAGATGGTTGTAAGCCATCATGAGGTTGCTGGTAATTGAACTCAGGACCTTTGGAAGAGTAGGCAGTGCTTTTAACCTCTGAGCCATCTCTCCAACCCTACTCCTATGATCTTAATCTCTGTTTCAGCACCAACTGTAACCACGAGCTTAATCTCTGTCTCAGCACCAAGTCTAACATCCAGGGAAGGTCATAAAAAGTACAGCCCTGTCTAAAGGATCTCCCTCCCCAGAGTCAGCTAGGGTACCACAAAGTCACCCACCTCCAAGACGCCAGCACTAGCTTAGCAGCAGGGGTACGAGCAAGAGAAGGAATCAGGAAACCAACCCTGGGCCGTGCCAGCCAGTCCTATCTGTGGGAATCGTACCCCTCAGGATGGGATCCATTGAGTCCCGTGTCTGCCCTACAGAGATACTGCTACCCAGCCATGCCAATCCCAGGTCTCAGCCTTCCGACGAAATTTCACTCCTGAGGCTGGAAGGAGGAACCTCACCTAGCACAGGGAAAAGCCTGTCCCCTAATGTAGTCATTTTCCATCTCCAGTGCCATCTGTTGAAAATTACTATTTTGCAGAACGCAATCTGTGATGGTGCTATTAATTTCTTTTTCTCTCTTTCTTCTGAGCTTTATTACATGTATGTGTAAAATCCTTCAAAAAGAGAATTTAGTGATTGAGTCCCTGCCTCACAACAAAACAACACGATGCTCGAAGTGACTATTTAGCGTCCTCGTGTGCCAAGCTGTGTGAGCACTTGACATGAGTAAATCCATCCAACACTCGTATCAAACCTCTGAGAAAGATTCTCTTACTGTCTTCATCTTCCGGGTGAGGACACAGAAGCAAGGCCATTAAAAGGCTTACCTGGGCCTTAGTTTTTAATGTAACAAATCTCAATTTCAAACCCTGAGCACAGAGGCTTGCTTTCCTCTCAAGCAGTATGCTCTTAAGATGCCCCATAGTGCATGCTGTGCAAAACAGGGTCCTGGTTATCAGACAAGGAAACAAACTAATCCCCAAGAGCTGGAAAATGAGAGAGAGAGAGAGAGAGAGAGAGAGAGAGAGAGAGAGAGAGAGAGAGAGAGAGATGAGAGGGGGGGGGGGGAGGGGGAGGGGGAGGGTTAAGGAGAACATTCAGAGACCAGAAATCATCTAAGATGAAAAACTAAAGTTGTGAGTCTAAATGGGTCAAAGTGCCCAGATTTATCAAGTCATATAGTTTCATATATGACAGCTTTAAAGAAAGTGGAGATGAGAAAATAGGGAGACTCTCTCTGGAGTTTTGAGCTGCATTTTGATGGGAGCCTCTGTAAGAGGGAACACTGAAAGAGGGAGAACGAGTTTCTAGAAGAAAAGAGAGTCCGAACAAGACTAGGAATAGTTCCTGTTTCCAACCCTCGAAGTTGGGATAATTTCATAGTCCACACAACATAGAGCTGAAAATGGATTTGTTCCAACTGAAGAGCAAAATCAACACTAGCTAAACATTATCCAAGTCCCATCTAAAAAAAAAAAGTACTCTTGGACATACGACATGGAAGACCAAGTGTTTCCAAGTGAGTACAGCACAGAATAAAGTGAAAAATAATGCATTCAAAGGTAGTCATAGAACTTAGATGGTACAGAATAAAATGTTAGTGGACTGTGTCCAGGAAAGGGCTAAAAAAATATCGAGTCAATTTTTTTTTTTAAATCATGAAATCTCTCTAATTTCTTTATGAAGGCACTTAGTGCTATGAACGTTCCTCTTGGCACTGCTGTCATTGTGTCCCATAAGTTTGCGTATGTTGTGCCTTCATTTTCATTGACTTATAGAAGGTCTTTAATTTCTTTCTTTATTTCTTCCCTGACCCAGTGGTGATTGAGTAGGGAGTTGTTCAGTTTCTACAGGTTTGTAGGATTTGTGTTATTTCTGTTGTAGTTGAAGGCCAGCTTTAATCTATGATGGTCTGATAAAATACAAGGGGTTATTTCAATTTCCTTGTAGCAGTTTAGGTTTGTTTTGTGACCAACTATATGGCCAGTTTTGGAGAAGGTTCCATGCGTTGCTCAGAAGAAGATACATTCTTTTGTGTTTCAGTGAAAAGTTCTGTAGATGTCTGTTAGGTCCATTTGAGTCATGACATCTGTTAGTTTCAATATTTCTCTGTTTAGTTTCTGTCTCGATGACTCATCCATTGGTGAGAGCAGTGTGTTGAAGTCTCCCATTGAGCCCTACGCCAGGGGAGAAAGCCAGCCCCTGACACTATTAACAACACTCTGCTGTGCTTGCAGATGGGAACCTAGCATAGCTGTCCTCTCAGAGGCTCCACCCAGCCGCTGATGAAAACAGATGCTGAGATCTACATACAAACATTAGATGGAGTTTGGATAGCCTTGAGGAAGAGTGGGAGAAAGGACAAAATGACCTGGAGGGGACAAGAACACCACAAGAAAACCAAGAGAGTTGACTAACCTGAGGGTGGGGGTGGGGGAGGCAGCTTATAGAGACTGAAGCACCAACCAAGGACCATGCTTGGACTGGACCTAGGCTCCCTACACATATGTGGCCAATGGGCAGCTTATCTTGTTGTGAGTCCCCCATGAAGGGGAGCAGGATCTGTCTCTGACATGGATTCTGTTGCCTGCTTTTGATCACTTCCCTCTAGTGCGGCTGCCTTGCCTGATATCCGTGGAAGAGGACACACTCAGTCCTGATGTGACTTGATGTGCTGAGGTAGGTTGGTGGTGGTGGTGCTAGCTTCCCTTTTCTGAGAAGTAGGAGATGGGGAATAGAGGGAAGTGGGAGGGAGGGTGAGACCAGGAGGAGAGGAAGGAGGAGGCTATGATCAGGATGTAAAGTAAATTAAAAAAAAACAAAAACAGTGAATGTACTTTAAGCAATCCACCATAAACCTGAATAGAGGTAGAAATAAACAGAAAAAAAATATGAAAACAAAACTCTTTCAAGATAGATGAAAACTACAAACTCACTCAAGACGTTCAATGAATTCCAAGCACAAGAAATTTGACAAAAGACACATGAAATTAAATTAAACCTGTGAAAAGGAAAAAAAAAATCGAAAGAAGAGCTACAGAAAAAAAAAAAGGCAGAATAGAGATAAGCACAGCCATGTTCTGATTAAGAGGAGGACCCAAGCAAGAAAGCAGAGATAGATCTAAATACTAAAAGAAAAAAAAACTTATAATTTTATACCCAGCAAAATACTCTTTCAATGAAGGTGAAGCAAACTAATTATAATGTAACCCAGAAATTCCTTAGGTTCTTCTTAGATGCATATGAGAGGAAACAAAAAACACACATCAACTCAAAATTTGGATGGTCATAGCAGCACTACCACTACTGAAAAAATAGAAGCACCGCAAATGTTCACACTGAGTGACAAACAAAATCTGATATATTTGTACCATGAAATACTGCTCAGTCCCAGAAAGAAATGAAACACTAATGTACATGACAATGTAGATGCATCTCAGAAACGGAAAGCCAAGTTAAAGAAGCCAGTTACAAAAAGGACTATAATGGAAAAGAGGTTGTGTTGTACAATTTTGTTTACATGAAGTT
Organism: Acomys russatus; assembly: GCF_903995435.1. Lineage (NCBI taxonomy): Eukaryota > Metazoa > Chordata > Mammalia > Rodentia > Muridae > Acomys > Acomys russatus. Next base: position 20,714,729 of record NC_067166.1, read on the forward strand.
TCTAGAAGAGGAAAATGTACAGGCAGGGTATAACTATGTGGCTTCCTGCCGCTTGAAAAGCTTTCAGGGAATGGGAGGGGTGCTAATGGGCACAGGGTTCTTTGGGGGCTGATGAAAATGTTTTAGATTCAATTGCAGGGGTGATTACACACTGTGAATACCCTAAAAATGCAGAATTGCACATTTGTAAAAGGCAGGGTGGAATAATGAAAGGGAGAGCTAACAAAAGGGGGTTGCCCAGCAGATAAAATATAATTCATCAAAATTGTAAAACAGGTATAAATAACAATGCTTCGGATATTTTTTTAAAAAGCTATAAAAAAGATCAGCCATAGCTCAACATAATAACTGCTAAAGGGAGTTCTTGAGAAAAAAAGTAACTCTCTAATCTATGAAATGGAATGGACAGCACCAGAAATGTGACAATTTAGGTAATTGTAAGGCTTTTTACTTATTACCTTGGCCATTTCAAAAGATGATTTACTATGCTTTTTATATTTACTTAACTGAAAGAGAGAGATAGAGGAAGGGAAAGATGGAGGAGGGGTTTTCCTGTTCTGGGAATTTCTTATAAATAGAATTGCACAAGATAATCTCTCTTTTCCACTACGATGTTTTGTAAATGGCTCCTTTAGCCTGTCTTCCTGCTTCTGAGATTCTTCATGTCCTACTGTGGCCTTGCACTCTGTTTCCTTTGTACATGGCTATTATTTCACAGTGTGGATGTGTATGGCACAGTGCAGGTGTGGGGGTCAGAGGACAGCTTGCAGGAGTTGGTTCTCTCCTTCCACCATGCAAACTCAGGTTGTGGAACTTGGTGACCAGTGCCTGTAACCACTGAGCCATCTCGCCAGCCCATGATCCACTACTAAATGAAACAGTAGGCAAATGTGGGCAGTATACAAAAATGTTCCTAAAATAGCATGGAGCCCAAAGAGAGAAGCTGGAGTGTGCTGTGGTGAGGTTGGTAGGCATGATAAAGTATCCCTAGAAGGTAGCTGAGAAGAGGGACCGTGTGCACTATAAAAACTAAAATAATTACATATGTACATTCACATGTATACACACATACTCAGGGTGTGGGTGATTTAAAATAATAAGCCAGCAAAGCAAGTAGAAGAGAATTTTTTTTTAAATGCATCAAAATAAAGCAAGAAAAAGAAGAGACGAGACCTATAAAAAAGTAAAACTAGAGCATACTTTTACTCCTGATACTTAGTGAGCAGAGGCAGGGGTATCTCACATGTAAGTGGAGAGCCTATATCAAAAAACATGATGGAAATGAGGGGATGGAGGGGTGAGGAAGAGAAGGAGGGAGGGAGGGAGGGAGGGAAGGAGGGAGGGAAGGAAAGTAAGAGAGAGTGAGAGAAAGGAAAAATAGGAGTGGGGAAGGGAGGGCAAAGGGGGAAGTTGAAAGAGATTAAATTAAGAATAGTTTCAAAAGGACAAAGAAGATAATAATGAACAAATGAACATTAAATGTAAATGATATAAATAAACTATATAAAGGTCAGGATTGGCTGGTTGGAGAAGGAAGGAAGGAATCCGGAAGGAGGCAGAAGAAAGGAAAGAAGGAAGAACAGCCCTTCAAGGAGGGTAAGGCTCAGACACAGAGTGTGTTTGCTTTTGTTCCTTTTGTTTTTTTTTTAATAAGGGTTACCATATTTGGGGATCACTTACAACCCAAAAAGGGAGGGACTGGATTGTTTGCAGTGAGTCTACCTGACTCTTTTTATTTTTTATTTTTTTTATTTTTATTTATTGTATCTGAGTGCTTTATCTACAGAAGAGGGTATCAGATTACATTATAGATGGTTGTGAGCCACCATGTGGTCGTTGGGAATTGAACTCATGACCTCTGGAAGAGCAGGTGGCGCTCTTAACCGCTGAGCCATCTCTCCAGCCCTGTCTAGCTGACTCTTGAAGACCAGATATAGGTGGTACAGATAGTTCCATTGCGGTCCAGACAGCAGCCATTGTTATCCAAGGCACACAAGAGTGAATAAGACCAGTCCTTGGCTTGTGGAGTGCCTGAGCGTGGCATAAATATGCCAAACAAACATGTTACCTATCCCCCTGCCTCTGTGCTAACGAAGTCATTTGGGAAGAGGGAGTCTCAACTGAGCTGCATTTCCTTGATCAGTGACTGAGGTGGTGGTTGATGTGGGTGAGTCCAGCCCACTGTGGCTAGTGCCATCCCTAGGCTGTTGGTCCTAGGTGCTATAAGGAAGCACCAAGGACGAACAAGCCAGGAAGCAACATTCCCTGTGGCCTCTGCATCAGCTCTGGCTTCCAGGCTTTGGTCAGTTGAGTTCTTGCCTTGACTGACTTCCTTTAAAGATGGACTGTGATTTGTAAAGTGTAAACAAAATAAACCCTTTCCTCTCCAAGCTGATTCTGGTAATGATGTCTTATCAGGGCAATAGACGCCCTAAGACGCCTACCAGGCTCTGCCCTCAGTGCAGATTCGCAGTGTTATTGCTTTAAGCCACTAAACTTTGAGGTGGCTTGTGGTACCATAATAGATAACTCCAACAATGGCCTCCACTCCCATCCCCAGTAATTTATACTGCATAGATTTATAATACACAGCCCAAAACATGGTAAGAAAATGAACAAATAAGTAGGGAAAATGGAGGCAAAAGAAAGCAGATGTAATTGTCCCTCTGTGGTTCCTGACCAAATCTCTTATAGAATTAAAATTGGATTTTTTTTTTTTTTTTTTTTTTTTTGGTATTTTTTGTTGGTAATGTAAAACTACCTGGGTTTTAATCCAAGGGGTGGCTGCTTGCTCCGGCAACAAATAATTTCCTCCTGATACCAAACAGTGGCTACCTTATAGGATAACAAACATACAAGTTATTGTCACAGTTCCTGGTTCCTAGTAGATAAATGTTGTATGTAATGTTAGCACAGTTATTCTTTAGACACCAGAGCCAGTGTCCTGGCCTTGTGGCCTGTGCACACATTTACTCTAATGACTCTGTCATGCACATCTGTCACCACTCCGTGCCACCCCACTCACAGATGTCATGGCTGACACCCTTTAAACACAGAAACGAAAAGAAAAGAAACGAAAAGGAACCAAAGATGAGTCCGTGATCATTTTATTCCTTCCAGAATTTTCTCGCTCATTGCTCAGCCGGAGGGGTGTGGAGACAGGATTTGCGCATGCCAACAAGAGAAAATGGTGGGTTTTGTTTTGTGGTGCAACCCCATTGTTCCAGAAAGATCAGAATACACATACATTTAGATGAAGCGTAAAATACAATATGTGTGATTTTAGTGCCTCTGCCTGGGAAGCAAGTGCTCTTGTATTTGCATTTATAACTAGCATTGCACCACATAAAGATGAACTGCACAATTCATGCCAACCACTGAAAGTCTTAAATCTTCCTTTATTTAGAATGGCATTAGAATAGCAGTTTTTCAAAGCACTATGGGAAGTCAAGGAAAAGGCTGGTGAGCAAAGGAGAAAACTTGACATTTTAGTGTCTACCCTTAAAATTTAGGTTCTCTTGCTTTTGGAACAACAATCCCCATGTTTTATTTTGCCCTGGGTCCCCACACATTATGTAGCTGACCCTGAGAAATAAAATCTATTTGGTAATGATAAAATAATTGCTGTAACTACAGTTTCTGGGAAACTATACATTCAAAGAACGCACTATAGAAATAGTTGCTGCTACAGAAATGAGAAGTTAGACTACAGAACATCAGACTCACCTAAGACAGTTTCCTGTGAGATTTCCTTTACTATGGAGAAGACTTAAAGAGATAAGTGAGCTGGTCATGGTGGTGCTCACCTTTAATCCCGCACTCTGGGAAGCAGAGGCAGGCAAGTCGCCGTGAGTTGGAGGCCAGTTCCAGGACAGCCAGCACTGTCTCAGAATTAATCAATCAATTAACTAATTAAAATTTAAAGCCACGAGTATATGACTATAGCATCTGGATGTCATCTAGTAAGCCATGAATGATGGCACACACAAGTTAGCTCAGTGAGTAGAAGGGGAGCCAGGCAGATGCTTGGGCTTGCTGGCCAGTCAGCCTACCTTAAGCATTGAGCTCCAGGTCCTAGCAAGAGACCCTGTGTCAGAATTTTAAAAATTGAATAACACCAAAGTCGACAAGTATCAAGGACTGACGTGCAAGGTTGACCACACAGGTTCACAACATATATGTGTCTACACACACACTCGCACACACTCACACCACATAGCAAATCCGGTGTCTGGATGCACCTGCCTTTTGCTTTGAAGCAGTAGTGTTTCTATTGCCACCAGCACCATCTGCAGTAAGATGAAACTTACTAGCGGTTCACCTGTTGTCACATGAAGCAAAGCAGGAAACGATTCCAGCACAGCAACCGGCTCCTTCGTGCCTTGCTTCCTCGCTTTGTGCGTGCTACTTCCTCTCTGCTGTGTATTCCCTCTCCTGACAGCTTTGTCATCTGCCTCTCTGTGTAATGCAATCCATGCTCCCAAAATAACATAACACTTCCATCCAGTTCTTATCATAAAACACTGGAGGAAATGTCTATAATCATGATGCTGTGCTTCAAAAATCTTGACAGATTGAGATCATCAAGAACTGAGAACCTAGAAATCAAGGTGCTGCGTGGGGGAACAGCAACCCCCAAATTCAAAGGAGCTACAATCTGCTTCCCTTGAGTGAAAAATCAGAAAGTGCATCCAATGGTTTGGCTGTAAAGCCTGGGGCTCAGGGTTTTGATCAATTGCTACAAGGCACTGACCTAGGGCGGGGGGAGGGGGGTAGAATTAAACCATGTATACAAATACCTTGATTTGATATTCTTAATGGACAACCCTTCTACCACACCCCAATAAAATATTGGTGAAAAGATTCCTCATATTAATATTTCCAAAAGAGGGTGCAGGTCACTGAAAGGAAAGTTCTGGAACTTTCCTCTAACTGAATTTGAAATGAAGTAAATCTTTCCATCGAAAGAAGTATGGTGAGCCCACAGAAAGCATCACGTAGAAGAACTGGGAACAGTCGCATACACCTGGAGTTCCCCCGCTGAGAAATGAAGACCAAAAGTTCAAGGTCATCCTTGGCTACAAAGCAAGTTCTGTAGGCACCACGCATGCATATGGAGCACAGACATACACACAGGGCAAACACGCATACCCATAAAATAAAAATAATAAACCATCGCTTTGGCTCTCTCTCTGTTCATGCATGACAGATATCTCATTGCCCTCAGAGCACCCATGACTACCCACACGGGAACTTCATGAGATCAAGCCTATTGACATTCTTCTGCAGATGTGGAGGGACATTATGCCCTCATCTGAGATCCTAACCACTCACTCTTGACACCTCTTCCTTCTCCTCAAGTTGTGCGCAATCTTGCTCCATTTGCAGGTGTTCCTGAGGGTGCTGGAGACCATTTGTTAGCCAGGGTATGGATTCCAGTGGTTTGACTCTTCTTGGTTGTCACCCCGCTGGGGTAGAGTGCTTTTTAGTGACACAGTAGCCTGAGAGTCATCCATGCTCTCAAAAGTAATCCCAACAAACTCTAGCTGGACTTGGATGGGATCCTTTCTTTGGTATATTGGTGCTGTATTGGGAGGGTGGGGGGCGGGGGGAGGGCGGGGATGTTTCTGTGCATCACCCAGGAAAAGTAGCACACACCAGCACAGTACAAGGTAACCTTCATTTTGAGCTTTGTAAAACTGACAAGTGACACCAAAACTAGCAAGCTCCTTTCTTTGCTGTACGCCTCACATCTTAAATTTAGTTAAGTAGTAAGAAACAAGCCCTAATCCAAGCATGGATGTTCAGTCTTCTGGATGGAAAATTGTCGGTACAACAATGATATTTGCAGTATGGCTAGCCGTGTACTAAATGCCATCCAAACTTAAGCTAAGAGCCTAAGTCCTTCCTCACCTGTGTGAGGTGTGAGAAACAGGGAGGCTCAGCAGCAGGGTAGCCAATAACTAGCCTTTCACCTCTGTGACCAAATACCTGACAGAGACAAATTCTGGGGGACATTATTTACTTTGCATCACACCTTTAGAGGTGTCGGTCCACTGTGGCAGGTAGGATGTGGTCGGGCAGAACAGCACAGGCAACAGGAGCCAGAAAGCAGAAGTGGAGAATGCCAGCACGTTTCTCCTTTTTCTTCCCTTTCTTTTGATCTGGAGCTCACAGTCCATGGGATGGTGCCATGGTCCACATTCAGGGAGCATGTTCCCTGCTCCTCTCTGGAAACGCCCTCACAGACACTCCCAAGGGCGTCCCCTCACTACCTCTTAGGAGATTCGAAATCTGGCTTCATCCACTATGAAGTCAACTCAGCGAAACTCCCCCTCTTTCTGATGTTCCTGCTTGGTTCCCAACTATTGATAGCTTCACCCTGGCCCTTGGCTGTAAATCCCCACCTGTCTGTGATGCCTTGAACTCTCTCTCATCCCCACTCCCACAGTCAGGAAAACTTTACAGTCATCCCGAATAGAATCTTTTTTACTATTTTAACGGGTGTCAGAAACTCTTTTTCTAAAAAATGAATTGGTATGGTTTTTTTTTATTTAACAATGTTATCATTTGTAGAATTTTATACTATATTTATGTCATCCCCACCCTATCCTCTATCTCCAACCACATTGGCTATCAGTCGGTGTTGCCATCGTGCAGGTATTGTCTAGGCAGCCATATTGTTGAGATTTTCCCGGGTACAACCCCAGCGGACTTTCTGGTCCTTTAGCTTTTATCCTTTCACTCTCTCTTCAATATTGTTCCCTGAGCCTTAGGTTCAGGGCTGTGCTGTATATGTCACAGTCGGGATGTGTGGCTGGTGAAATCACCGACTCAGAAGGAAGCCTACAATTGCCATTTTCCTAAACCACTATAATTGCCAACTGTGCCCTAAATTCTCTCTCTCTCTTTTTTTTTTTTACATTACTTTAAAAATTATCAACTCCTAGGAATTCTTTTTCCTCTTAACCAAGATTTAGAGTAGCAACTTTTCAAAATAAAAATTACTAAAGTAATACAATACGTTCTCTTGATCAATTGTGAATTGAGAGGCAAATAATTTCAAACGAATAACTCCTAAGGTTTTGTACTTTGTGACTCATTCATCTTAAAAGCACAACTGGAATAGATTCGAAATTCTCCTTGCAATGCTATTTTGTCTCTGATGATGTGGCACGCTTTCTTGACTGATGGCCACAAAGAACAGACCCGCCCTCTGTACTCATAACTCTGACTCTACGTATGAACTGGAAACAGCCCTATAAAAAAAAGTTGTATCTGGATGGGCTCAGTGGCTTTTAATCCCAGCACTCGGGAGGCAAAGGCAGATGGATCGCTATGAGTTTGAGGCCAACCTGGTCTACAAAGTGAGTCCAGGACAGCCAGGGCTATTACAGCAGAGAAATCCTGTCTTGAAAAACCAAAACAGGAAAAGAAAAGAAAAATTGTAATTTTCCTGAATACGCACAGGCTTTTTCTTGCACTGTTCACTAAGCAAAATAGGTCAGAAACTAGTTACAAAGTGTTTACATTGGAATGTCTATTAGACATAACCTAACAATGATTTCAAATGTCCAGGAAGATGTGTGTAGGCTATATGTGAGTACTGCTCCGGTTTAGACAAAGGAGTTGAGTGTGGGGATTTTGGTATCCAAGGGGAGTAGGTTCTTAATATGAAGAGCTAGCTGCAGTTATAAAAGATAGTACCACAGTCCAGAGAGCATCCTAATGTCAAATGCACTGTTAACCAAATGACTATAAAATTCTTTCCACAAAGCAGACACTCCCCGGGAATAAACATGACAGTGATTTATGTACATGGCTTCGCTCTCCTGGTCCTGGTGGTACAGGAAAAGGCATCATTTGATCTAAACTATAGGTCCTAAGACCAAGTCTAGCCAATGAAATGGGAGTTGAGGAAACCAGTGCTTCCTCTGAAGACGGGCTCGCCTCTCTCACTCCTCTCTCCAGGCAGCCAAGTAGTGTGCAGGTACCACACAGTGCGGCTGCAAGGCAGAGCCTCTGTTAGTTACCCCATCCCTGTTTCAGTCACACTCAACACCAGCTAACTGTGCACTTAGAAACACCCACAATGCTAAAGTTGTGTTACGTGCTTTTTATTACAATCAGAAATTCAAGTGTTATTTTAAAATAGTAGCTGATGTGTCTGTTGTTACTCACTAGAAGTTTGAGATTTAACAACCAATTTTGACAGTTTTACAAATGCACTCAAGCCAGCTATGAATAACACATGATTTTTATAAGCTATTTGGCTTGGTTTCTCCACACACCCCCACCAAACGCATTCTCCATGCTGGTCACCAGAGCCACTGTGAACTGGGAGTCCCTAACCATATAAAATTCTTGAACCCTTGAAACCACATACAAAATGTCATAACATGTGCGTTTTTGTGATAGGTGGTTCAGAAAGATGATTGATTTTCTTAAATAAAGCTGAAAGAACACTACCTGACTTGGAGCCCACGGTTGACTGCCTAGGTCTACAGTAGGACAGGCAGAGCTGAAATCGCTGGTTCAGTCCCGCTGGGAAGGGCAGCAGAGTGGGACGCAGAGCGAAGTGGGAAAGAGGGCTTGACATGAAACATAAAGACACATTGAAAATCTTGCAATGCTGTAATATGAATGTTATAAAAGGTCAGGGGACTGTGGGTGGGTCCCCTTTGTGCCCCCACATTTATGCTGCCAGCAATGATACATTTTGACAAATTGCTGCTAATTTATTTAAATTACTGCCCTCCCGAGGAGTTTGCCCCTTTTAAATAAAAGGCACAGAATTGCAGGTACCAGGTCAATTGGGCGGCTATTTGAGACTCAGGGCTTTGTATAGATAGATCCTCAGATATAGACCACTACCACCACCCTGCCAACCACCTCTGGCTTCCTTAGCTCTTGCCTGGGGTAAGAATTCATGTGAACAATTGCAGACAATCCCAAGCTCCAGGCTCACTAATGGTGTCCCTAGCAGGAATCCTCCCTGGAGTGAGATCCCGGCCCCCCGCATCTGCTCTGAGGTCCACGCTGCCTGCCATATTGGGGAGCGCGATTTAAAATCTGTCCATCTCTGAAGACAGCATCTCCTCACTGGACAGCTGAGCCTTGGGAAGCAGGATGTTAAAGACAGAAGTGTCCTTTCATGTGACACATGCAGAGCAGCGGGAAAGGCCTGCCTTCGGGGGAAAAGGCCACGGAAGTGAGCAGTGAATAAAGCAATGGTCCAGAGAGCACCAGCTTGGCGACATGTGTCTCCAAGAGCACTGTGTGTGGGCGTGGCCGTGAGCTGCAGCTAACACTCTTATTACACCGATTCAGACCTCATTTCCCCTAGTGCTTTATTCTGTAATTTGTTCCAACTTTTTTTTTTTTTTTTTAACAAAAGGAAAGCAATTCTGCATTCAGTAAGCTCTATCGATCCAGGCTAATTTGGTCCATAAGGGGCAATTTGAACAGACTGTCAGGTTGCCATGGTAACATCCTGTTTTATTTATAGTAACAAGTTCAAGGTATGGCTAGGAGAAGCAACACATCTCAGTGCTGTGGTTTATGAGCTGCGTTCTGAGAAGATACGTCTTTGGGAGAAACCTTGAAAGGCGGGAAGTGGACTGGTGGCGGGAGGGGGGCTCTCTCTGGTCTCCACTTCCATTATAGTTGGAGCAGCCTTGCTTCGATTGATCAGGAACATTTCCGGATTCTGCTTTATTAAAATAAACACAAACTAAATACAGCCAGAGAACTGTCTTTAAAAGCAAAGTGCCGGCTGGGCGTGGTGGCGTATGCCTTTAATCTTAGCATGTAAGAGGCAGAGGCAGGTGGATTGCTGTGAGTTCAAGGCCAACCTGGTCTACAAAGCGAGTCCAGGACAGCCAAGGCTACACAGAGAAACCCTGTCTTGGAAAACCGGAAGAAAAAAAAAAAAAGCAAAGTGCTAGGAATGAGAAGATTGGGTTCTATCTCAAACAGGCAGAATCTAATGTTCACGGATGGACGTTCCTGAGCCTAATAGGAGCCTATTGCCCTCACATGCTGGCCTAGGAAAGGCCTCTGCAGCATTCTTAAGCCCAGTTCTGGTTCGTCTTGGCCACATCCTGGATCAACCTCAACTTGCATCCAGGTCTGGTTTCTGCCCTAACCTGATCCGGTCCTTCCTCCAGAAAAATGCTTGAGGGATCCTAAGACCCCTCACGGCCAGTGCCTTTGGCAAGAGCCTTGGGAAACTTTTTCCTGCCATCTCTGTCTGTTGTGGAGCCTCTTGAGATTCCAGGATGAACTGATATAAAATGTTTGCTTCAGTTGTATGTGCCTGTGGTCGCTGTTTCCTGGGAGGATGCAGCATGCGGGAGGGGACAGTCTGCATGGGAAACGGAGCAAGATTCTATCTCCTAAAAACAAAACAAAACAAAAACAAAAACAAAAGCTGGGCTGGAGAGATGGCTCAGAGGTTAAGAGCACTGGTTGCCCTCCCAGAGGTCCTGAGTTCAATCCCCAGCAACCACATATTGGCTCACAACCATCTATGATGGGATCCGATGCCCTCTTCTGTCATGCAAGCCTACATGTAAACACAGCATTCATATACATAAGTAAAATAAGTCCTTAAACAACAACAAAGGCTGTGACGTTGAGCAATTCTCAATTCTTTATATGTCCTTGATGCCAGAAGAGGAGGAGGAGAGAAAGAAGGCAGTAAAAAGTGAGGGGAAGAGGGGACACAGAGGAGGAGGACTGTCACCCACAGCCCTCTGTATTTGGATTTTGATCTGACCATGAGCCAGACCCACGCCTGTGTAGAAGGGATAACCCTTGTTTGTCTCCATTGTTTCTCCTTTACATGCTGCCTGATGCTACAGACCCAGGGGAGCTGGAGAGGGATGTCAGGAAGAGAGGCAAATACATGGGGCATCTCTGGACTGGCTATTCAATTTCACTATTAACCGAAAATTGGTCCCCTAAAATAAGGTTATTAACTTTTCTTAAAAGTTACCTAAGAGCCCAATGCAAAGACAGAGGCCACCCAGAAGAGACTGAAATCCAAAAAAAAAAAAAAAAAAAGATTCATGAAGAGAATAGTTTATGAGATATGCCTTAAAAGATGGGATTTTTTTTTTCCACAAGAAAAAGAGATGAGAGGGGAAAGTGGTTTCAGTCAGAGGCAATATGGACAAATATGAAGTGGAAGTCAAGGATACATAGCTGGAAGCTAGAATCCTTAAGCAGCTAGCTTCACAGCGTTGTAGAGACAGACACTCCTTCCCTCACTAGTAAGTATTAAAACTTGCCAGAGGCCAGGCACAGTAACAAGGACGGGGCAATGATAGCCCTTGTCGGTGTGGGCCTCGAATTCTTTTGAGTCTACCACAGGAATCTTGAGTACTGGCTGAGGTATGGGTACTTAATTAATCAGGCAACAGGGATCCAGAGAAGGTTTTGAACCAAAGAGCTGATGTATATTCTGTTCTTGCCTTTGCAGTTTCCATGGCAACCGAAGAGCAACATCATTTACTTACTCTACTTTAACCTAGCTAGCCTCATGTGTATTGACCCTTGACAATTGTGAGCTTTTCCAGAGACACCTCATCCTGACTCTTGGTTGAGTGTACCGCATAGTCACGAGTCATTCTGCAGCCCTCAGCTGTCACTGAGGGGCAAGCATTTCCCCGCTGCTCAGCAGCCTGAGAGAGGTCTGCTGCAGGCTGGATATCACCCTAAAGCATGGCAATCCCTGCTCAGAAAACCAGGCACCACTCGAGGGCTTTCAAAGGAGGGAGTTACACTAGAAGCTGTTAAAATTATCAGAAGGACCGAGGAAGCAAAGGCCAAGGAAAGATACCGTATGCTTCCAAGAAGTCTAGAATTGCGAACTGACCACTGATGATCTCAGCTTTCTTCAACGGCAAAAGAAGCAATTTCCAGGAAGGCACATAGAAGTTATTGCTGCGATCCCATGTCTGTCACTGATCAAAGGCTGTATGCTTGGTACTGCTCCCATGGGAGCAAGAACGCCTATTTTCCTCCTCCCTCATTTCATGGGTCTCTTTTACTGGGAAACTATAAAACAGAGCTCTGAGGCCGAGGGATTCTGGGGAACATAATCCAAGGTTTCTAGGCTCTACAGTGCAGGAGAAAACCAGATGGAGCGTGAGGGAAAATGGCTGCCAAAACAATAATTCCTATTTAAAGTACAGTTATATCCTCCCAGAGGATGTGCTCAATATCTAAGGCCTTGTGAATTCAATCTTATTTGGAAATAAGCATTTTGAAGATGTAATCAAGTTTAAATGAAGTCATAATGATTTGGGGTGGACTCAGAGCCAATATGATTAGTTGTGTTGTATGAAAAAAGAAGTCCAAACATAGACCCCAAAGAAAAAAGATAAATGCTGACAGAGGCAAGAGTTGGGTGACTCATCTACAAAGCTCCAAACACTAAAGATCAGAAGCAAACACCAAAAGCTAGAAAACTAAGAAAGTATTCCATTTTAGAGCCTTCAGCAGGAGCTTGACCCTGCTGACACCTCGATTTCAGATGGGTAGCCTCCAGAACTGTGGAACAATATCTCTCTGTTATTTTTAGCCACCAGTATGGTATGGTAAACTGCTGTAGCAGTCCTGGAAAACTGCTACGTCGCCACCACATTCATGCACAAACATATGCATGTACACGGGCACATACATGTCTTTTGTAGCTTCAGACCCCAGCAAGCCACTGTTGAAAGAACGTGCTTGGGAGCAGAGGTCAGCAGTAGGAAAATGAAGAGATAAATAACTATGGTTTGAGATGGAGTGTCTCTATCTGTAGAAGAAAGGCAGTTTCATTTGAACGCATCAGCACAGGACAAAAACTCTTCCAAGCACAGCCAATGCCCAAGCCAGACATTGCTACCTAAAATAAGCCTGGACCCACCAGATGTGGATGGAAAGTGTGTGACCTTCTCAGCCCTGGCAATTGCTTAAGGGGCTGTAGCTCTCCAGCACAAATTGGCATGCATTTTTTTTTTCATGGATTTGCTTGGTAAATGGCTATGCTGATTTTACATGGCAGCTACAAAATCCATCTGTAAAATAGCAAGACTGCCTTCTAAAAGCATATCCAATTACCAAGTCCATGGTGATCTCTCATCAAAATGGCATTGATGGGGACAGAAGAGCCTGTATCTTTTTTCCCATCTTTTCTGCAAATTGTGCATCTGTGAGCTGTTTTCACTCACTCAGACAGCTCCTACCCAGAATGTTTGGGCCTATTATTTGCTTCAAGGGTCATCCTTTTCTTAGACTGGATGCCTAAAATCCAACAGAAAGGCTTAGGAGTGGGCAAGTGGCCATAAAGCCGGTGTTTATCCATGTATATGGAAGAATGTAAGAGGTAAAGCAATGGTACAAATCTACAATGAGGTTTTACTACCGTAAACTTCACTGTAGTGTTGAGAATTGAACTCATAATCTGACGCTTGCAGATTTAACTTCTAACCCTGAGCTATACCCCCCAGCCAAAGTATTTTTGAGTTTTAAAACCCTGCTGCTAAACAAACCCATGTTCCTGGCCTGGAACCAAGAAAACCACAGTCTGTTCCTTTCCCTAAGCAGCATTCCCCCCCCCCCCCCCAATAAAGTGCATTTCAGAAATTACAAAGTGCAATAAGAATAGCTACCATCCATCCTGGTTACCAGAGCCTACACTAGAGCCATTTTGATTTGGTTATCAGAGAGGATATCAAGAAGTAGAACTACAAGCTGTCAGTTTGGTCTGGTCCAAAGCCAACGATGCTTAGAGGTGGGGGGAAGGGGATTCGAACCACTGACCCAAGACTCCTTTCATGATGATTAACTAGGATGCATGTTGGGTAATAATAATCATTGCTTTTTTTTTTTTTTTTGCCTTTAGCAGCAAGAAAGTCTGCACACTTGCCAGCACCTCTTCCCAAGTCATTTGCCTCATCCAGTCAAAAGCACTCATGTCACAGCAGAAAACTTCGCTGCCTCTTCCAATGATATAACTTCATGTCAAAAGACTGTCAGAAGTCAGTAAGGCTTTTAGATGCTGAATCTCTCTACTAAAGTCTTGCAAGGACAAGCACATACTCTCCCCCCGCCCCCCCCAATCCCTCACTTCAACCTGTCTCTGGAGGCCTGGCTGAGGAAGGCAGAGTAGCCATCCATCCAGTGTTGCTGACACGGTCTGCCCTAAGCCAGCTTCTCAGATGATACGGCTTCAGGGTTCATCTTCGCATGTCTGGCCCTGGGTCTGCTCTTTGACACCAGCCCAGGAATGGGCAGGGGCAGTAACCAGCAGCAACTGCACATCTGCGGGTTCTGCCAGAGGTGATTTCTTCTCCCTCATCAAAATTCATTACCAGGAAGATGGTCTCACTTCCCATTAATAACTGCGACAGTGACCAGCCTTCCTTGTTTATCAACTCACTGCTCATGCAAAAAATGTCAAGGGATCTAATGTGATTAGGAGCTGTTTGCAAGCATCTCCTATCTCAGTCTCCCTCCTCGCAATCCAGGAGACAGCCTGGCTTCACTGTTACATGAAACTGAGTGACTGTTACAGGATCTGCAGAGCTTGTGAGGAATCAGAAGGCACAAAGGCATCGCAAGACGCCAGCAGGCTCATCCTGACTACATGCGAGCAAACGCCAGCTATTTAGGATGCCAGTCGGCTCTACCTCATGCCCATAGCTGTGGGGATTGATCCAGACATAACGATCAGAGCTGTGCTGAGGGACCTTATGCACTGTGTGAGGATGAATTACTCCCAACTCACAGACGGATAATCAAGGTCAGAGAAATTGAAAAACGCACCCAAATGAGTTGCTGAGGTGGGTCTCCACCCTACTGTAACCCAGACGGACCTTGAACGCAGCATCCCGAGTGCTAGGTTTACAGATCTGTACCTTCACACTGAAGAAACATACCCATATTGTTCTCTGCACTGAGCCCATGCCATGCTTCATAAGACATACCAAATATTTTGAGTACCTGTAGACCATACCTGTAAGTCTCATACATTCTGTAGTGCTACTTACAAACAACTACAGCCTACAGCAATATTCAAATGATTTTTAAAAACCCACAACATTTAAAATGCAGATCTCCCAGTAGCAAAATAGCACCTCGTGGAATCCCAAGCGGACACTGCCCAATTAAGGGCTTATTTTGCATTGATAATGCATTACACCACAAGAGCCCATCCCAAGGACTTGCATTAAGTATGCTGTATGTGTGAACTCATTGACAAGGATTCTTTTTGTTCTCCTTTCTAAACGTTTATGTGAAGTTTAGCTATCCAATAGATTACTGAGTGTGAGGATTTTTAGAAGTTTGCTTAATATAAGAATTTTGAAGTCCCTGGGAATTCCTGGGAACACTGATTTATTGTCCCTGACCCGCCAAGAGTGGTAACTCTCCGGGATTTTGAAAACACTGGGAACCTAGTGTATCATTGTTGTTGAATAAATGTACTTTAAACACTGCCCCCTCCTTCCCATTTCTTTCAGTCTATTAGATCCTACACACTCTCTTTGTATCCTTGTTTTTTCATCCCCCACCCCCACTGCCCCGTGAGGAAGTTCTTCTTCAAAGGTCTAATTTTGATGTGTCTCATTGAAGGGTTTGCCTACTCTTTCTCATTTGGTCTCCAAGGAAAGACAAACAGATGCTCTATTTTTTTTTTTTTTAATGTAGTTGAAAAATCACTGACTGACCCCTTGTGTGTTTGGAGGTGGGAGACAGAGACAGAGTGAGACTTAGCGAGGTTTCTAAGCACAGACAGGAAGCGCATCTTCCCACTGGCAAGTCACAGGAGAACCATCAGCTTTTCCACATAGGCACAGTGCATTGGCTACATTAAGTGCCACAGGCAGAGCTGGAACTCAGAGTGACATTTATACCTCCAGAAAGTGCCAGTGACACTTCCTGCTTTGTGAGTACACACTTTCTACTCCTTGTGGCCCACAATTCCTAGCTCAGACTGATCAGGGAACAGAACTTTAACATAACACCCAAGCTTTGGGTAATGCAGACCTGAGGAACCCTCAGAGAACCACTGTCTCTGAAAACATCTCCCAGGAATTACCTGAATTAACGTCGTCAGAATCAGCCACAAATCTAGCTTTGGGGGCAAATGCATTATTCCCAAATAAAAGACTAATTTCTTAACTCCTGCTTTAAAGTCAAAGACTTTTAAAAGAGAAAGACATGGCTTGTTAGGGGGTGCCATTGTGTGTTTTTTAATTGACATATTCTAAATGGCATATACTTACAGAATGCAGTATGATGTTTTGATGCATTTTAAATTTATTAAATCAAGCCAGTTAATATAACAATCATTTCTCACAATTGTTCCTTGTAGTACAAACACTTAAAGTCTCTTAACCACTTTCAAATACACAGAAGATCATTACTAACTATAGCCACCATTGTAGGCTCAATTTCCTTAACCAATATATTTTATTATGACTTATTAACTGAACATATGTCACTTATAACCCAACTAACTGAAACATATGAAAAGAGGATTAAAGAATAACAAAACTGTAAGGATATCAGTTCTGAGGAAGAATTCTCCTGGCGTTGCCAGCAGGATTTCTTCTGCTGGTACCTGGAGTAACCAGAACCCGGAACCTCAGCAAGAGCCGGAGCCCCGAAGCCTTCCCTCAAGCGGTTCTCTCTAGGAGCATCTCGAAGTGGAGTGATGAACAGCCAAAACTATCCCAAGTCTCCAAAGGCCCCGCCTCCAGTTCTGGCCTCATTTATATATCTCCTCCCAGAGTCTGTTCATGGGATCTTTTCAGCTGGCAACAATCAAGCTCCCACACAAGGTGGTTGGTCTTCTAGTGGATTAACCTCACCTGTTCTCACAGGACCATTCCGATTCTGCGCTTGGGATCATAAAAAACAGGTTTATCTCTCCTTCGCACCATGCCATACAATAGTACAGAATGTATTCTTTCCAAGATGACTCTGATCTTTTAAAGAAATTTAAATTGTTTGGTTAACTACATATTCTGATAGAGGTGCATGGAGGACTAGCTAACTGAGGGTCTGTGGCTTCCAACAGTTCTACATCATTAGCAGTAGCAATATACTAAGTCCTATTACTGGTCCACTCTTCCTTCCAAACACTGACATACCAGAGAAGGCGCCCCAGTCCCAGATAGGAGTATGTTTGTTTCACACTCCCAGATGCAGGGCACTGAACGTTTTTCCCATCAGGGCACTGTAGTTGGCCCTCTGAACATCTGCTGTTTTCTCCAGCCCAGAGACTCATGCAGGAAGTGGCCTTTCATCCTCACAGATCCATTCAGCCTCATGTTTACAGGATTTTTCATTGTTAGTACTCATCAACAGTATGGCCACCATGTTTAGAAGTACCTGGACAACTGCTAACGCACTAGAAGTTACAGGCCTTAGAATCTGCATTTCCCCTCTTCAGTGATTTTGATGACCAACTAGGTTTGGGAAGCTTTGGTTAAGTGTGGTCTTGACTTTGCAGTCCCTGACTAAATTGCCATCTGAGTCAAGAGAGACTGGCAATGAACAAGACTGTTTCAAGAAACAGAGAAAGGGGGAGGAAGTAGGGCACTGGTCCTGGTCTCAACTCAGACAAGAACTGCTCGGCCTAGTGTGTGTGCTGCAGGGTGGAGGGTGAGTATGAACACTGCCTGCCATGTGCTCAGGAAGTGCTCCAAAGTGGTTGAAAGCCATGAAGCCACTGGCTGGGGAGCCTGACTCTGCTTCTTGCAAGATGTGGGAATTATGTAACCTTAGGCAGCCTCCGGCTCCTTATTTCTCCAAAGGGGATAAACTAGCTGCCACATAGGAATCTGAGAAGTTGAAAGATCTTAGGCTCAGCACAGTGTCTGTTCTCTGTGACCAAGGGCCAGAAGAGGTGTGTATAAACCGTTTAACTACTGAAGAGAAAAAACCTTCTCTAAGCTCTCGGCTTTAGTAAACTGGAAGTCAGTAAAATGAAGTGTCAAAAGACAGATTAACGGGAGAGAGGGAATACAAATATATTAGTATTTCTACATATTTTACCTGACTGGGCATGATTTAGGTCACTTGGGTCCCTGAAGATGAGTCTGCATGAGTCTCTGAGCTGTAGAAAATAGCATGTGTTCCACAGGATCATGTACTTTTACACATTTAATGATATTGCATGTTTTTGTGTGTTCGTGTGCCCATGTGTATGTGTGTGTGCATGCAAGTGTGTGTGCACGCATGCGTGCAAGTGTGTGTGTGCGAGCATGGAAGTGTGTGCGTGCGTGCAAGTGTGTGTGTTTGTGTGTATGCACGTGCGCGTGCACGCGTGTGTGTGTGTGCCCTATAGGTTTCAACAATGGAGATACAGTTTGAGTTCAATCATGTGGAAATGCTGAGAAAACATGATGGCAGGAATTGAAAGTAAATACTACTTCAGTGAGGTTTGTCCACTGCAGACTCATCTCAGTGCAGGTTGTGTCCCTAGGGATAAACCACACCTGGTTTAGAAGAGCCATGTCATAAGTACTCTGTGTCGGAGACATGGATGGTCGGTCATATCCGTGTCTTTCTGCAACATCAGAATTTGCTGGATGATAGTACATTCACAGCCCAGCAGTTTCAGCTGCAGCCGTCTTCCAGATGCTCCTGCTCTCCCTGCCATCCTGTCTAAGGCAAACACAGGTTGTTTTACTATGAAGCTAATTATTAGTATTGACTCTCAGACCATCACCTATCGCACAGTTAATATATCCGTATGCCTATTCATATCACTGCAAGTATCATAGGTTTTCGAGCGAAGCTGAAGAATTGAGTCCAGATACTGAGGTGAAAAGTACAAGACCAAATCTAGAGGACGGAACATGGGCAGATGAATGGGCAGGTCCAGACAGCCAAACAGGGGGACAGGCAAGTGGAGATACACCGAGACTAGGTTGGGAGTCCGCTGCCTATAAGCCCTTGATGCACACTCCATGTGGGCAGATGACGGGTTAGTTGGAGGCCTTCACCCTCCCAGTGCTATGTGTCCACTGCTTTATAGGCTCCACATGAGGGATTTTATAATAATTTTTAACACACCATATGCCTTTACAGGCTCAATTAAATTTATAGAGTGACATCCTTTCTACCCTTGGTACTAAGTCATTTATTAGTCGATGCCGCCCAGCTGGCTCCAGACAGGTGATGCCTTCATGCATCTACTTCCCATCCCTAAGGTGGAGTCCAAAGCTGTGTGTTTTACAGAATAGGGAGTGACTTTATATCAGACCTCAACAAAGGGAGATTGATGCCACCTTCCCAAAGGTGACATCCCAGGTGCCCTTCCCAGGCAGGCAGGAGGGCTCTTCCTGTGTGTGACCACTCTCAAGTATCTTCACCACAAAATTCTTCTCATGCACAGGTGACACATTTGAGGTTGCACTGTCCAACATCTTTCAACGTAAGTGAGCTGGTCAGCGTTCTCACAATGACCCAATGGGCCACGCAGTCACCTGGATATGAAGTAACTGGGCCATAATGAAGGGACACATTTGAAAATCGCTGTGCTCTAGAGGAACGGAGACTGTTTCTCTGTAAACACGCTGGAATCTCCTGTGCACGGGGGCAACGTATGGGAGCAAGGTCCACAACTGAGTATTACTGTGAACCGAAGTTTCTAGAAAAATAAAAATAAAAGAGTCACAGATTGTAGAAGGCTGATGAACTAACTGATTGGAATTAGTGATTCCAGAGAGATGGACGAACACAGACCCAGAGCCAACCCCTTAAAGTCATCGTTAGCCCCCCTTAACAGCCGTTCATTGCCTACCCCTGTGTCTGACCTAACATTGCTGTCCTGTCATGTAAAATCTTTTAGGATATATTAACAGATCACTAGCTTCCTCACAAGCTGAGGCCACCATCAGGACATCTGAGGCCCAGAGCAGAGTTCCTTGCTTTGCTGTAAGCTGCCTACCTGGCTTTTCCAACAGAGTGAAAAGTGCCTTGATTTATGACTGCCTTTGTTCTGTGACAACACATTTCATAAAACACTTATCACGTGGGAGTATGATCTTTGGGTTAGCCTGACTCGTTGCCCCCAGGCGTCTGTCCTTCATATTTGACTCCAGAGTAAACCGTCTCTCTTCGCATTTGAGGTAAAAACTGGGTTTTGTCCATATCACGGACAGATCCCTGGCACAGTGGAAGATTCATATGAGTTTGCACGGCTGTAATTGGGGCCCTCTACAGTCCTGCATGTTGTCACAAAGGCATCTCAATAAGGAATACTGTAAGAGCCTGATAAAGCCCAAGAGAAACACGGGCCCTCCCCATTGCTTTACCTCAGTGTCGCCCACTGACCCCTGAAACAAGAACTTCTGGTGCCAGAAAGGCTGCTCTTCTCTAGTGTCCAACCTAACACAAGAAAGGGACCAGCGAAGCTTCGCCTTCCTCATCGCTGCCCTGGGAACTGCATCTGTGTTGTGGTTCATAGGGAAGAGGAAAGGAAAAGAAGCGATGAGAAATTCACACAGAGCAAATGAACTCTTCCTCCTGAGAAGACAGGGAGGCAAGCAGACAGAGGCCCAGATTCCATTCTGCCTCTTTCTCCCTCCTTTGCCCACCCCCAAAGGAACAGCCCAGGCCCCGGGCCAACGAGAGGGCTTGCTCTGAACTATTTATAGTTCCGGGCCTTGGGCAGAGCTCTTCCGATGTGGATATTTCTAGCTCTTTCTAATTCAAAGCAACCCTCTGACAGCCCTGAGCCATAACAGTGTGTGTTTAAGTGCTTTTACGCATCAATATCCCAGGTCTCAAAGGATGCATAGATTAAGACAGTATTAGTCACCCTGGTTTACTCCATTGAGTGAAATAAATTAGTCAGAGTATCCTTTGTTTTGCAGAAGGACCGCATAAAATAAACATAAAATCCCTGAGCTTTGGCTGGACCTGAGAGATGGCTCAGAGGTTAAGAGCACTGACTGCTCTTCCAAAGGTCATGAGTTCAATTCCCAGCACCCACATGTTGGCTCACAACCATCTATAACGAGATTTGTATACATAATAAATAAATAAATCTTAATAAAAAAGATTTCTATCATATCTGGATTACAAAATCAGTATCTCTTCTTCCCTAATTGCAGGGCACTATAAATGACAGATCCGCCCACCACCAAGGCCACTGTTAGTTGACCCTGCACAGTTCCAGTGAGACCCTGCAGCCAACTTAAACTGCATCCCAGAGACTTGGATAGTGAGTGAGTCAGCCCCAATGACTGGACTCAGCTTCCCCTAAGGAACTTCGGTTGGTGAGGTAGTGTAGGCTGCTACCATATCTGTGGCCTATCACCAAAGACAAAGGAGAAAGTGAGAGCTAGAGGGATCGAGACTGTGAAGTGAAGCCCCTAAATTCTTTTTGGGGATGCAGAGGAGGTGACACAAATATGTTTTGTATTTTTTTATATGCACCTAACAAAACGGAGTTGCTACTGTTGTTCTGATATAACCTACTATTAACCTTTGCCTAAGAACTATAGGATTGTGTGGAAGTTAAAAAAAAAGAAAAGAAAAATGAGAGAGAGAGAGAGAGTTCTACTTAACTGTGTTGGTTTCTGCCTGCTAGTAAAAACCCCTCCCTTTTATTTTAGAAAGACAAACCCCAGAAGAAGAAAAAAAACTAACTTGAGAAACAAATATGACATTCCTGAGGTCAAGGGTCATACTACAGAACCTTTTTTGCTAGCAACTGCTATCGGTAAAATTTGACTGTTCTAATTGCTACCTACAAATGTTTGTCCCTGTAAACACTTAACTATGGTGACCGAGGGCATGCCCTTGAAGAGGATATTGGGACCCTGTCTCTCCTGTCCTCATTCTTCTGTCCCTCTGTCCCTCTTTTATGGCCACTATGAGGTGGACAATTTCTTCTGTCACATTCAGCCCACCACAATGTTCTGCCTTGACACAAAGCCAAAAGCAACAGAGCCAACAGACCATGAGCTGTATGTAGCTCCTGAAAGTTTCTCTCAGGTGTCCTTTCAGAGATGGGAAGCTGGCTGGTGGGTGTCTGTGCCGACATGACTACATGACTTAATGACTGTCCTCCTCAGAACTTTCTTTGGAGTGAGTCAGGTAAAGACCCGGCCTACTTCCATCTTAGGCTTAAAAGCCATCTTACAATCAAGACAAACTGGGTTAGTTCTTATTTGTGAGTAAACTTCCATTCCTCAAGGATTGGACTATGCTCCACCTGTAACCTTAATCATAAATGGTTCTGTACTGCCTGTTCCAGGAATGACAAGCATGCCTTTGTTTCAAAAAGTTGTTCATAACCATCTTGCAAGCTTACCTTTGTTTCAAAAGATCATATGATCACAGTGTTATGACTACCTGTTGCTGTGACTACTTTGCTGTGCCCACCTTGCAGCCATGTCTTTGTTTCAGGAGGTCCTCAGGACTACCTTGTTACGCTTATGTCTGCTCCTGTAACCCCATCTATTTTGTCCCCCAAATTCCCCACTTGCAAACCCCCTAACCCTGAGCTATAAACGCCTTGTCTTCCTCACACCCAATGCTGACCTCTAGGTACACAAATAAAAACAAACAAGCAAACCTTGCTTTAATTAATTTGGACATATTGATTTGGGGTGGTGGTCTTTCTCCTCCCATCTCTAGAATTAACACAGGAAGTAGGGAAGCTCATCTGTTGTTCCCTGGATGGTTTCTAACCCCCAACTCACTGATGGGGTTCGGTCTCTTTTCCACTCTAATTTGTAAGGAAATTCTTGTTATATGGTAGCTTTAAAATACATGTGTAAGGTCCAATTACGAACACTAAACACTTTTTAAACACTTAAAGCTTTTCTACTTCCCCCTCCCCCTTCTTTCCACCAGTACAAGTATTTAAGCTCTGTTGACTTTTTTAAATGTGTTTTGACATCTGGTGGTGACAGACAACCCACTCTAATCATTTCAACATTTTTTTCTCTCTATTCTCAGTGTTTATTTGTCCAGATAAACCAGAGGGTCATTTTTAAATTAAAAATAATGTTTGGGTTTTGATTAAAACCGTGTAATAAAATTTAAATAGATTTAGGCAGAATTACTATCACATCAACAACAAGACTTATTGCCAAAAGACACAGTCTCCCTGTGTAGTGTTTTCATTACATTTGTTTGTTTGTGTGTGTGTGTGTGTGTGTGTGTGTGTGTGTGTGTGTGTGTGTGTGTTTATACCATGTCACACACGTGGACACCACAAGGCAACTTTGCAGAAATTAAGCCTCTCTGTCATGTGGGCTAGAGGACTGAGCTTAAGTCCGTAGGCTTTGAGGCAAGTGCACTTACTGGCAGAGCCATCTTGCTTGCCCAATTATGACATGTTTTTAAGGCACAGTCCCAGGCAATATAAAGGGAAGACTCGTGTTAGATATCTGGGTGGCCCAAATGTTTTATATTCACATGTGTACTACATATGATTTGCTGGCCGGTCAGGCTCTTTCATACAGTCCCATAATTCCTAGCTTCTGAGTACCTTTTGGGGTATGTTGCACTGAATATGTGTTTGAACCCTTTAACCAGTGTCACTATATCTAGTGTTTGGACTCACACTGGAGGCTTGGTAGTGCTTGGCTGAGCGGCTCTTGGGGCTCTCAAGGTTCTTTCTTTCTTTGTTTTCTTGAGAGGACTGACTTCTCAAATCTCACAGTAGAAAGATTCTCTGCTGCAGCTGCAGGAGACAGCTAATTAGGGGCTAGGGTGGCTTGGTAGCTCATTAACGCTTTCTGGATTACTAACTGCAAAGGTCAGAGGAGACTGTCACCATCCCAGGGTCATGGTGTGAATGGCAGCTGGTCAGGGAAGATAAATATGGAAAGAGGGGCCATGCAGTGAGGTTATTATTACAAGAAGTGTCACCCAGATCATAATGGAATTTAACCCATGAAAAATCACTTAAATCATGACCTAGCTCAAAATGAAAATCACCCCTAGCCTTCAAGGATTTATCACAGCACAATGATTGTTTGGCCATTAAAATGTCACTTGCAGAATGAAATACTTTGTAATGTTGACTGTAAAAGGAAATAGTTTTTAAATTTCTTCTCAAAATATTCCATGCATTATTAGTTATTAGGCCTCTGGAAAAATGATTGTGATTTAAGGCCTTTTTGAAATCTCTCTCCTCCTCCTCTTCCTCTCTCACTTCTCCCCGACTTCCCTTCCCTCTGTCCATCTTTCTTTCCCAGGGTTCATTGGAGGGACTGTCCTGTGAGAACCTCTTTTTTCAGCAGTGACACTCATTACTGCTTGCCAGTCACCTCCACCGTGGCTCTATATGGAAAGTTGCCTTCTCCCCAGAAGAGAGAGCCCTCACGAACCCCAGGAACCACCCTACCTCCACTGCTCACAATAGAACACTGCAAAGTATTCCAAATTCAGACCCAAGTATCATATGGCTTGCAGCCTCCACCACGCAGCCTCATTCAGAAGTCATTAGAATAGCTCTGATGGCATGAAAGGCAAAGGCAGAACCCATGTGAACTTTATGGTAACACATGAGAGGAAGACCAAGGGACAACAGATGTGAGACTCCTGGCAGGACCCCTGTTCGGAAGCTGATAGAAGGATCGCTTTATGGCACGCCCAGCTTTGAGATAATGTAAGAGTGGCATGTGAAAGAGGTGGGGTGACAATACACCATCTGCCCTTCGCTCTGTAGGCAGAGATCAGGGTTTGCACCCACAGAATATAGTATAGTTGCCTTCTTGAAAGAGACAGTCTTTAAAATAGTGAGACTAAAGTAATTTCCATGAATACCTTTCCCAGCCCACAAGCCCATTTTCCTGCATGTACAGAAGGGAGCAATCCTGGGTAATAGTGTGGAGGAACTGGGAGTGTTTCTGTTAATGACAGCTTGCCTACATTTTGATAGGTATTTTGGGTTCCTGTGGCAGGGGACATCGTGAGAAGGAAGAGTGGCAGGGCATAAATGGCACAAGAGGAAAGGGCAGTGAGTCAGAGCTCTTCTCAAGGATGTGTCCACTGTAGGTGACCTGAGCTCAGTCCCTCTGGGGACCCCGTGTAGCAGGCTAGAACATGGACCTCAGTGTTTGCCCAGGTGGGAGAGATGGGCAGCTGGGATATTTAAATAGACCAATCCCTGTCTGTGGGAGCTGACGGGCTGCTCCTAGGAGCATGGTGAAGTTTTCCTGGTATATGTAGCCTGCTGGGCACATTCAAGTTGTCCTGTGGCCAGAAGACTCCTCCCCATGCCTGTCCCTTTGCATTTAATTATGTAATTAATTTAATTACTGAAAGGTAGAGCAACAAAAGATTCAAGAGGAAGCGATGAGAGGGGAACATTGACCTTATCGGCTGCAGCCCATGCCCTGTGTCTCAGATTTACCTGGGCCCCTGTTAGGTTTTATCTATTTTATGTCTGACTCTTTAAGGTCACAAATAAAAGGAGGAAACAGCAACAATAATGGGAAGATGTCTAATCAAGGTCTTCTTGTCTGCTTTCTAGTTCTTTCTCCTTCACCATCTGCAGATGCCTTCCCCCTTAGCCAGCACTGTTGCTGGTTTATGTTGTTTGTCTCCTTGCATAACGCAGACGATGAGAAGTTCAAGTCTCAGGCTGTGTTGTAGTTGTATTTTTTTTTCCTGTGTAGTTTTATCACGTAGTCTCGATAATACTTAACTTGAAAAAGGCGGTGCTGTCAAAGTCGCTTGATGTTACTCAGTCGCTCCACATGTACAGGAGCATTCAGGGACAGTTCTCAGAGGGGCCAAGAACTCTCTGCTGCAGGTAGCACAGACACTGTAGTCCTCTAGGGGTCTGCTTTGATTCCCCATGGAGGCTTATCCAAGAGGGTAATCAAAAGATTCTGACTCCGTGGACTCTTCAGGGTCACTGTGGTGATTTGAACCAGAATGGCTTCCATAAGCTCATGTATTTGAATGCTTCATTAGTTTTCTCCAATGAAGTGACACTGGGAATATCAAACCATACTCGAGAGCAGGCCCCATGCCCAGAAGTAGTTATCTACCTACCTATCTACACAGAAAGGGAATTTATTAAAATGGCTTATAGGATGAGGTCCAGCTAAGTCCAACAATGGGTGTCTACCAAAAGAAGGTCCAAGAATCCAATAGTTGTTCAGTCCAAGAGGCTGAACGCCTCAGTGGATCTTCAGTGCACACCAGAGTCTTGAAGAAGTGGCCTCTAATGCCAACAAGGAAACAGACTTGTTAGTGGAAGCAAGCGGTCATCTCGAACCCCAGCCTGAGATCCTTACTTTGGGTCTTGATCTGAGAATCCACACTATGAACAAATGTACACCAATTTTATCCCTGAATTCTGATGTGTAAAAAGGTCCAGATGAAAACAGGTCAAAACTCAGAATTGTGGCAAAAATCCTAGGTCACCCTGACTTACGTGAGCACAGCACACCCGGATGCCTTGCAGATGAAGCCAGTTAATGCAGGCCAGAAGTCCTGTGGCTGCTGGAGCTTTGACCACATTCTTCAAACCAGCTTTTTTGTATCCAAGTGGCTGTGATTGCCTAGGATGAAAGGGGCCAGCATTCTCAGCGGTACCCAATTTGCTTAGAAACAGCCTAGTAGCTGACTACAGGGAAGTCAGAAGTAAGAGCCAGGCCTCTGTTCTCAGAGAAATAAAAGACAAGGTTTGCATCTAACCTGTGGAATCAGAACGAACATATTCTAAATTGGTCTCTGACCTTGAGAAGATGCAAGGCTGCAAGCAGGCTGCAGGGCCTGGAGAAGGCTTCATGGGGGGTGGGGGGGACATGGGCATCACACTGAAACTTGGCTTAGAAAAATATTTGGCCTGGACTAGGAAAAAAGAAGAAACGTTGGAGCAATGATGTGCTATCTGGAAGGAGCGTGTGTCAGAAGTTGAAGGCAAAGGCTTTGGTCCACCGGAATATTAGATTTCTACGTGGGCCTTGGGTTCACTTAGCTTAGAACTCACGAAGAGTTGGGAAACAGGCCCAGAAGGCAACCTTCTTAGTGGTTTCTGTAGGGAAAACAAGTAGGGTTGAATAACGGCTGGATCGGGATAGTCCTGGATTCCACACTTGGGTCTGCTGTTTCCCAGCCACAGCTTAAGAGTCTGGCTAAAGTGCTTTCTGTACCTCACGGTGGTCTCCATTTTTCCTCCAAGATGGGGCCAGGACTGCTCACCTCAGTGAGAGTCTCCTCGAGTCTAACGTGAGAAGTACAGGATCCACCAGTTAGAAGGAAGTATGCGAATTTACGAGAACAAACGTGAAGGGTAAAAGCAGGCAGTGGGCCAAGGAGCTGCTCAGGCAGGCAGAGCTGGGATTGCAGGAGCAGCCTACAGGGGAGAAGCTGAAAAGCCTCATTCTGAGCTAACCACAGAAAGAAAGCATGTGGCGGGGGAGACCGGGCAAAGAGGGCTTCCCCTCTGTAAATCCCAAAAGGAACATTTCAGAGAGGTTCTTGTTCTCACACTGATTTTTTTTCCTTTGTGTTTGAAACTTGACTTTAAAGCCTTTTTCTTTTTCTTTTTCTTAAATGTGGACGGGAACATCACAGGCATCGAGTATGCCTCACTCCAAAGCGGTTGACTTCTTTGAATCTCTATGCTTGCAGCTGAGTGATTTTCTTTCTTCCTTTCTTGTTTTTGTTGTTTTGTTTTTTATTTAATTAATTTATTCAGATTACATCTCACTTGTTATCCTATCCCTTGTATCCTGCGTTCCCCCCTCCTGCTTTCACCCTATTCCCCTCCCCTTGTTTTGTTTTTTGGGTGTTGATTTGTTTGGGTTTTTTTTTTTTTTCCACATAGTTTTCCTGTGTAGCCCTAGCTGTCCTGGGACTTACTCTGTAGACCAGGCTGGCCTCAAACTCACAGAGACTAGCCTGCTTCTGCCTTCTGAGTGCTGGGATTAAAGGTGTGTGCCGCCACCACTTGGCTTAATTGAGTGACTCTTTCTCTAGGTGACCAGTAGTACCTGAGCTAATGCTATTTTATGTCTAAGAAAAGACTCCGTAGATGTGGACATAAACCTTTCCTGATGCCTATATATCTCACCTGTATGGAGACTCATCAGCAGTGTACGACTGAGACCTCTAGAAAGATCTCTGGTCTATTCCTGGAGTCCCCACTAAGAGACAGAGTCCATTGTCGATGCAAATGCATAGAAATAGGAATTTATTGAGCCATCACAATGGGGTCTGTCCAGCTCTTTCAAGCTGCAGACCCTGAGAAGCAGAGGCATGGGCCTTTTATAGGGGTTAGACAAAGAAATGAGTTTTACAGTATGTGATTGGTTGGCATTTGGGCAGAAAAGCTGCAAGCAGGGAGTTACAAGTCTTGGAGTTTCATGGTTGGATAATGGGTGGAGGGGCAAGCTGACCTATGGAAAAGATTGGTTGAAGCAGTCACAGGGGGCGTTTAGGAACTTTTTTAGTTGGGGAGAGGTAGTAGAAATTTTAAACACAGCTGATTGTCCTTGAGTCCAGCTGGACCCTGAGCACAGACTGAGACCTTGAGTCAAGTTGGACTCTTCAAGGTTTTTTTTTTCTGTCCCTGCCACACACACATACACAGTGATCTGATATCTGTCTGTCCTGGGCTCAAGCTGGGCCCTCTAGAAATTTACATGCTTGGGCCTTAATGGGGGTCCTTAAGGGGGCTGCTTCCTTCAGTGGTAATATGATGAACTCTTGCAACGCGTGGCTGTTGAGCTATCTGTTTTGGATGGAGCCAGAGCCTCAGGTGAACCTGCCCACAGATTGTCAATTAGCTAACTGCTAAGCCCAGACTCAGAGTGCTTCAATCTTTTGTACTTTCACACAGCAGTTATCATCCAATCTGTTCATTTCAGGAGAGGCCTCCACACCGATCACTTCTTTGATCATTTATTTGAGCTTGCATGGGCAGGTGCTTGGTGTCATTAAGTTACAGAGATAAATCCATTGTGGTAGGCAAGATGTCCTAAAGGCTTCTGGGGTATAAGGGATCAGAAAGTATTTCCATCTGATTTCTTAGGTCTGATTTTATTTGACTTTTGAAATGGGGTCTCGTACACCCTAGGCTGGGCTCAAACTCATTTTATACCAGAGGATGACCCTGAATTTCTGGTCCTCCCACCTCCACCTCCAGAATGTTGGGATTTTAGGCACGCAACACCATGGTAAGTCTTGAAGATTGGACTCAGGGTGCCCCACTTGCCCAGCAAATGATCTACTAAACTGCATCCTCAGTCTCTGGGTCTGCATTTAAGGATTTCATTTGAATGGAGTGTGGACACCAACTGATTGCCATGGTGATATCGGTCATTGAAATCTCTTATGAGATTATCCATGACTCACAGAAGCTGAATCTTCCCTCTTATGGAGAACCTTGGATATTGTTACATTGAGTCTGAGTTAAGAATATTCAGAGTTGGGCGTGGTGGTGCACACCTTTAATCCCAGCACTCGGGAGGCAGAGGCAAGCACATCGCTGTGAGTTCAAGGCCATCCTGGTCTACAAAGCGAGTCCAGGACAGCCAAGATAACATAGAGAAACCCTGTCTCTAAAAACAAAACAAATAACAAACAAAGAATATTCAGCCATTTTAATAGAATTAGACAGATGCACCTGAAACAAATGTTTCCTTTTCTTTTCTATACTTTTTTTGTTCTAGGCAGTTGTCTTACTTTGCTTTCTATTGTTGAGATAAAAACTATAACCAAAACAACTCAGGGAGGAAAGGGTTTATTTCATCTTACAACTCCCAGGTCATCATGAAGAAAAGTCGGGGCAAGAATTAAGGCAGACGAGCTGGAGAGATGGCTCAGAGGTTAAGAGCACTGACTGTTCTTCCAAAGGTACTAAATTCAATTCCCAGCTACCACATGGTGGCTCACAATCATCTATAATGAGATCTGGTTCCCCCTTCTGGCCTGCAGGTGTAATGCAGGCAGAGTATTGTATACATAATAAATGAATCTTTAAAAAAAATAATAATAATAATTAAGGCAGACACTGAAGCAGAGACCATGGAGAAATGCTGCTTACTGGCTTGCTCTCCATGGCTTGCTTTTTCAATTTATGTAACACAGGACCATCTTCTAAGGGATGGCAGTGCCCACAGTGGGCTGGGTCCTCCCACATCAATCATTAATCAAGAAAATGCCCCCACAGACTTGCCTATAGGCCGATATGATGAAGGCATTTTCCTAAATAGAAGTTCCCTCTTCCCAGATGACCCTGGCTTTTGTCACATTTGCAAAAACCTAGCCAGCACAGCACTAGTACATTTGCTTCCATCCCTTAGTTTCTAAAAGTCTAGGGAATGAAAGGAATCAGCCCATCACAGTGGGGAAAGCCTAACATTGGAATCACCAGCTGGCCACACTGCACTCATAGCCAGGAAGCAGATGGCAGACAGGAAGTGGGGTCATGCTATAAAACCTCAAGACCTACTCCCATTGAGCCATTTTTCTCCAGCAAGGTTCCACCTCCTCAAGGTTCTACATTCCAAAACAGTGACATCCGTAAGGCACCACCAAGTGTTCAAATACATGAGTCTATGGGGTTGGGGTAGGGCTGTCCTCCTCAAATCCCACTAGCTACAATTTCATTCTTCCTCACAGAGCCCTCTGTAACTAGTCAGCTCTCCCTGAAGCTCCCTTCTGAGACCAACCAGAGGTCCATCATCTGGGAGAAGTCTACATGGTCACTAAAACAAAGAAAGGGAAACAGGAGAATCAGATTGGGTGTCCTCACCCCCTCAGGTGGGCTGGGATGCTCCAGTCTACCTGATCAGCACTAGCCACAGGCCACCAGATTTCACTGGCAGTGAGAAATAGAGTTTCTTCCCACGTGCCCAGAGGAGGCAGCATGGAAACGGACTTTATGAAAACATCACCTTTTCTCTGCCGCCACAGTCACCCAACAGTGAACACTACCAGATGAAAAGAAACAGTCCCAATTATCTGACCCTAAAACTGAGTCTCAAGTGGAATCTTTCTTCAGCGTGTGGTTACTGAGATGGAGGGCAATTCACCCTGCTTCCCCCTGGCAATGTGGCAGGTAGACGATCTACACCAAGATCACTAGGCAAGCAGAAATGCCCACCATGAAACTCTATAAGATTTGGAGAAGAAAAAAACACCTTAGGCTCCAATGGTGTTTCCATCTTTCCAACCCTTCCTTCTTTATCCTAGATCTTAGGAGAAACAGAACTGTCCAACCCAAGCAGCGTCATGGACAGTGACAGCAGGCCTGACTCACCCACTTGGATAAGGGCCCAACAGAAAGAACTGGGAAGATGGCCAAGCTCTACAGGAGGGCGTGTCACAGGGCAGGAATGGAGGAGGACGCCCTGCACTGAGCACAGATGGCAGCATGTCAGTGTGGGCTGGGGCTGTGCCTTAAGGCACACTGACCCTGCCCATAGTTCAGTACAACTCGGAGGAAAGTCCCAGGCACTGAGTAGTCAGGTTGGTAGCTAGGGAGGACCGACTAAAAGGAGGATGATCCCAGAGGCACTCTCCCCATCACTTCTGTAAGGAAGGGGGTAGAAGTATACATTTCTATGGGGAAAGGTCAGCATGAAGACAGAGGGGAAGGAGGCAGAATGCATTAAATGGTGTTTGATGGTTACCAGTGCTCATTGCTATAGACCAAGGCTCCTGAATGTTCCACCTCCCTTTGCCATCCATGTAGAAGATTTGAGAATGAACGTCTGACCCTGCAGAGACTTAAAACTGTTGCGTCCATCTGCAATCCAAAGACTCCACATTTAGGTAGCCAAAGAAAGATGAAGATTGGTTTTCAAGCCTCTCGTCTCTTTTGTCTCTAGCACTTAGTGAGTAGGATGTAATGTTAGGTCATCAATAACACATCTGAATGAATGAAGGCTCAAAGAAAGAACTAGTTGTCCTCAGCCAAGGAAGCAGCCACAAAGGAAGGCTGCATCATTCATAGGCAGATGAATCATCCAATGTGGAGCTGACAACTGGGCCAATAGCACAGTACCTGTGAATCACTTCATAAGAAGATTATCCTCCTGGACTGGACTTAAGATCCTCCAGGACCTCTCTCACCTAGCCTCTGTGGCCAGGGTGTTTATGGTTTAGGGACATGATAGCAAGAGGAGAAAACTAAATTCCATATCGTCCCACCCCATCAAATGCTTACCTCTTCCAGGAAGGCTCTTGTGACTAATGGTGTCTCAGTGACCTTTGAACTCTTTATCATCTGCTCTCTCCTTTGAGTTCTAATTATATTTTTGCCTATGACCATTAGCATGAGTGAGACACACTCACACTGTCATGTTCCGAATTTTCTCTCAAACCATATTTAGTATTTTGGAGGTATATTTTGTAATACATAATATACAACAGATATTTGTTCCATGTTAATTGACAAATACTACCAATTCTAACCTGTATTGCTTATTACATGAAAAGCCCAAGAAAACATACATACAATTATTCTACAATTCCATTCCCACAATAGGGTTGGTATGGTTGCCCCTATATTAATGGTAAGGAAACTGAGGATCACCTAGGAATCTCATAATGGTGAGGCTAATATTTAAGGTACTCCTGTGGGACTGGAGTTCGCAGTCCTAGCCACTCTTTGATGGGTGGTTGGAAGGAAAGATGGCAGCCCCAACATATTCTTACATGTTTTAGTTTTCCTAGCAAGCCAGGAACCAGCTCTTGTGATTCCATAAGAGATTATAGTCGGCCCAATATGTCATGAGATACCCAGAGATGTAAGAAGAGCCACGCTGCCTGACCTTTGATACAACAGCTGCTGGACTCCATTTGTGACATAAGCCTTCTTTCGTACGCAGACCACTCAAAGGTCAGCCTGACCTGGTAATTCTCACAAGGGCTGCTTCATATTTCCCAACTTATCAGTCAAGGATAATTACTTCCAAAGCCCCAAATCTTTATGATCAGCCAGAACCATTATCTGATAGGAACTGTGAAACAAAATACCACCAGAAAAGAAGCTTCGATTTCATCTTCCTCCACAGCTAATTTTAATCTGTTTCCTGCCCTTCAGATTTTCTCACCCGTCCACTTCCAGAGCTAATTGGCTGGAGGCTCAGAGGCTGAAAATTGAGGTAGCTGTCGCCCACATCTCTTCTGAAGTGACAAGCCCTTGCTCAGAGGTGATGGATGGAACTGTGCCTTCAATGAGCAGGAAGGGCTTTGCTTCCCAAGGACAAACAAAATCACCTAAGAAGCTACCACTTCCAGTGAGGGAGCTGGTACCCTGCCTGATCTCCTTGCCAAGCATCACCTTGGGCCTCTGTTGCAAACAAAGGCTTCTTAATTCCTGAATGGAGCCTCTTCCTACCATGGAGGGCTCTCGGTGAAAGGTTGGCCCTGTTTCTGCACTAGGATATTTGTTTACACAGGGACTTCTTTTCAATGACATTTAGCTGGTTCAAAACCAACCAGGCCCTAAACTGCATAGGAAAATCTGCAAGGATTCAGAAGCCAGGGGAGGAGAATCCCAAGTCATGCAGGCCCACCTCTGAGCCACACTTCAAATGGATTCCTTGCAGAATCAAATTAGCTCATGGCTAGACACATCTATTCAGGTAAACCTCAGCCTGAATAGAAAGTGGATTCTTTTAAGACATGGCAATAGAGGTGGGTGTTTTGGTTTCCTGAGCCATTATCCTTTAAAAAGCAAAATCTCTGTCTGTTCACAAAAATATAATGGACTTACCCAGCTCAGACCTCAGCAGCAGATGACTCATCGGATCTAGGCAGACCAGAGATGGCTAATGAAGTGCGTAATTCTCCCTCAGAGGAGCTGAGCAGTAGTCCAAATACAATTTCATCACAGAACAAAACACAATTAGAGAAGTGTGGGCATTTATTTCATGATACAGATCAGCTCAGGACCGAGCCAAGAGTTTTGGTTTTTTGGTTCTTTTTTTTTTTTTTTTTTTTAATTCTTTTAGAAGTAGCTTTTGGCAAGGCTTATGCCATTACCTTTCATTTTAAAATCAAAAGGTCTGCTCAGTTTTTGGTCAATTAGGGAAGTTGCTATTTATCATAAGAAGCTAATACCAAAACCTCTTTTTTTCTCCCCAAATAAGCTTAAGGTACATTTGAGTTGAGGGACGTGGCCAAAGTTGAAATGAAAGAATTATTCTAAGGAAGACGTGGGTCTTTGCTTTTTCTTCAAGTCTTCTGCATTTGAAACCCTCTGCGTATCATCTCTTTTTGTCCCTGCCAGCCCCTCAGACAGCATCTCACCTGCTTGGCCCTATGGGTCCCTCTGATCTCAGTTTAACCATCCTCTCCTCTCTTCACATGTTCCCACACATCAGAGCGCATGCCTATTTGTCACAGCACTTGCCAAACCTTAAGGCAATGTGTTTACTGCTCTGGTATTTGATTGGCTCGAGATGTGGCAGGGCTGAGATTGGGTCCATTCTTGCTCAGCAAGGCATCCCAAATTCCCAGCATGCCATGCACCTGTCTCTTAAAAGGCTCAACGTGTTTGTGTTGAGTGGGTATATGATGAACCGTTTCTCTGCGAAGCCTGCGGCTTTGCATGGAAGACCACCCTATTTAACACCGCTGTGATACCAATCAAAAAAGCTAGGCTCAGCCTCCTACCCTTGATGTAAAAGCGAAAATAATAATCTCAGAAATAAAGGCCGAGATCACCCCCCCTTAGCAACACCTACTGATTGCTTGTCACTTTGTCACCACTACCAGGAAAGAGTCCCTTTTGTTAAAGGGACAGGATCGCTTTTCATCCAAACATGAACACATGGTGTTTATCCACGCAGAGTGAGCGTCACTGTAACATCAAATCGTAAAAGTTAATTGGCCACATTTCCAATTCTTCAGCACTATCTAAGTCACAATCTCTAGAGGCAGAGCAGCTGAACTGTGGCAAGATGTGGCAGGTTCCCCGTGTGACTTCTCAAATAAATGAGCATCTCTGAGCCTGGATGAAACGTTACAGGTGTGTAGCGTGCCCCTACACTGCAGTTTTTAACTACAAATCCCAAAAATCGTAAGTGACAACACGGGTCACTAGTGAGAGCATGCAAGAAAAGCACATGAAATTTGCCATAGATATTCCTTCACCCTTTTCAGCAACTGTTTTCTTTCTTTTTCAGTTATTTAGATTTATTTATTTATTTATTTAAATTTATCTAAATTTTTTGTCTGTATGACGATGCTTGCATGTATGTGTGTGAATCATGTATGGGCCTGGTGCCTTGGATGTTAGATTTTCTGCAATTGCATTTACAGACAGTTGTGAGCTGCCATGTGGGTGCTGGGAATTGAACCCGGGTCCTTTTCAAAAGCAGTAAGAGCTTTTAACTGCTGACAATTTTTTGCCTTGTTTTTGTTTGTTTGTTTGTTTGTTTGTTTTGAGGGTTTTGTTGTTGTTGTTTTTCGAGACAGGGTTTCTCTGTGTGGCCTTACCTGCCATGGACTCACTTTGTAGACCAAGCTGATTTCAAACTCATAGTGACTGACCTGTCTCTGCCTCCTTGAGTGCTGGGATTATAGGCGTGCGTCACCTCACCCAGCCCAGCCTAGCCAGTTTATAAGTTCCAGTTCAGTGAGTGATCCTGACTCAAAAACATAAGATGAAGAATGATTGAGGAAGACACGCGACATCAACATTAGGCCTCCGTGTGCATATGTACACACTCACACAAATACGATACATATCTATACCATCTCTCTCTCTCTCTCTCTCTCTCTCTCTCTCTCTCTCTCTCTCTCTCACACACACACACACACACACACACACACACACATACACACACACACACATACACACACACACATACACACACACATACACACACACATATACACACACACACATACACACACACATACACACATACACACACACATACACACACACATACACACACACATACACACACACACACATACACACACACACACATACACACACACACACACATACACACACACACACACACACACACACACACACACCCTCATCTTTGTACTTACAGGGCAACTTCATTTCCCAGGGGAAATGCAGTCTGGCTCAGCCAAGGGCCCAAGAGGCTTGGAGTTGCATCATTGTTTTATTTCTACAATTC
This sequence comes from Acomys russatus, assembly GCF_903995435.1. Classification (NCBI taxonomy): domain Eukaryota; kingdom Metazoa; phylum Chordata; class Mammalia; order Rodentia; family Muridae; genus Acomys; species Acomys russatus. The sequence goes on from NC_067166.1 coordinate 20,750,836, forward strand.
CCAAGCGTCTTTTTATAGCCGTGGATACCCTGAGAAGACCTAGTCAAAAACTAAGGAAAAGAACAATAAAGTCTGCCTGTGTCCTCAATAACGCTCCCTCCTCCCCACCCCCCACCCGATGCTGGCATTTATCGGCTCACTCTATTCAACATCGAGCAGGACTTTTCATTTTTACCACCTTAATATACCCCTGGGCTGAAAGGGTACAACGCAGCAAAACAAAGGCAGCCAGTAATTCAACATGCAACCAACCAACAGTCAGCACCATGCCTTCTAGAAAGCAAGTCACTACTGCCACTTGCAGAGTGTGGCTTTTCCTCAGCTTGTGACATCTTTGAAGGTGAAGGCGATTCCAGACAATAGCTAATAGGTTCATGCAAGGTCAGACAGACTTCCTCTCCTCATGTGACAGGACACAGAGTCCCACCTATCTCCATCAGAGGGGCAGCTGGAAAGCCTGTTGTTCCTTCTGTCCTGAGTTCCCTTGGTCAAGATGACTGCATAGCAACAACCACATCCAAATTAATAGGCATGGGAACTCTGTTAACACCACTGCCAGAAACTCCTTGCCAAGCTAGAAATAACCAACCCAAAAGCTAAGCACCACAGCGGTCTACAGACATGGTGACCACGGCCAGCAAAGGAGCAAGGACATTAAAGCAAATATCTGTTTGCCAGTTGAATGAATACATGTAAACGTAGACATTCTTACAGCAAACCTTTGGAGCATTCTCAGTATAGATACAGACTTACTTAGTTTTGTTTGTCACATAAATTTGAGCTGCTGAGCTGGTACCAGGAAAAAAAAGAGGTGGCGTTTTGACCTACCTATTCATAATAACTGCATCAAATTTTCAATCATCAAGATAGCACGCAAAACAGGTGTCCTTTCATAGCAGGGTGAGGCTCAGGCAAGTTATGTGGGCTAGGGTAATGTTGGTTACCGGGCAGGGATCTGAGATGGGGTACACAGCATATGGACAAAAGGGAGGGAAGGAGGGAGGGAGGGAGGGACGAAAGGAGGGAGGGAGGAGAAAATAATAGAGATAAAGGAGGAGGAAGAAAAGAAAAAAAGGAAAAGAACACATGAACAACCAGCCTGTGCTCGATGCCAGCACTGGGGAAGCTGAAGAAAGAGGGCTGAGAATTGTTGAGCTTGAAGCCAGCCTGAGCTACACAGCAAGTCTGAGCTAGCCTGGACTTTATAACAAGAAACACGTGTTCTCATTATTCCAATTTCTCTTGAGTCAGAACAACTGAACAGCCTTTATCCCTGTCTCCTCTCCCCCTGCTTTTGCCACTCAGAGAGCTGCTGTTATTATTTTCCCATCATTATTTTCTGCTAGTGCTGTTTTACACCTGTGTTACACACACATATACACACATACGTACATACACACACATACACAAACATAAACAAACACACACACATACATACATAGACAAACATATACACACATACATACACACACACACATACACATACACACACATATATACACATACACACACACACACACACACACACACACCTCCCTGTCATTTTAAAAGAAAAAATAGAAGAATACTATGTAATTTGCTGATCTTCTCGTTTATAGCCATCAAATATTTTGGACAGACTGTGCTTAGCCAGCTCTGTATTAACACTTTGTGTTACTCACGTCTTCTCCTTACAGATGGCTCTGCAATGAATGAGCTTATACAAAATTCTCGTTGCATCTATGCAAGCATTTCTGAAGGATGGGTTCACAGAAGTGCAAATGCCATGCCCTTGTTTATGATACAAGATGAACCATCTGCTTTTAGTGGGCACAGAAACAACCCTGGGTCAAGATGATTATACTGAGACAATGCCACCAGCACTGAGGAGAGGCAGGGAAATTACTGAGCGGGGATGGACATGAGACTGGCCAACTTGTACCATCTGTATCAACCATTTTTGAAATGTTACAGACATTGACCAGGTTTGGGCCACCCAGAATTAAAACTCTTTGAAATAAAATAAAATAAAATTAAAATTAAGTAAAAATAAGGGCCTTGATGCCAAACTTTAAATAGTCCTGTTTACATTTCCCAGAAATAGATGTCCTTAGACAAAAACCAACACTGACTCACAGACAGTACTGAGTGGTCCCACCAAACAGTCAGAGATGTGGCAGGAACCAGGGGGGACGGTACTGAGGAAGTTCTGAGAAAGGAATGTGTTTGGGGTGAAATGCCCAAGGAAATGCTTCAGACCCTGGTCCAGAAATAAGACACTGTAGGTGGATCCCACCAGAGGCAGGGATGTGAGAGGGGGCCTCCCAATACCCATGTGTTCTGTGCTCACTACAGAAGTTAATAAAGTGTAAAAAAAGAACCAGTCAGTAAAGAAAGACCAAGGCTGCATCAGACAGACTCAACAGAACCAAGATGTCAGCCACACCAGATTAGTCTAGTAAGTGCGGAACCTTTGAAAATCTTACTGTAAGGACAGCTTGGAACATTCTGGTATGGATTAGTCTTTGTTGTATTTTAAAGGATGTTCTTAAGGTGGGTGCACATGTGTTAAAACTACAAAGAAAAGTAAAGGGTTACTTAACTCATAATTCTCCCTAGGGGTACCCTCAGGAGGGGACTGTTGGGGGCGGATCCTCAAGGGACCCTGGTGATCCTGGGTCCATTAAGTCGGCTGAGGGGAACATGGGCAGGCAGCTCCTCACTGTGTGTCTCTGTGTAGGCACTATTTCATGACTTTTTAAGATGTAAAAGGAGACAAAGAAGTTAAAGAAGGGATAATGAGCAGTCATGTGACTTCCTAGATATGATCTATGATGTATGAAAGTGTTTTGACAATCTTCATATAAGAAGAAAGAGACAGAAAAGTAAAAAAATAAAACCTAGATTTTAAAAACTCAAAAGATGAACTCAAAAATGGAATTGGGAGATAATAAATATAGCATTTCAGACCACTAAGGAAAATACAGATTATTCAATGAGATGTTAAGACAAGCTGGAAAACAAACAAGTGGACCCTGACTCATTGTTATGCTGCAGTAAATTCTAAATGAATCATAGACTTAACTATAATCATATTGTTGTATTAAAAAACAAAAACATAGCCATACTAGAATAAAGTTTAGATGCAGAAAGGGAGTATAAAATCCTTTGAAAGAAAGAGGCAAAGAAGAGACTAAAAAAACAAATAATTCCAGGACAGGCAGGGCTACACAAAGAAACCTTGCCTTGAAAAAACAAGCAAGCAAGCAAGCAAGCAAGCAAGCAAACAAACAAACAAACAAAACCCAAACAAACAAAAAAGAGAAAAAAAAATAAAAATAACAACTAATTGATTATAGTATCAAAACTTACAGAACTGTTGGGAGAGGGATGGAGAAATGGTTTAGCAGTTAAGAATGCATGCTGCTCTTCCAAAGGACCAACTTCATGACGTTCCTAGCATCCATGCTTACAACATCCTTTATCTCCTGTTCCAGGGGGCACCTCTGGCCTCTTTAGGCAACAGCATGTCACACACACACACACACACACACACACACACACACACACACACACACACACAAAATTTAAAACAATAAAATAGTATTATCCAGACCGCCTTGATCACAAGGGTCAGAAGAGAATGTCACAGGTCTGCCAGCAGGTCAGAGAAGGAAGTAGGACAAGGCGAATAGATGTTTGATGCTTCATGAAGAAGGTGTTACAAGCCTAAGAATGGAGAAGCAACCTGTAAAAGACAAAAAAAGGGAAGGAGATAGAGTCTTCTTACCTTGAACTCCCAGGATAACCAGCTCTGCAAACCTTCTCACTGGCCCAGCAGATTTACTGTTGGACTTCAGGTCTCCAGAATATGGAAAAAAATGAATCTGTGCTGCTTAAAGGCACCAAGTTTGTGACCGTTGGTAATAATAACAATAATGGGAAACTAATTCTAAAACAATCCTAGTTAGTTCAAGAAAATGGGAATATGTTAATAGTCCTGGTAGAGTCATAGTCTACCACAGAAATATAAGCATCACTACCAATTTGCAAAAGAAGAAATATAAATTGGTCCACACACATGTAAAGAAGGATCTGTCTTTATTAATCAATTATTCATTGATGGACACAGAGAAAAATAAATGCTAACACTCCATTTGCAAGAGTGTGTTGGAAAGTGGGTACTAGAGTACTCTGTGAACGGAAACAGAAGTTTGTAACTATCTGTGGATAACATCTATTCAAAATGGTTGACACTCTGCCCCTATACTCTACTCTCAGACATTGATCATGAACTAAAATTCACAAAGATGTAAATATAAAATGTTTATTTCAGTATTACTTGTAGTAATACAAAATCATGAATAATCAAAGTGTCCACAAATAGGAGAGTCATTAAATAAGTTACTGTATGTAGTATAATAGAGTCTATTGAGGCCATCAAAACATTTGTATGTATGCACAGAGAAAATATCCAATATATTTTGACTAAATTGATATATAAAATAGTGTACATGGTATCATACCATTACCCAAATCTATGCTTTAGGATAAAAAAAAAAATCTGTGTTTTGAATTTTATAATGACATATTGTTTATACTGGATCCTACTGTAGTTTTCCACTGCCCCTTGCCATGTGACCTTGCAGTGCACTGGGGTAGGAAGCGTATCCTTTCCACCTCTACTAATTGTGGATTTGGCCAAGGGAGCATAGGCGAAAATGACAATCTGTCAGTTCCAAACTAAGCCCTTAAGAGGTCTTATGTGGGTCTGCTTACACACTTGCATTCCTGCCAACACCACAAGAAAAATATGTCCTTGGAAGCGGCTGACCCAAGAGGAATGTAAAGACAAGTGGAATGGAACAAAACCAAGTGAGACTTTCAACCAAGCCAATCAAACCACAGTCTAAGAAAAGACACTTTGGCCAAGTCACAGACCCATGAAAAAGAAAGGCAAATATGCTTTATATGCCACTGGATTTTAGAGGCTTGTTGTGAAGCACTGTTGTGTCCTTCTGTATAATTATATACTGATAAGCAAAATCTCCGGAAGAAATTACTAGAATGTTAGCCTTGGCTATCTCTAGGTGGTAGGGTTTGTTGTTGTACAGGCTACAAATCAACCAGCCTCGCTCCCATACTTCTGCCCCACACATCCAACCACCTACTCAACATCTACATTTCAAGGTCTTGGTCTCATCCTGCCTACAACTGAACCACTGATACCTCCCTCAGTGACACTCTGTCGCCCCCCCCCCCCCACAGCTAATGAATAATAAACTTGTTTTTTTTTTTTTTTTTTCAGTTGCTCCACCTAGAAGACTTGGGACCATCCTTTTCCCTCCTCTTTAAATCCCACATCAAGTCTACCAGCAATCCTGCCAGCTCTGACTGAGATGTTCCAAGAGGCTAGTACCTCGAACCTTCTCTCCCTACTGCTTCCAAGTGACAGAAGCCACCATCTTCTCTCACTTGGTTTACTGTTTGTACCTCCTTTCTGGTCTCACTACTTTTCCTCTCTCCCCCAGCAATCTAGTATTTACAGTTTCTAGAATAAACATTTTAAAATGTGAAGTCAGGTTCTCTTGTGCCCCTGCTGGAAGGCCTCGAGCAAGGCACCCTTGTTTCCTGCATGCTCTCACTCAGTGGCTTCTCTTCCCTCACCATTGTGTACTGTCTCCCTGGCTCACCTGATCCTTTGGGTATGGAGCCTGTGTGCTGGTCAGACTCTGTCTGACATATCCTACCCAACTGTATCCAAAGGCTCTCTCTGTTCAGGTGCCATCTTTCTGACGATATCTATCCTAACCACCCTTTCCAGTTAGACCTCAGCCCCTTCCACATTACCTCAGCTCTCTTTCCTCTTCACTTTGTGCCACATTTTTTCCACAGCACTTGCCATGCTCTCACATATTAGCTGTATGCTTTACGCAATCATTATGTTAGCCACCCGCCTTGCTGCCAAAATGTAAGCCTCTGAAGGACAGCTGGTTGTCTCGTTCTGGTTGAATCCCATCTGCCTAACCTGTGTCTGACACACAATAAGCACTTAAACTGGATTTGTGAGGTAATGAAGGAATTTATCTGTAAAGTTCTTTTTATATAATTAACATGTCTTATTTTAATATGATCTTTTTTTTTTCAAACGATTGGGCATTCTTCTCTTTAATCAACTCTTTTTCAGAGTCTGGTTAATCCATGAATTCTCTCCTTGAACTTAAGTGGGATTAAATCCCTGTAACTCCCAATTTGGCATTCACTCCCAAAGTTGATCTGCAGCACTGTGCCCACCAGCTTTCCTGCCACTGAAGTCTCATTAGCTTGGTTTTTTTTCAGCCATTGATGATTTCTTTTTGGCATACAATCTCTTTAGTCTCCTTAAACTGTTAGACACGAAGAGGGATAGTCTTAGCTGGCCTTTATATTATGTCTAAGCAAGCAACTCGTGTCCTTGAATTCTTTATAGGTCTTACTTTGTGACAAAGGAACCTGCATAATTATTTGCATATTAGGAGACACCACCACAACATGAATATACACTCTCAGCAGCCTCTCTACCACAGGCTCCCTTGCAGTTAGCTTTCCCTTTTTCTGTAGATCTGGTCTGCTCCATTATTCAAACACTAGATGCACAGCTCTTCTCCCTGCCTTTATCAGCAATAGCTCCAGAAAATTCTCAGTACCCTGGAAGATTTGTTTGGGCTCATTCTGTCTCCAGCTACCCACTAAACTCTCTGCAGTAATTACTGGAAGCTAGAGCCTTCATACATGTGTCTTGGCTGTGGCTTCTATTGTTGTGATAAAGCACCATAACAAAGACAACTTAGGAAGGAAAAGGTTTGTTTCAATATATTCCTTGTGACCTATTATCCAAGGAAGTCACGGTAGGAGCTCAAGGAAGGGACCTCAATGCATGAACTGATGCAGAGGCCATGGAGGAATGTTCCATACTGGCTGCTCATTATGGGCTGCTGTTCAGACTGCTTTAAAAAAAAAAATAGTATCAGGATTACAACAGGCCCAGGGGTAGCACTGCCTACAGTGAGTTGGGCTCTCCCACATCAACCATCAGCCGAGAAGACGTACCATATGTTTGCCCACAGGCCAGTCTGGTGGGGGGCATCTCCGCAATTGAAATTCCCTCTTCCAAAATGACACTAGCTTGTGTCAAGCTGACATTTAAAGAAATGAGCCCAGCCCAAGTAACTTTAGTGCCCACATCTATACCAGTTTCCCTAGAGAAGCACAAAATCTTAGTCACAGACAGTATGCTCATAGCTAAGAGGCATGGACATCCAGTAATCAAGCACACAGATTATGAGTCAGACTGCGCTTGTTCCAACTCTGTTTATGCATGGCCTGAGCAAAGTTAAAGTGTCTCAGCTGAAACTCAGATCAGTGAAATACACAGAATAACTAACTACTACAAAGTTTTCTGAGGATTAAATGACTCATGCTGAGAACAAAATAAATCTCTAGGAAGTTTATTATGCAAGTTTGACTGCAGAATAAATCCCTTAGCCACTCCCCTTTGAGCAAGATTGGTACCCCAATTCCCTTCTACCCAGAATGTGTGGGAAAAGCTCCTGATTTAAACCTGATCTATAAAGCATTCCCTGGCTTTCCATGCTCATCAACTCACCAACTCTAAAGGCAATGGAAGCTGCTCCCATGTGCTGTAAAAGTGACTCACCAGGAATACCATCTACCCATACCAAGACCAGGCAGGCAGCAAAGAACCAAGCAGGTGGGAATCCAGGCCACGCTATGCAGAAGGGAGCCTGTTTTCTAGCACTTGCAGAGGGAAAACCTAGTATTTTTAGATTCAGTCTGGTGCCAATTAGAAGTAAGTCGCTTTCAGGTCTAAATGGCCATGATCACTTCCGTCCCACACTTCCATCCAACATGACTCATCGTTGTGATTTGTTAAAGTCCATCAAAGTGTACAGAAGTAATTAAGGCATGGAACATCACCCACTTCCATGTGAATTAAAGATACCAATGCAACTTCTGGCAGAAGAGGAGGAGGAGGAGGAAAGAAAAAATCAATTTCTAGAATTACATGACCAAAATTCATACCAAATGCTACAAACTGTTGGAAACCTCAGGAAATCCTAACTCAACACTGTCTATTCGGGTTTCCAACACTTAATCCAAGTGGTCTCATTTGGGTAGAAAGAAAACTCCAGTTTTTGAAGAATTAAGTTATGTTCTACATAGATTAAAGGAGATAGCGCTTCATCTGGACCATGAAGGGTCCTTCTTGCCTCATGAGAATGTGTCTTGGGAAGAGAAAGTGAATTCTGAGTCCGAGGTTGGGATTGCTGTGGGAGGGGACTGGAAGGCACAACAAAGTGATTCTACTTAGAAACATCACACTATGGCATGCCCACTAAAAACCATGTATTGAGACAGCCAGGCTCAGAAGAGAAAATGCACTGTAACAAAATCCATAAGCACCTGTGTGGCTGGCAAGTAGATTCCCTCCATCAACTTAGACTGAGCAACTGAGGCATCCTTCCTCATGACACTGGGCAGGAGGCAAGATGGCTCAGCTGGTAAAAGAGCTTGTTGCAGAAGTCTGATGATCTGAGTCTCATCCTCAGAACCCTTGTAGAAGAGGATGGACTGACCACAAAGTTGCATCTGACCTCCACATGTACCATGGTACCATGCACACACACACATACACACACACACGCACACACACACACACACGCACACACGCACACACACACACACACGCACACACCACATCATCACCATCACCATCATCACCATCACCATCATCATCTCATCACCATCATCATCTCATCACCATCATCATCTCATCATCATCATCATCTCATCATCATCAATATCTCATCATCATATAATTAAAACAAAATACTGGGGCTCTCTGGGGAATAAAGAAGGCCAATCTAAAACTTAGATTATTACCCAAATTATTTTGTGAAATTCTGTTCTCCGTAGCTTTGTACATCTTCCGAACAGGGAGGGGTTTGAACCGGGGCATCTCCAGGTCAGGATGTCAGACCCAGGAAACAAAAGCTGTTCTTTCACAAAGGCTCTTTGTTGTGGAATTCCTTGCCACTGACCCCACCAGCTCCCTGTAAGTACAATCTTCAGAAATTAGCATTCTATTTATTGATCTTGACCCGTGCTGTCGTTGATGCTCTGTTTTATGTGTTTTAATTAAATGTTATTAGTTGCTGCTGTATCCTGAGGCCATGTACTGGAGGCCAGGGAGGTTTTATAAATCAGACCTGGAGCTTGGGTTGGGAGTCCATCAACCGTTCTCACTGGGCCACTGTAATTATTTGCCCCAGATCGATAGAAAAGCTTTGATGTCTTCTACTTCAGGGCAAAGATGTCTTCCTGTTCATCTCCTTCCACGATGTAAATTCACGAAGCCCTTCTCCAAGTCTCACCCTCCCCTGATAGAAACCTGAGCTTTCTGTTATGTTTCAGGGCCGTCACTCATTGTTGCTACCCCGTCAAAACCACATCACCCAGGACCTTGGACCAGTCTTATGTGGCTCTGTCTTAGAACCACAGTTTTTGTCTGGTTCCTCCCCCTCCCACCCCTCTTGTTTAGGTTCCCTATGTCGCTTACAGTGCGTTGTAGATCCGGGCCCTGTTAATTCTAAACTCCTTCTAGATGCACACGTTTTTACTGTCTGCTCTATCCAGCACATCTGCTTGATGTACAGTTAGCATTCAGTACATGTTAGCTGAATCCAACTCAAGAGTGGGAGGAATTTGCACATCTCTTAGAAATACCCTAGAGGCAGCTGAAATCCACCCCAGGGCCTGTGCTCCATCTGCTACATCAAAGACCACAGCTAGAGGAAGAAGGGACTGTGGTTATTTTGAAAGCATAACCCTTGTCAAGTCCAACCAGTACTAATGTTTTAAATACAAGTTATCTGTTATATATAGGACATTCCTAGACTACTTCAGAGATCAAGATGGGAAACTATTCTTTGCTCAAACTCAATAAATGTTTTTTTTTTAACATTTTTATTCATTCTTCCATTAGCATACAAAATGATAGGTTGCCTAATGACACTGTCATATGTATCACCCCCGCTACCATTCCTCGTATCCCTACTGGTCTCCTTCCTGCCCCAAATAGTCCCCTTTCTGCTTTTATGTCTTAAATATAATAAATGCACACAACACATGTGTGTGCGTATGAGAGAAATCATGATCTATTTGTCTTTCCCCACTGACCTCCTTTGCTTTCTTGTCCCTCCACTGATCCTTTCTTTCCTCCTACATACAGTCTCCCTCAACTTTCATGGCGTGTGTGTGTGTGTGTGTGTGTGTGTGTGTGTGTGTGTGTGTTTCTGAGACACATTTAAATCACTAAACTGGAAAGGGTGTTGGTGGCTTGAATAAGAATGTCTCCCAGAAGCTCATACATTTAAGTGCTTAGGCAGGGGCACCATTTGAAAGGATTAGAAGGCGTGGCCTTGTTGGAGTAGGTGTGGCCTTGTCAGAGAAAGAATGTCATTGGAGGTGGGCTTTGAGGTTTCAAAAGCCCAAGCCAGACCCAGTGGCCCTCTCTTTTCCTGCTGCCTACAGATGCAGATGTAGAACTCTCTGCTCCCTTTCCAGCACCATGTCTGCCTGCATGCCGCCATGTTTCCCGCCATGATAGCAATGGACTAAAGCTTGGCGCTGTAAGCCAGCTCCAATTAAAAGCTTTCCTTTATAAGAGTGTCTCTTCACAGCCATAGAAGACTGACTAGGTCAAGGGGTGAGGTGTGTGTGGTGGTACACACTCCAGCTACATAGTGAGGCCTTGACTCAGTCAAAAATCATTTTTAAAAAATAAATAAGAAAAAAGAACAGTCACTCTCACAAAAGATAGGAAAAAAGTCTAAATGTATAAAGTGACAAGGATTTGTTATTATTTCCCATTTGTTCTATCGCTATATTACAGGCCTTGACACAATAAGCAATTGTTGGCCATAAAACCAGATAAACACTTCTTGAATAAATATTCACATGGGAATTTGGGAGCAGAGCAAAGACAAGCATCCCTTCAGACTTGCCTGTCACCTTAGCCCAAAGTCACCTTCCTCCCCAGCAGCAGCCTTTTCCCGCTAGCATCTTCAGTTTTCTGAGTCTTGTTTCTGAGGCTTGCTTGATCACTTAGCAAAAACATCCATGGAGCACTGTGAGTCGGGCTCCATTCTAAGCGTGCCACACAATGCATCTATCTAGTCCTCACAGCAAGCTATTGCTATGGCCTCATGGCGGCTGTTACCACTATACTATCTCCAGTTGCTGATGAGGAAACTCTGGTAGGGGAGAAATTACCACATGGCCTAGTTCACATACTGAGAGACAGAGTCAGTACTTAAAGCCCCAGGACCTGTCTCTTTAAGCACCAGACTACCTATCTTTGCCAAAGACCAATGGTTCTCAACCTGAGGGTCACGACCCTCTTTGGGGTGTGAATGACATTTTTCACAGGGGTCGCCTAAGACCATCAGAAAGCACAGCTATTTTCATTATGGTTCCTAACAGTAGCAAAGTTACACTTATGAAGTAACAACGAAATTAATTTTATGGTTTGAGGAGGAGATCATCACAACTTGAGGAACTAACTATATTCAAGGGTCGCAGCATTAGGAAGCTTGAGAGCCACTGACATAAATCAATCGTCGATGTTTCTAGGTGTCTGAGGCTCTAGGTACCAAGGCTCTGGTGTCCAAGGCTCTTCAAGAGTGTCATAAGCCTGACCAGAGCTGGGAGCACATTCAGGCATCCTCTGTTTGTTAAGCATCAGCTCCTAATACGATTTACAGAACCCTGCCCTCATTTCCCTTATATCCTAATGATAAGAAATAGGAAAATGTCCAAGAAAACTCGCCAATGTACCTACTGAGACACCATCTTACGTGAGACAAAGGAAATACAACAGGCCAATGAGCTCTGGGATCAGCCACAGGGCGGGGATGGGGGCGGGGCTTAAGTTCTGTGCCTGGATGGAGCTTAGTCTCTCTCTCTCTCTCTCTCTCTCTCTCTCTCTCTCTCTCTCTCTCTCTCTCTCTCTCTCTCCTCTTTCTCTTCTCTCTCTCTCTCAAGATTTGTTTATTTGTTTATTTAACATGTATGAATATACACCAGAAGCAGGCATCAGATTCTATTACAGATGGTTGTGAACCACCATGTGGTTGCTGGGAATTGAACTCAGGACCTTTGGAAGAGCAGCCAGTGCTCTTAACCTCTGAGCCATCTCTTCAGCCCGGAGGTTAGTCTTGAGGGGAAACCGTAGCTGCATAGTGAGGATTTGTGGGGAAGGTGCTTATGTTCAATTCTCTTCTGTCACTATGATAAAACACCATGACCAAAAGCAACTCAAGAAAGACAGTTTATTTTGGTCAGCTTACAGGTCCAGAGGGCGAGAGCCTTTCTCACAGTGACTAAGACGTGACCCAGTGAGAGGAACCGGAGGCTAGCTTGTCCCATTTTGTTCCCACACACACAAGAAGCAGAGGGGACGAATAGGAGGCTGGGTGAGGTATAAACCATCAAAGCCCATCCCCAGTGCCATACCTCCTCCAGCAAGATTCTACCTCCTAGCAATTCCATAACCCCCCACCCCCACCCCAGACAGTAGCAGCACGTGGGGACCAGTGTTCAAATACCTGAGCCTCCCACTCAAACTGTCACACAACTCCAGCCAGGGGGTCAGAACAATCGAGAGTAGCAATCGAGGGGAAGAGGAACAGAGCTCAACTCTTGCAGGACTGAAGGTTTTCTTCTACATTCTTGACCAGAAGCCACCAGACTTGGCACCGCTGAGTCCCAGTGAACACTCCATGGGCCCTTCACCTTCGTACCTAAATGTCTCTGAACACACCAGACTATCTGGGGCCACTGAGCACTGTCCCCAGAGTGCATGGCAATCTCTCGCGATCATTGTTTGTTCCCGTGGTGGCCAACCATGTGGGTGTCTTTCCCACAAGTCAAGTGGCTTTAGACAAATTACTGACCTTTAAGCTTCAGTGTTCTGGCCTAAAATCTGGGGTCACAAGATGCAGCAGCTCGCAGCTCGTTGTGATCGATGGTTCATCTTGATGTCAGCTTGATGGGACCTGGAATCGCGTTGGTAACAGATCTCTGGGCACGTTTGTGAGGAACTTTATAGATTAGGTTAGTTGAGGTAGAAAGACCCACCCTAAATGTAGGCAACACTATTCCTGGGCTATGGTTCTAGACTGACTAAGAAGGATAAAGTGGGCTGAGGTCAAGCCTTCACCTTTCTCTGTCTACTGACTGTGGATACAATGTAAGCTCTTGCCCCTTGACTTCTCCAGCGTCACCACACCCCTCCGGAACTGTAAGTCACCATAAACCCTTCCTTGGGTTGCTTTGCTCCGGTACTGTCTCATAACAACGAGTAAGGAACACAGCGGCTTCCATGAGCTCACCCCCCCCCCCCCCCCCCCCGTGTGTCAGCACAGCCCTGGGCTGGAGAACGCAACAACACATAGGCAGTTCTCCTGAAATGATGGGCATTTTTATTAATCGTACCAGGAATAGGTTCCTTGGGTTTAAATATTTCCTGGCAGAATGTACCAGAGCGTCTGGCATCAGCTATGTTGTCTTCTAGGATGATAATGGATTACAGGAAAAGGTCTGAAGAGCAATAAATGCAACATGATCCAAAAAAATCTACCATTTCCCAAATAATATTATCTCTACTGCTGTTTTGTTGTTGTTGTTGTTGTTTAATGCAGAGTACTGGAAATTTCTAATCATATTCATTCAAAGTCTCTCTCCTCTTTATTCTGTTTCATGTTGGCTTAAGCAGGAAGACCTCAGCAGCATGACCTTCTGATGGGGAATCGATAACTGAAAGCGCAGGGCACATGACCAGAAACTCAATTCTCGCCCAGATGAAAAAGAGAATGCTATTTAACCCAAGGAATGCCGGGATTTCTGCTCGACTCCTGAGAAGTGGAGACTCTGCAAGGGTGGGGTGGGGGTGGGGGCTCCACTCTGTCCTCTAGCAGGGTTTTTAGCTTGCTGCTAAAGGGCTTTGTTAAGACCCAGGCGCTAGCACCATCTCCTGGTGGAGCTGAGAACCGGAAAAAACGGGCGTTTCAAGCAAGGACCCTCCCTCGCCTTAACCAATATTAAGTTCAGGAGGAACCCTGGTAATTTCGTCGGAACGGCTGTGTTCTCAACCTCCTGTTACGTATCTAAATGGAGAAAGGCGGATGATAAGAATCTCGGCCATTCACAGCCCCCCAACAGGGATGGCCCCTGCTATGCCGTTACTTCCTTTGTTTCTGTAAGAGCTCATCGCTCACCACTCCCGCCCAGCCACCAGAGGCAGCGTGTGATAGCCCCTCTCCCACCCACATCTCCATCTTACCTGAGGATCCTTCTCTGCCCAAACTAGCGTCTTCAAACACTTCTCCTTTCTGGGCATTCTGTACAGAAAGAAATGGTGTTGGAATCTGTGCTCAGAGCGAGATTTCTGGCCACCGCAAAGCTGCGAGGCCCCGTTCATCCAGACCCAGAATTCCATGGTAAGGATCGATATGTCTCCTCTCCTTTTTAGGGAAAGAAAACATGGATTCCTTGCCCTCGTGGCCCCATTCACCTTCTGCATTCTAGGTGAGATTGGGTGGTCTAGATCAAGTCGCCACGCCTCATCAGCTCTCTATACACCTTCAAGCCAGGTGACTTGGCGTCATCAGGCAGAGGTCCCAAAATAGCTAGGAAAAAAAAAAAAAAAAATGAATCTGCAGAATTGTTTGCCAAGGAACAAACCAAGAAATCCTGCACAAATCAGTTTGAACACAGGAGAATCTCTGGCTGGCTGTATCCTTCGGTTCCTGCTTGGTGTTGTATGTGAACTTGGGTTGGGTACAGTATCCCGAGCCTTCTCTGTTTGCTAGGCAGCGCTTTGCCAGCGGTTCCTCGTGATCTTGATAATGCCCATGCAATCGGTGCATGTGTGTTTTCACTTAACGGACAAAAGCAAAACAAAAAACAGGGTCAGAAAGGATGTAAGTAGCATATCCAAGATCTTCCAACAAGTAAATGGAAGAGGCAGGACTCGAACTTGTACTTCCTAGTTCCTTTCAATCATTATAATTGAAGTATCTTTCAGAGACCTGGGATTCAGGGGTTTCCTCCAGCGACACTGACAAGGGCTCTCCTTATAGTCGCAGGATGAATGAAATGGAAATAACTCTCTGCAGGTGGAGGTGCTCTTCAAAGCCCTGTGGATGTGTGTGGGAAATACGAGACTGGAGCTGTATTAGCATCAGGCATTCTTGAACAGCGTGCACCCAGTAAGACCCTTTTCCCTGGTATCACTTGATGCAGCTGTTAAAACATGGTTCTTGCCCCAAGCCTGTTTCTTTAGGACCCTGTTAGTAGGTTTCTCACAGTGGCCATGCCTGACAATTGATTTCTCATGGCTATTTGCAAAAGCACAAATATAAATGCCATTAACCGGCAATAAAACCAGCCAGCCGACTCTAAAAGCCGGCACTGGCAACTGCTCCGTGGTCTTTGGGGACCTTTGGTTTGCCAGGTCCTGCTAAAGCAAACATTTCTTTTGATGTTAAGCTGCCAAAGGTGGCAACCTTGTCTTTTGCTCACAATTTATGGTATGATGATGTCTGGATGGAGAGAAGACACTTTTTAAAAGAATCACAGAGAGCCGTTAGGGTCCCTCGCACCAGACCCACTCATCCTGGTTCAATGTGTTTCTTCCTTTTTTCAAGTAACATTATTATTTTTTAAAAAAGAAAAATGAAGAAATTCAGTCAGCATTCTTAAACTGTCTTCCAGATTCCTGCACTGGACCCTGTACATCAAAGATGTACATACAGACAGACAAACCTCTTCAAGGCTTTTATAATCTAGTGATGGGACACAGCCTACACATGAAGCCGCTAGAGAAACAGAGCCAGCAGCCACTGTCAGGGTAAGATGGAGGGCTGGAGACAACCACAGTTATTCGAGCGCAGAAGGGAAAGCGACAATGTGGGAAATAGACAGCAGGCTGGCGGTGGCTACGTTGTTGCTGTGCCTGGTTTCCCTGTGCCTTCTCATGCCTTTTAATGACAGATTTGTGAAATGACAAATCAAAACCTTTTTCTTTTTAAAAGTTACACATATTTCAGTTGCCATATTTTTATTACATATATGTGGGTGTACATATATACATACATATATAAACACACACACACACATATATATATCTCTTCAAGGCATTCATAATCTAGTGACAGGACACAGCTTACACATGAAGCAGCTAGAGGGACAGTTCATTTCATGCAAGTACATAACTCCTGCAAGCATACCCACCCCCTGCCCCTCTAGCATTTTCCCCCACCTCTTTCCCCTCCCATTACTTCCCTTTGTTCTCCTAGACAGTTGTAATTTATGTATCTAGATTAAAATCTAGAATGCAAAATAGGAGAGAACACACAGTGTTTGTCTTTCTGAGCCGGACTTAATTCACTTAACATTATTACCTCTTGTTTCATCCATTTTCCTACAAATGGCATGATTCTATTCTTTATGGCTGAAATGTTTCCATTATGTGCGTGCCCCATAGCTATCCATCCCTTGGCTGCAAGACATCTGAGTGGGTTTCATAACTTAGCTGTTCTTTGCTTTTGGTGTGTAGTAGTAGTTGTTGCTGTTGTTTAGGTTTTAGTATAATTATATTATCCCCTCCATCCCTTTCCTCCTCCAAACCTCCCCATGTATTCCCTCCTTGCTCTCTCTCAAGTCTATGACCTCTCCTCTCCTCTCTCTCTCTCTCTCTCTCTCTCTCTCTCTCTCTCTCTCTCTCTCTCTCACACGCACGCACGCACGCACGCACGCACGCACGCACGCACGCGCACACACACACACACACACACCCTCCTCAGTCTGTATCTGTATAGTTTTACTAATATGTATATATTTGCCGGGGTGACCATTTAACTATTCTTTTTTTTTTTTTTTTTTTTTTCACTTAACTATTCTTATAGCATAAGTTTTTGATTGCTGACTATGAATCAGGTAATACCAACTTTGCAATGATACAGTTTTGGACCATGCAATGACCTTTTGTGATGGATGTTATAGTGTGGCCAGAAAGGAAAGGGAAACCGATGAGAAGTAAATAGATAGATATATCCATGTTGGGTAAAGACAGGAGCTAGGAAGAAGAGTCAATCAAGGTAAAGGTGAGTTTGCAAGTGGTATGGAAATGGGCCTGTGACAACAAGGGCAGCTTGAGGTATGTGACATTGGCCAGATGATATTTAGCTAGGGGTGTGGAGTAAGGGAAGCCGCCCAAACTGAAATCTAAAAGGGCAGGACATTCCTGGAATGAGGAACAAGCAGGCAGAGACTCTGAGATAAGACGACTCATGAGAGGAACAGTGAGGCTGGTGTGCTTGACTGCTGTGCGTGTGGGCATCAGAGGGGAGTGCAATGCAGGCAGGAGCCAGAGCAGGAAGGCTTCGTAGCTATGATACATGCGAGGGATAAAGTTATGTTTTAAGTTTACACTACTGTGCTTAAGAGGCCTGTAAAACAAAAATGCCCCAACCTGTAACAAGCCCCACTTGCCCAAAGACAGATAACTTCCTAGCATGCTGGAGGCTTTTGTCTATGTAAGATACCAGCCATGTGTTTTTACTTCTGTAAACAAGATTGGTTGCCCCAGTTGCACAGGATGTGCTTGATCACATGTAGGTGGGCGGTACATAGACAGGAGGTATATCAAGATGTCCTCCAATTGGATGAAAGCAGGAAGTACGTAGCCTTGTGGGGTTTGCACCAGATTAATGTAATTTGCAGCCATTCTCTGGGAACCTCAGATACGGACCTGATCAGCGTCCATTGTTCTAGCCAGGATATAATAAAGCTCTTTTCAAACTTGGCCTAAAAATTGTGGTAATGGTCTTATTGTCGCCTCATGGGATTAACAGTAAGGGGTTCAGATGGGGAGGCCTTGAAGGCTTAAGAATGTGTGCCTGAGTGTGTCAGTGTAGTACCCACTGTAGGCCTGGGGCCGATTCTACCCAAAGACTCCTAGTGTGGTTGCCTATTAGAGGCAAACAGAGGTGCTGCGTTCCTGACTGTGAACGGGTCTTTCAAAACTCATTAGTCTGTGTTTGATTGCCACTGTTATCTCTACCATCGCTGACAGGTGTCACCAAGTTAAATAAATACAAATTAATTGAATGTCCTAGAAGTCTGCTAAGGCAAGAGCAAATAGTGTGGAGGTGAGAGGTGAGAAACCTAGTTTAGGACTTGTGTTTTGTCATAAAACTCACGTTAGTGCTGCTTTCTCTCCCAGCTTGCCCCGTAAGAACTTCTATTCGGAGGGTGAGTATGGTTATCTTGTGAAAGCACAAGCCATGGCCATGTTGTTGCTGCTACAGTCTGAAGATCTTTTTGCCTCTTAATCATCTCTGGGGATCAGCGGGCATGGCTGGGAACAGCATGTGTGAGCAGTAATGGCAGACTCAAAGCCATTACACATGTCTGGGTAAACTCCCTCAGTGTCGTGCGCCCACAGAAGGTGAGGCTGTCTCAAGGAAGAAGGAAGTATTCACAGGAAATGGATGCTTCTGTACCCCAGACAGCATTCCCAGCATCATCGGGCAGCCATGTTCCTGTTTAATGTCCGACAATACCCTGGCTTGTACCACGGTGGATTTAATGACGTGGGCATACACAGTTTATCCACACAGATGAAGCCAATGTGTTTATTTGGGTGTGGATGGAGAGAAATTGAAGGATCCATGCATCCAAGACACAAACATCAATACCACTGTGACTACATAATGCTCTATTTAAAGTGCTTGAGGGGCTTGACTGTCTTTACTTCCAATTTGGAATCAGTACAGTCACAGGCTTCTTGGCTGCTAGGAGAGAGAAGGGAGCCATATCCAGGGCTATTGGCGCTGAGGGATGCGCAGGCTACTGCTGCCCTGCAGTGGGAACTGTTGCAACAGCAGCCAGAGAAGAGGATTCACCAGATGCCAGGAAGCTGGGGGTTGGGGGAGGGGAGAGCAGGAAATATTTACTGAACTCCTGTTTTCAATTCACTCTCATTAACAGCATAGCAGTAAGTGTAGGAAGCATTCTACTGTTCCGATTGCATTGTGCAATATAAAGTGCACCAATAAAATGATTAAAAGGTCAATATTTCACTTTGCTGTTTTACCTCATCTCCTGGAGTGCTAATTTCTGTGGGATTTATCATAAGATCACACACTAGGTCAAACCTACATATTGCTTCTGTTTGTTTCTCTGATATTGTTTGTTTATTTTTGTATAGTTCTAGAGACAGAAGCCTATACAATGATAGGTCATATCACAGAGTCAGATAGATATTTTTGTGCTAGAATATTAGTATGCCAAATCCCAAGGAATTACTGTTGCTTTGGGGTGTAAAAAGCTCTCTCAGTCTGTGGCAATCTCCCTTCCCTCCTTTTTTAAAATTAAGCTAAGCATTGATTTTTAGGCAGAATCCTCCTATGCAAACTCTACTCACAGTTATTATTAATCAAATAGAAGTATTTGTTTAAGTACAAAATTGGTTTTTAGTTTTATTATTTGTTTACGTGTATGTATCTCCCCACCCTGTCTCTATGTTCCTCTCTGTCTCTTTCGTGTGTGTGTGTGTATGTGTGTGTGTATGTGTATGTGTGTCTGTCTGTGTGTATGTGTGTGTGTCTGTGTGTGTGTGTCTATGTGTGTGTGTGTGTGTGTGTGTGTGTGTGTGTGTGTGTGTGTGTGTGTTCTTTCCGGTGTTCTCAGAGACCAAAAGAGGGAGTCAGATACCCTGGACACTCCAGTTACCCACAGTTGTGAGGTGTCTGATGTGGTTTCTGGGAACCAAACCTCAGTCCTCCCCAAGAGCAATGCACACTTTTAACCACGGAGTCTCTCCAGCCCCATGATTTTGTTTTAACATGAATGTTACATAATCTATTAGTGGTCTTCACAAATCAACACAAGACAACGCATCAGTGGACCAGCTGGTCAGCTTTTGGGGGGCAGCTAATCAACCAGTGGAGTTGAAATATTAAGTAAAAATACAACGAAAACAGGAAAATCTGAATTTATAAAGTCTCTATTTATAGTTAGAGAGCTAGATCTAGCTTAGGGAAACTTCATGGTAAGCCTGTTTGGATTTAAGAAAAGACCAACCAGGTCAAAGTGCGAGACTGGCTTAAGAAGAGCATAAAACAGTAAACTTAGAGAGAGAAGGAAATTTTCCTAATCCACAAAGGGCATTTCCAAAAACTCCTTGGCCGGCATCATATAAAATATCAAAAAGTTTATGTTAGTAAAAATTAGGAAAGCTTTAGCATTCACCAGAAACTGAATAGATAGTCTGGTGTGACCAACCAGTAAGACACTAAATAGTAGTTAAAGTTAATGAGCCCTGTGGATGTACGTGGATGGCACTTAAAGGTACTCTCATAATGAAAAGATGTGCAATGTGAGATGCTCATGCAAAACTTCTGGGACACACAGCACACTGAAGGCTGCCCATAGATTCATGAAGGAGTAAATGCAGAAACCAGATTCAGACCCAAATAGTTAAAATGCTGCCTCTGGAGAGAACAAGGATGTGGCTTAGAGTCTTCTACCCATGAGTGTAATATTTTATTGGGTGGGGGCGGGGGGGCAGGAGTGGGCGGCAGGAATGTAGATAAAATACGACCAAGTATTAAACATTTGTGTGTGTAGCGTGTGTACATGTTCGTGTGTGTATGCATGTGTGTGCAGATTCACGTGTATGTGGAGAACAGAGGCCAATACAAGGTATCTTCCTCCATTACTCTTCCTCGTATGTTTCTGAGACAGAGTCTCTCGTTGACCCTGTATCTCACCGGTTCTGCAAGGCTAACTGGTGAGTAAGCTTCAGGGACCATCCAGTCCCCGAGTCCCCAGTACTAGGACTAAAGGATATGCCACTAATCCTGGCTTTTTACATCGATGCTGAGGTCTAGCCTCAGAGGTTTCACTTACACTTTGCCGACTGATCCACCCCCACAGCCCTCTGAGCATCCTTTACTTTTGCGTGGTGATTAAAACAGTATTTTCCATCTTGTTCTTTTCATCTTCCATTAAAAAGCAGAGGCTGGGCTAGCCAATGGTAAAGTCTTTGCAAATCTTATTCCATTTTCTTATGCTCTAACAGAGTGTCCAAGGCTCAGTAATTGATAAAGGAAATACGCTTATTTTAACTCACAGTTATGGAAATCCGAGAGTGGCATCTGCATGCGTGGCCTTGGCTGTTCTATGCACCACAGAAAAGCAGAGCAAGCAGACACAGATAGGAGAAAAAAGGAGAACAAAGTCCTATGGGGGCGGGGGTGGGATGCAAAACCAGCATTAATTCCTCCATAAGGACTCAGGCTCTGTAACCCAAAGGCCTCCCTCGGGCCCTACCCCACAACACCTCAGCATTGAGGAATGAGCCTCGAGGAGATTTTTGTTGGTGAGCCACCACATTCAAACCACAGTTCTGCGATAGTATGTGAGCCTGGGGCCAAGTCCAAGCAAAGGGTCACAGTGCCCAGGCCTCCCTGTCCGTGGAGTCAGTCAAAGCCTCAACAATATTCCTGTGCAGGAGGATCAGGTCTGTTCTTGGCCCAGAGCATCTCTGATTCTCTTCCAGATCTTCTCCCATACGCCTCCCCGCAAGCATTCAGCCTGAGCACTCAATGGGCACGGCCCACCAGCCCCTTTGGTACAAAGCTGCTCTGCTGGCATCCTCAAACTAAAGTAGCAACTGGACGTTTTTCAATGATACATTGAAGAAAAAAATAAATAAAAAATGAAATAGTGCCAGGGCTGGAGAGGTGGTTCAGTGGTTAAGAGCAGTGGCCACTCTTCCAGAGGACTCAGGTTCTATTTCCAACACACACGCGCACACTCGTGCACACTCGTGCACGCACGCGCGCGCGCGCGCGCGCGCACACACACACACACACACACACACAGTGGCTCACAACCATATGTAACTCCAGGTTTAGGGCATTCAATGCCTTTTTCTGGCCTCTGAGGGCACCAGGCTAGCAAATGGTGCACAAACAAGCAGGCAATATGCCTATACACACACAAAAAAAAACTTTACATATATATATATATATATATATATATATATATATATATATATATATATATATATATATATATATATATATATATACAGACCAATTATTTTCAACTAAATAATATTGCCTTCTAATTTCATGTCCATGTACATACACGTACACATATAATTCATTCGTGCAAATAAAATATGTACCATAGGAGTTTGGAAGGAAAAATAATTTCATTTTATTTTTCCTAGGTAAAAAAAAAGCATTTCATAGAAATTCATTACATTTATAAACTATCATTCTGACTTCAATGGCTGGTCAAAGAAAACGATAATTTAAAAAAAAATCTTAAGAGCAGCAAGAAAATGAGGCAACATGATACTTTGTAGATTTTTTTAATCATGTGAAGTGTTGCTGCGCATTTTAGCAGATAGGAAAATTCTCATTTTGTGCTCTTTTTCTATTTCAACAGACACGTGGTAAAAAACCGGTTACAGGCTCCTGTCACCCCTAGACAGCAGATCTCGTAGAACAGGAACTCGGCAGACGCTGAGGGAGGGAATTTTAATTTGATCCACTGCTGCACATTACCCAAATGTGTGCGTGCCTTAGAAGTTCCCTGAAGGGGCTGTTTCTTCAGAAATAAAAAAAAGAAACGTGATTTGGAAGAAGCGTATTTTAGCTGATTATCTCTCTGCATAAGGAAGCTGAAGGTTGCCCTAAAATAAATGTTGCGGTTTAGACTGCAGCCTGGGAAGAGACACGCCTGTAATCTCCTTGTTGCTTTGGCTCTCACAGCCCTGATGAGAACACCCCAAATTATAAGGCAGGGGACGGCATCGCCTTGCACGGTATTAGCCCATTAGGTGGACTGGTAATTTGCAACCCTGCCCGCCCAGTTACAGGAAATGCTGACTCTGCAAGTCCTCCGCTCAGGAGCCAGAGCGGCTCCGAGAAATCAGGGCAGTAAATGCTATGCAAGCAGAAAGTGGCTGGGGGGGGAGGGAGGCCGGAGAAGGATCTCTCTCCTTTGTTCTTCTGGATCTTCAGGCCAAACGCGTCTCTGAGGCAATGCCTTTGCTGTGCCGTGACTTAATCACAAGCAATTAAATTGTTTCAGAGTGGGAATTTAAAAGGACCTAATAGGTAAGAAAGTTTGTGAAATACATTCAGAAAAACTGAGTATTTGGACAGGTGGAAATTCAAATCACCCTCATAAAACTGTCATCTTCAGTTCAATATACATCTGCTGACCGCTCGTGTGTGTGTGTGTGTGTGTGTGTGTGTGTGTGTGTGTGTGTGTGTGTGTGTGTGAGAGAGAGAGAGAGAGAGAGAGAGAGAGAGAGAGAGAGAGAGAGAGAAAAGAGAGAAGAGAGAAGAGAGTGCGTGCATGCGTGCGAGCGTGCGAGCGAGCGTGCGTGCCTCAACTTTACCATCTTCTCCGGGAAGCCCTCCAGTTCCACTCTCCCATCCTGACCTATTCACCTTTGCTGTGGTGGTGGTTGAGACAGATGTCGCTGTAGCCATGGCTGCCCTAGAACTCACGAGGTGGACCAGGCTGGCCTCTAACTCATGCGGTGGGCCACCACACCCAGCTTCTGAATGATCCCCTTTTAATTAAGTTTATTGTCTCCTTGTCAGATAACGTGTGCAAAACTAAGGAGAAATAGAATAAGGGAAGAAAGCCACCCACGGTCCCACCAAAATAAAATAAAATTTAAAATATTTGTTGGGCTTAGTTGAACATGCTAACACATCATAACTGGGACTGTAATATAACACCCTGAGAAGTGTACAATACCTTAGACCAGCTAGAATGACTGAACAGACTAATCACTCCGTAGTAACAACTGAGTAATCTTCTCAGACTCGCATAGAACATTCTCCAGAACAGAAACTACATAAAGAGTCTGGTGAGATGGCTCATTGGGTAAAGAAACTTACATCCACGCGAGAGGTCACGCCCTGGGACCCCTGTGGTGTAAGGAGAGATCTGATAGGTTGACCTTTGACCTCTACACGTGTGCCATAGCATGTAGAGCACACAGGTGCACACAGACTGACAAAAGTAAATAAGGGTAATTTTTTTTTTAATTGACATGAAAGGGTCAGGGAGGTGGCTCAGTGGGCAAAGAGCTTGCTGTACAAACGTAAGGGCCTGAGGTTGGATCCCCAGCACCCGTGACAACACGGGTCTGAAACCCTTGTACCTGGAGAATGCCTGGCAGAGGCAGGAGGATGCCTGGGTCTCACTAGCAGCCAGTCTCCAATCAGTAGCCATTTCAGTCTCAGTGAGAGGTTTTGTCAAAATGTATGGTAGAAAGCAACAGATGAAAACACTGCCTCAATGCCTCATATTGAAATACTTCATATTTTACACACACATGCTCTCTCTCTCTCTCTCTCTCTTATTTTCTATTTTATTTTATTCTCTCACCCACACCCATATTTTAGCAGAATTTTTTTATATTGTTGCCTTAAAAGTTTTTTTTTATGTTTTTGCTTGTTATTTTCTTTTATATGTTATTCTAGTGTTGTTTACATATTTTCTCCTTTCTTGAGCAATCTTTTTTCTTTCTCCTTGGCTTGTGTGTTTTTCTTTCCTGTCCCCTCTGTTATACCTCCTTTTCCTCTTTCTACACTTACTAGTACCTTGCTTTGCCTAATGGATCTTTAATCATTGGGCTAAATTGAAAGTTTGTTTTGTTTTGTTTTTTTACTATAACTGAGACTGTGTAAGATAACATGCTAAAAAATACCTAGTACCCTAGACCAGCTGGAACCAGTGAACAGAATGATTCATTCGTTCCTCATTTTTAATACTCTTGTGTTTTGTCTGTAGTTCCCTTTCCTGCATTTATCTACCGGTTTAAAACTATTTCATTACCGGGAATTACTTTTAGGTTTAGTTTATTTCATGCGCATGTGTGTGCATGTCTGTGGGAGTGTATGCAACAAGTGCACAGTGCCCATGGAGGCCAGAAGAGGACATCAGAGCCCTCAGAGCTGGAGTTAAAAGTGGCTGTGATCACCTAGTGTGGGTGCTGGAATCTAACTCTAGTCTTCTGGAAGAAGAGCGACTGCTCTTAGCTGTTGAACCATCTCCCCATCTTGGGGAATATTTTATTTCCGTTTTCCTTTCTATTCTCTTTTTCTTGCCCTCCCCGCCACCACCACCCATAACCTTTCCCTCCTCCCCACCCATCACCCATAAGCCTTCCCTCCTTCCCTTCTCCTTTAGCCTACTTAACCTTGCGTCTTCCTTTCCTCCCCTTTCGTGTCTCCCCCGTCCATCTCTCATCTGTCTGTTCCACAGTATGTCAACACAGTGTTTAGCTTCATAGCACAGTCAAGTAGTTTTGCCATGTTCCGGTCCATCACTCATCTGTTTGCTGCGGCTGGTTTTTAGTGTGCTTTACTTCTGGTGTGGCTTGCTGTTACTACAGCTATATGTTGGGGGCTGGTCTGGTGTATTTTGATGCTAATTAATAAAAAGTCATCACACCCGGGCAGGGCAAATGGGATAGGCATGGCTAAGGTTCCTGGGCTTGGAGAGACAGAGAGAATATCTCTGGCAGAAGAAGGCTGGAGGAGAGGAGAGTCCAGAGGATAAGAGAGGAGAAGAAGGCCGCCATGGGTTAGATGGAAGAGAAGCACATGGCCGGTGTGGGTGGAGACTTGGCCCAGATGATGATAATTAGCAAGTATTTGGGATAATGGATGGGAGATAGCTTGATAGCAATTATTAGAAGCAGATGGCATGGGATTAGGACAGGTATCCCATACCTGCCCCACTATGGGAAGTAGTTTAGAGGATTAATGTCTGCCCTGCCCCAGGTTAACTAAGGCTATTTTAAAATATAACAGGTGTCTGTGTCTTGATTGATTGCTAGCGGGTTAGAATATACTGTCGTAATAATAATTATAGGCCAGATAATAAGCATTATTAGGCCATATTGGTGTTTTAACAACAACAGCTATAGCCATTGATTTCCTTACTGGTGAGAAGCATTGGGAGCCATGCCTTCCAGAGTAGACGACAGAAGCACAAATCGCCACAGAAAATGCAAGAAACTGAAAGTGACAAGGGGCAAAACTTCTCAACAACTGTACTCAAGACACTGAAAGAGGTAAAACACTACTAAATGAAGTGACCATCCCCACCCCAGTAAAAATGGTCAGCCAGGGGCCAGAGCGACAGCACATCAGTCACAAGCTCTTACAGCTCTTGTAGAAGACCTGGGACCAGTTCCCAGCATGCAAAGGGCAGCTCACCACTGTCTATAATTCCAGGTCTGGGGAGCTGATGCCTTTTCTGACCTCTAGAGGGCTCTGCATGCTCATGATCCACATACAGGCACTCAGGCATGCATACACACATAAGTATTGATTGATTGGTTGGTTGGTTGATTTGAAAAAATAGCAATGAACCGAAAGAGCATACCAACGCAAATCCAAGCCTTCAGATCCTAGAAAAGAAAAAGTCACTAAAATGGGTGAGAAAAACCACCAATATGGATGAAAAAGTCAGTGACATGACAAAAATGTAGTTAGTTTACTTATTGGTAGCATTCATGTTGTTTCACGTTTGCTTTGTTTTACCATTCAATATATCTCTCTGTCTGTCTATGCACGTGTGCACACAATGACTCCCTTATTTCTATAAGAAAAAAATTCTTTGAGCCAAACTTAATATTTGCAGAAAAACTTTATTTTGCTTGGCAATAAAGGTCTTTATACTGCTTTAAATATCCTGGTTGATGAAACAGGAAAATATATCTCTTTCTTAGTTCTGAGTTACTGCCCTGTAAACACACTAGTTTTGTTTAAACAGAACAGATTACAGCAGCTGGAGAAACAGCTTACTGGTTAAGAGCACTTACTGCTCTTCCAGAGGTCAGGGCTTTGGTTCTCAGCTCCCACGTCAGGTGGCTCACAATTACCTCCAATTCCAGGGCATCCAAAGCTCACTGGCCTCCATGGGCATCTGCGTGCATGCAGTGCACATAAGCATACACAAACATATGTACACATACATACAAATAATAAATAAATAATTTTTAAAACAAATCTCAAGTGCTCACCAAAGATTTCTATTCCAAGTATGCTGAAGTCAATGTATGTGCAGACAAATTTATAAGAGGTGAATGCAGGGCAGAAAGCAGCTGAGGAAGGAGCTGCCAGCCACACCTCATTCTGTGACTATGAAACCCCTCTGACCATCATAATGTTCTTCTTGTAGCCCAGGGGTTCTGCTCAAACTACAGCACCAGCCAAGGACAATACGTGCAGTAAACTTCGAACCCCAACCCAGATCTAGCCAATGGACAGGACATTCTCCACAGTTGAGTGGAGAGTGGGGACTGACTTTCGCATGAACTCTGGTGCCCCATATTTGACCACGTCCTCTGGATGGGGAGGCCTGGTGGCACCCAGAGGAAGGATAGCAGGTTACCAAGAAGAGACTTGATACCCTATGAGCATATACAGGGGAGGAGGTCCCTTTCAGTCACAGACATAGGGGAGGGGAGTAGGGGGGAAGCGGGAGGGAGGGAGGAATGGGAGGATACAAGGGATGGGCTAACAATTGAGATGTAATATGAATAAATTAATAAAATATATTTTTAAAAACTCCTCTGACAAGAAAGAGTCCCAGCTGGGACCCTGGGCTCAGAGCTCAGACAGGCTTGTGGTCAGTCTCAGGTTGGAATCACAATTTCTTTCATTCCCCGCTGATTCTGGTGAGCCGAAGCCATTTTTTTTTTTTTTTTTTTTTTGAGGGGGCAGATATTGTTTGGTAAAAAGGGGCTTGAGCGGAGTGATTTTTGAACTTTAAAAATAATGTATTTATTCACTTTACATCCTGATTGTAGCTCCTTCCCTCTCTCTTTCTGGTCCCTCCCTCCGTCTCCCCCTCCCTTTTCCCTCTCCCTTCCCTCCCCTACTTCTCAGAAAAGCTGAGTCACACACACACATAGCAACCTACCCCAGCACATCAAGTCACATCAGGACTGAGCGTAACCTCTTCTCCTGTGGCCTGGTGAGGTAGCCACGCCAGAGGAACGTGGTCAGAAAGCAGGCAACAGAGTCCATGGCAGAGACATCCCTCACTCCTCTTAACTAGGGGACCCACATGAAGACCAGGCTGCCCATTGGCTACATCTCTAGGTAGGGGGCCTAGATCCAGTCCATGCATGGTTCTTGGTTGGTGCTTTAGTCTCTGCAAGCCCTTCTGGCCCTGGTTAGTTGGCTATGTTGGTCTTGTGGTGCTCCTGCCACCTCCAGGTCCTTTTATCCTTCCTCCATACTTTTCCACAAACTCCCTATGCTTTGCCCAATGTTGGCAGAGTCTCAGCATCTGTTTTGATCCACTGCTGGGTGGAGCCTCTCAGAAAACAGCTATGCTAGGCTCCTGTCTGCAAGCATAATAGCGTCAGGGGTTGGCTTTTACCAGTGGGGTGGGATTCAGGCTGGGCCAAGCACTGGTTGGACATTCCCTCAATCTCTGCTCTATCTGTTCTATCTTTATCCCTGCACTTCTTGTAGGCAGGGTAAGTTTTGGGTCAAAGTTTTTGTCAGTGGGTAGGCGCTCCCCTCTCTCCACTAGAGTCCTATCTAGTTAGAGAGTGTCCTCTTCACTTTCCATGGCCCCTGATACTAAGGAATCTCAACAGAGTCACCCCCATAACCTTCCAGAAGCCTACGCTGTCATAAGTATCCAGCTTCTCACAGAGATGCACCCACCCAAGGTTTCTCTTCTCTCGGCAGGCCCTCTGTCCTCCTGCGCCCCCACCCCGCTCTTCCCAGGTCTGATCTCCACCCCCCTCATTTCTCTCCACCTCGCTCATTCTCCTGCTTGTTCTCTCTCTTCACCACTTTTGCTGTCTAGTCTATTTCCCCTTCTGGGTGAGGTTTAAGTATCCTCCCTTGGGTCCTTCTATGGTCTACCATACAGCAAGGAAACTTGCCCAATTGTGTTCATAGTAGCTTTATTTGAATTTGAATTTAATTTCAATCCTTAGTTGTGTTTGTGAACTGAAGAACGGATAAAGAAACTGCTACAACTATACGATGGAATACTACTGCTCAGCTATCAAAAACAAGGGAATCATGAAATTTGTAGGCAAATAGATGGAACTAGAAAATATCATCCCAAGTGAGGTAGCCCAGACCCAGGCAGACACACATGGTATGTGCTCACTTATAGAGGATTTGGGCCAGATCGGGCACAATTTCTAAACTTTTACCTTGGCTGAGAAGTTTTCATTGCTCTCATACCAAAAAGATGACTCCACTTATTTTAAATGCTTGGGTTACTCTCTTTCTCTCGTCTCTCTGTCTTTCTCCCTCTCCTTCATTCCTTCCTTCCTTCCCTCAACACCTGTAGCTACTTCAGTTTTAAATGATGTCAAGATTACTGTAACATGTAGACACTCTAAAAATAACCAGCGCTGTTCTTCTACTAGTGTCATGAGCGAGCATAAGAGTTTCCTGCCCTGTGTGCAGTGGGTGATGTAGAAAGGCATGCTGTTTAAGTGTGTTTGCACATGAGCACATGGGACACAAATACAGAAAAGCACAAATGTGCTCCAGCGCCAACATGGCTGACAGCTAAGGTGTCTGATCTGATGTGCTCCCAACTCATCAAAATGAAAAGACAGCAATACAAGGCCGCAGCAAATTAGCCTGCTCTGATAACTTACAGATTAGATTGCCCTCCTGGGATATCTATCAGCAGCAAAGATGCTACCCATTATTCCACGGTGCTGAATGACATGCTTTTAGTTTAGTATCGTCACTTTTCCATCCCCCCGACTCAGCTTTTTAGATCAGCCCATCTGGCATACATAAGAAAGAACATGATGATAATATTTGGTGCCGTTGGGATCCTGGACCTGCCAGATGAAAGGGGGTGAACAGGGCTGCCTCATTCTTGCCAGTTTCCTGCTCAGCCTTAAAAAATCTGCTTTTCTCTGGGAGTCCCTTGCCAGTTCGGGATCTATGAAAAAACTACAAAGGAACTTAGAACCTAAAAAGGTTAAGGATGTAAAAGCAGAGAGACGTCACTCTTAAGATTTGCAAGAAGTGAAAACTGGGCATCTTCAGTTTATAGCCAGCGCGAAGGAGCAGAAGCAGCTGAGACCTGACCTTTTGTGACTCCAGGAAGCTTTCAACTCCAGAACAGAGACACTGTCCTGTTTAGCTCAGGTCATGGTCCTGATCCCAACAGGAAATGACAAAATATCTTGCTGACATTTCCATTATAATGATTCAGGTAAGGAAGTAGAAGTCCCCCCCGCCCCCCTGCCCCAAATAGTGTCAGCTTGTTCTTAGGAGAAAAAAGAAGAAGAAGAAGAGTGAGATGGAGGGAGGGAGGGAGGAGGGAAGGAAAGAGGGAGGGAGGGAGAAGAGGAATAGGAGGGAGAGGGAGCACTCTGTAAGTACCTCAGTTTGCACAGGAGCTTTCTGTTCTGTTTCATTTACATCACTGTTATAAACTATGCTTCAAAAGCAATTTCTCTGAGTCACAATACCCAGTCACAGTCCATTATTTTGGGGAGGTCAAAACAGGAACTCAAAACATCTCATCCACAGTCGAGAGCAGAGAGGATGAATCCATGGATCCCTTCCTGCCTGGCTACTTCTCAGCTAACCCTTTTCACTCTTACACATTTCAGGGCCCAGCTTAGGGAATGGTGCCACCCACACCAACCACCAAGACAATCCACCACACACACAGGGCAACCGTAACCTAGATAATTCTTCAGTGAGACTCTTCCCAGGATGACTCTTGGTTGTGTCAAGTAAGCAATGAAGACGATCCAGCATGCTGACTTTTCTAGATGGTTTTTTAAAAAAGATTTATTTATTTATTATGCATAAAATGTTCTGCCTGCATGTAACTCCTGCAGACCAGAGCCGGGTACAAGATCTCATTATAGATGGTTGTGAGCCACCATGTGGCTGCTGGGAATTGAACTCAGGACCTCTGGAAGAGCAGGCAGTGCTCTTAGCCTCTGAGCCATCTCTCCAGCCCTCTAGATGGTTTTGTAGAGTTTTTTAAGCCACATCATTCAGAGCTTTTCTTTGGGTATTTCCAGTGCTGGGTCTCTGTGGAGCCTCCCCAGCCTGAACATTGGGTTGGTTTGTTTCTTTGTCAGTTTTATCATTATTTATTGCTCATTCTTTGGTGTGGCAAAATCTACCCAGACTTGGCAATAGCTCATAGGCAGGCAGATCTCTGACAAACCCTCAGCAGCACAGAGCACATATTTTGCTCATGACTACAGGGATTTTAGCCTGGGCTCAGCTGGATCCATTGCTTCAGGCAATGAGATGAAACAGAACATCAGAGCGGCAGGAGTGGCTGCTCACCTCACGGCCCCCAGAAAGCAGAGATGGAACAGCGAGGTGCCAAGAACAAGGTATGTCCTCTTGGGACACACCCCCAGTAATCCACTCTTTCCAGCTGCACCTCCTCCACCATGATATTATGACTTCATCAGGGTATCAATTCACTGATGAAGGCCGTGGTCCAATCACTTGTCAATAGCATCAGTTCAACTGAGGAGCCTTTTCTGAGGATGCCCGATATCTAAACCACAGCAACCACTGTGCTTAGTTCGTTCTTACTTCCTAGATAATTATTCTGAGAAACAGCCTGTTGGTGGAAATGCATCTGTCCCAACTCTAATGGTCCAATTTTCTTATAGGCCTCACTGTGCTGTAAAACGACACTACTCAGTTGGGTGGTGGTGACACATGCCTTTAATTCCAGCACTTGGGAGGCAGAGGCAGGAGGATTGCTGGGAGTTCGAGGCCAAGCTGGTCTACAAAGTGAGTCTAGGACAGTCAAGGCTACATAGAGAAACCCTGTCTTAAAAAAAACAAAAAACAAAAAAAAACCAAAACAACAACAACAACAAACAACAAACAAAAACCACTAGGCCTGGGGCTCTCCATTCCTGGCCTCTGAAATTTAGAGATTGCCTTTCCAAATTGCTTTCGGTTATGCTGTTACCACCACAAGAGGAAAATCTGCAAGACCAAGAGAAGGTGCCCATCCAAGTCTTTTCTAGATCCTCTAGGTCAGAGCCCTGGAATTCCCTGCCTGCGCCACCTCAGAACAGCTCTCAGCGGGGCCAACCTTTCGCCAGCTCGCAACGCTAGCAACCTTTCACCTATAGGCCTGTCTCACCTGGGGTTAGCCATCTACCAGCATTTACACTCCCAGCCAGCAAATGGCCAAGAGCGGCTATCTGCAAAGCTTCGGGCATTCCACTGGTTGCAACCACATACATGTAAACCAAGCGGTTTCCCATGGACAAGATCTAGTGGAAAGAAAACGAGCCAAGGTGGCATGGGGACGTGGGGTAGGCTCTCTCTAAGTTTTGGCTTTTTAAACTATGGCTCATGACACCAGATGGGGTTACTTAACGGAGGGTGGAGATCTTTGTAGTGAGATTTTGGGTTTCTTTAAACCCCCAGTTATGTTAGTAATATGTTTGTGTTTCAAGGCCAAGTGTGGGATATGGGCTGCTTCAGATTGACCACAGGAGCTAACTAAGATTTGTCTCATGCTCATGCTAACTGAATTTGAAATTCTGGGGACTCTTGAGAGGGCATAAATTCGAGAGCCCCCAGAGGTCCTAGAGGCGGCAGCTGCTCCCACTGCTGCCTCCCCTGCTGCTCCTGTCTTTGCTGCTGCTGGTCCCTGCTGCATCTTTTGGTGGTTGCTGGTTGGAGTTATCCTGATGATGAAAATTGGACTTACCCCAAGGAATTTGACAACCCTAATCAGTGGTAAGAAGTCTAAAGAGATCCACGCTCCCTTTCCCCTCTATCCTCCTTTCTCTCCAAGCTAGAGTTGGGGGCCTGGAAGGAATAGGGGTGGTATAGGCAGGAGGCAAAGGAACCCAAAAAAAGTAGTTCAAAATCCCAGCTACAAATCTTAAAACAAAAGAGAACAAAACGGGCCTGGAGAGATGGCTCAGCGGTTAAGAGCACTGACTGCTCTTCCAGAGGTCCTGAGTTCAATTCCCAGCAACCACATGGTGGCTCACAACCATCCACGATAAGATCTGGTGCCCTCTTCTGGCCTGCAGGTGTACATGCAGGCAGAACACTGGATACATAATAAATGAATATTTAAAAGAGAGAGAGAACAAAACACACAACTGGCAACAGTGAAGGGTTTCATAAAGTTCAACAAACAGCAAAATTAATTTTTAAAAACACACGCATGATGAATACAGGGTGTTTCCCCACATGCCAAGCAACTTTACCACCCCTTTCTGCACAGACAACGTATAAGCTCTGCACTGTGCTTGTGATCTTGCTACACAGTACCAATGGCACCGCCCAAAACAAATCTCCGCTCAGAATGAAGACTGCAGAAAACAAAGACTTTCAGTATCTCCCCTGCCATTCCTCAGCCTGTAAGCGTAAATTAGTATTTTTTTTTATTGTATTGTGTTAAAATGTTTGACTCTTTTTTTAAAAAAAAACTTCTGTTTGAGTTGACTATTTGAGTTTTATTTTTAAAAAATCATTGAGTGAATGATTTCACTTGGGAATTAAAGCAGAATTCCCAGTAATTTCTGAAATAGCCCTGAACATACTGTGTGGCATCATGGTTCAGGAATGAAATCGTGTGAGGAGAGTTCTAAAAACGGGCAAGAGTCTTGTGACCTTGGTTTCTTCAAACATATTCTTCAAACATGTTCTCGAAATATGTTGTCTCATTCCTCCTCCCAGCCATAGAGGACAGGAGTGGCTCACTTCAGACTACTCGTTACTCAATTAAATGTTTACACTATTTTTATATGCTTCTATGGAAAAACATGTTTTTGCCACACGCAACTAGTCCTTGTGACTGTATACAGCTTGAACTCTTAAGAATTTTACTTGTGTGACCTTTCTTAACCCTCAGAATATAAATCGTCTGATGCTCTGAATAAAGCTGGCTACTGCCTGAGACTTCAGTTAGGCTCATTTACTGAATCCATTCTCCCAGGTCCCATCACCTCGACAGCGGCAACAGTGCTTCTGCCATTTTGCAAAACGCATCTATGAAAAGCTGAATTATTGGCATTGGTGATTATAAGATCAAAATATCGATCAGCTCTCAAAAATGTTGAAGACGCTCCACATCCTTCGGCATCAATTATTCCGCCACAGTTTATTCTTCACATAAAAATAGACACATGCAGCCCTGCCCCTCATTGGCTGCAGCACTCACGTGGGGGAAGAGATGGCCCCCAGGGGTTGAGAACCAGAGAGTTGGCCCTACCCCTTGAAAGCTGCAGCACTCAAGAGAACAAGAAAAGCTATTTGGGCAAAAGGGCACACTGTGTGGCACACAGTGACACACCACAGCTTCCACAGAAAGATTTTTGTTTGTTGTACATTTTTTTTTGGGGGGGGGGAGGAGGTTTCAAGGGTGGAGGGTGAAGATGAAAGGGCAGGGAGAGAAAGGAGTTTAGGGTGCATAATGTAAAATTCACAAAGAATCAATATAAAGTTTAAAAAAAAATAGATATCCATCTCATACGAAAGTCGGCTTCAGTCTCAAATTGTAAAGTTATGTGTGTCAAAAAATAGTTCAAAATGTATTTAGTATCAGTGAGTGATTTACGTTTAAACTCACTTTATATATTTATACGCTTGGGGTCAGGTACAATTTGCTAGGGTGAAAAAGGATCACAAGCGGAAAGTGTAAGAAAACCTGTGGCCTGTTACAGAGGACCTGGCTCAGGCCCTCCATCAATCACAGGAAGAGCTCTGGCAGGTACTAAGCCCTTCTTTGCCTTTCTTTGCCCTTCCAACCATTTACACTACTATACCTGTTACAGCCATTGTGGAGATCCAAGGATGGTGGGGCTTATACATTACATAACCCACATGCACTTAAATGGTCTGGAAATATTCTCCTAATTGCAAAGAGCCAAGAATGAAGAGGACAGAAAGTAGGGACAGATCTGATAGGATGTTCTTTCTTAAAGAATCTTGAATAAAGCGGTTGTTCAGGCTATTACCACATACAATGAATGAGGTTGCTCGGCTCGTACTTGACACGGCCTATAGTAGAAGAGCTGCTGGCCCGGGTAAGTTCTAGAGAAGTTGTCTCTGAACTGCAGAGCTGCTCTCCTGTATCCTCACACAGTGGAAGAGCACAAGGGAGGCCTCCAGCCTCTCATAGGTCACCAACTTCTCTTGAGAAGTCACTCCGTGACCGGATGACTTCCCCAAGTCCCACTCCCTAAGATCATCCCACCATCACATCAGATAGCAATAGTGAATAGAAGGACCTTGGACAGTTAGTAATTACAACAATGACCATGCATTGAAAGACACTGGAATCTTAGAACTAAATGCACTGCTAATAACACAACCACCAACTAACACTTGATAGAAAAGAAAACAACTCCAGAAAAAAAAATTTTAAGGCAAAGGACTTGAATAGACAATTATTTTTTTTCCAAGAGAAAACACACAAAAGACCAACAAGGACGTGAAAAAGTCCCCAGCATGACTAATCATCTTGAGAACACAAACCCATTGGGGTGGCTATTATCAGACAGGGGAAAGGGGCCCCTCGGACACGGTTAGCAGAGATGTGAGCCAGCACAGCCACTATGTAAAACATGTGCCTGAAAGTTAAAAAGAGAGCTACTGTGTGATCCAACAATTTGACCTCTGGGAACAGATCCAAAGGAAGTGGCATCTGTATGCTGCAGAGACACCTTTGTTCCCGTATCTGTGGCACCAGAGCAAAGACTTGGGAATCAACTTAAGCATTCACTGGCGGGCTAATAGATAAAGGAAATGTGTTGTATATATACAGAAGGACAGTATTCAGCTATCTGAAAAATATGCTCATTATAGAAGGAGGAATGGCCGGGCATGGTGGCGCATGCCTTTAATCCCAGCACTCGGGAGGTAGAGGCAGGCAGATTGCTGTGAGTTCGAGGCCAACCTGGTCTACAAAGGGAGTCTAGGACAGCCAAGACTACACAGAGAACCCTTGCCTCAAAAAAGAAGAAGGATGAGGAAGCGGAGGAGGAGGAGGAGAAGAAGAAGAAGGATGAATGAACCTAGAGGTCATCATGCTAAGTGAACTAAACCTGTAAAGAGAAGTTCATATTGCAAGTCGTGTATGTGTGTGTGTGTGTGTGTGTGTGTGTGTGTGTGTGTGTGTGCACATATATTTAAAGGCCAAGTCTTAGAAGCAGAGAGCAGAGTAGTGGCTGGCAGAGTGTGGGGCTGGGTACTTACCAGTAACAGTGAAGGAGAAAGATGCTGATTGCTGCAGCATGCAGAACTCACCTGGATAGAAGGAATGACTTCAAGAGACTGCATGACGGCATCTGTATCTTGTTAATAACAATGCAACATGTTATAGTTAAAAAGTAAAGCAATGACAGATAGAAGGTAGATACAAAGATAAGGTACCAGGCAGCAGATATTATATTGTAGAGCACTGGGGGAGAGGGAGAGGGGAGAGGAGTCCTCAGAGAGAGAGACAGAGACAGAGACAGAGACAGAGGGAGAATGAGAAGAGAAAGAAAGAATAAGGGGTGAGAGAGAGGAAGCAGAGAGGGGTAGAGGAGAGGGGGGAGGAAGGAGGGGGGGTAGAGAAGGTAGAGAGAGACCACCCGGAGGGTCTGCCCTTTTATATGGCCCTGAGCAGGGTCACACCCTTGTGGCATATAAGCGATGACATCACAAGTAGGCAGACTGAAGAAGAGTCCTAACAACATATACCTGAAAATTGTTGAAATAATCGATGTTAAGTGTTCTTGCGATGAAAAAGTTACGTGTATTAGGTCATACGTATGTAGCTAGCTTGATTTAACTATTCCATGATGTCTATAAAACAGGTTGAGCATTATAAATATATACATTTTGACAATTGAAAATGATAAGTTAGAGCCAAAGCGTCTATGCAAAAAGAAACTCCCATCGAACTACTCTTAGATTTTGAGATTCTTTTCCTCGCTGTCCTGGTTTGCGGTTTCCTAAGGGATAAGCCTCCCAACTACCACATGCCACAGGCATGCCCACCTATGCACACCTACACTCCCAACAACTTGCAATATCATCTTTCAGCAGTAGAGGGCAGCAGAAGACCAAGTTCTGTAACTACTAGCATCAGCACTTGAATCTCTCAAACCCAGCCAGGCCTTCAAGTCAGTGTCTTCCTTCACGGGCCCATCATTAGGTCAAAGACTCCTTGTTCCCAAAGACCAGGCCTGTCTCCTGATCTTTCTATGTGTGCCAGACTTGAAAAAAGCAAGAGGCACTGAAGTCAGGATAAGCCAGCCCTGCCCAGTCTGTAAGTGGTAAACACGCGCAGTGGCAGGGTTCTGTAGCCACTCCTGAGTTTTCCTGTTTAACCTGTGGCACAACCTGATTCACACTTTAGTGATTCCTGAGTGCTTTCCATACACACCAAGTTCAGCATCACTGATTTCTTTGAAACCCCCCCCCTCCCGGGGGCTGGAGAGATGGCTCAGTGGTTAAGGAGCGCCACCTGCTCTTCCAGAGGGCATGAGTTCAATTCCCAGCAACCACATAGTGGCTCAAAACCATCTATAATGTGATCTGATGCCCTCTTCTGCAGATAAAGCACTCATATACAATAAATATTTTTTTTAAATAAGAAAAACCCCCCTCCCACTCTTCCTGCTGATCCAGTCTTGTACTAACCAAGGCTTATCATTGTCTTCATCTCCCATTCCAGCCAAGAACTAAATCAAAAGCTGGGGCATTGTTTGGCTCCTAGAAAGCCATGGATGGCAACATGTATCCAGGGAGCAAGGGCACTGGGACAGCCGTGCAGGCCTACATGGGGCTCTGTCATCGGAGGCCGTCAGAGCCGCCAGCTTCTCAATATTGAACTGTTTAAATTGTTCTCTCCTTCGTTGTCCTTATTTTCTTTAAAAGTTTTTTTTTTTGCACTTGTAGTTATGCATGTGAGCATAGATAGGAATCCATAGTAAAAATATTACATGTTACAAATGACTATCCCCTTTTCAGAATCACAGGTCCTTCTTGGAGGTAAGTACATTTACTGGATCAGCTTGAATCCTTCCGATCTTACGTGTTGATATTCACCCAGGCATATTCTATAGAATATCGTCAGCCCAGTGAAGAACTTACTGAAGCATTCCCCTCCTGATGAATATTTAAGTTGTGTTCATGTACTGTTTCCAAAGAATGAGCATCTTTTTTTTTATATTTATTGCCCATTTTATATTTCTTACCCCACACATTAATATCCCTAGTCTTTGAAAATAACTCTATTTTAGTACCCTTACATTTTTAACTTCTAGATTTGTAGAGATGGCAAACACTCTTCCATGTCTACCAGGTATTCTGATTTCATGCCCTGTGAATTGCCTATTAATCCCTTTTGCCATTTTTTTTCTACCGAGTCGCTTGTCTTATTGTTGAATTTTGAGATTTATTCTTGTTTAAGGGTCTCCGAGTGCAGCCAGTTTTCAGAATGCAAACTTAATCTAATGCAACAATCTAAATTAAACTCTTGTCCAAGCCAGTCCTGGGGTTAGCAAATTGCCCTGTGTCTGTGTTGTACAGCTCCAACAAAGCACAGAAAATTGCCAGATAATAAATTAGTTATCTTGTCCGCAAAAGCCACATGTCTCCTCTTTCTTCCTCTAAATAAGCCGTTCAAAGAAGAAAGGAAATGGATCATTAAAAACAGCTGCTGGTGTTAACAGCAGGAATCAATAACAACCTAAATCAATTTGGAGCTGTATTAGTCAGGGCTGTGGAGAGGAACAGAACGGATAGAATGAACACACACACACACACATGCACGCGTGCGCGCACGCGCACACACACACACACATATACACACACACACACACACATGATTAGAATGGCTTATAGGTTGTGGTCCAGCTTGTCCAACAATGGCTGTTTGTCAACATAAAGACTATGAACCCAGTAATTGTTCAGTCCATGAGGCCAGATGTCTCAGCTGGTCTTTAGTATGCCAGAATCCCGCCCCCACAAAAAAAGTAGACTTTAACGCCAGTGAAGGAATGGACCTGCTAGTGGAAGCAAACAGATAAAGGACAGCTTCCTCCTTCCATGTCCTTTATACAGGCTGCCAGGACATGCTTGCGTGTGCAGTCATGTCGGCGAGTCCTGGAGAAGACAGCAAAAACTTTCCAAATAACCTTCCTGAAGAAGTAAGAACAGACCAGCTCACCAAATGGGGAGGAGAGGTTCTCTCAGGGCCACGTGTTGCATCCCTAACCAGCAATGTGATCCTACTTGGGGTTGGAGCCTTTAGGAGATAATTAGGTTTAGATGAGACCAGGAATGTTGAAGGCCAAATGGGGTCTCTGTAAGAGACACCAGAGACCTTGCTTGCCCTGTCTCTCCCACCTGAGATGTGAGGACAGAAGAATAAAACGATAAAAATGAACTTCTACAAGCCAGAAAGAAGACACACAACCAGAAATTGACCTCGCTAGCCCTTTAACCTTTGACTTCAGGCCTGTGAACCACACCTTGTACGTGATCTGAGCTGACAGTAAGCCCAGATGCCAGAAGGAGATGAGACATGTACCTATAACAGAACTTGTGGTCACATCTCAGGAATGAGAGCTAAGGAGGTCCAAAGAAGGTCATAGCAAGCCCTCAGACACACAGGAAGGCACTAGATGTACCAAGAGAACAGGGCTTGGGGTAAAGGTGATGTCAGGGTAGGGTAAAAAGGTCTACGCTCCCTTCCGGGTTTGAAAACCCACCAAGCCTGAGCTCAAAAGCCCACCAATCTCTGGGCTTGGCTCAAACTCAGGACTTGAAATTCCACCAATCCCCACCCTGCAAAACTCCGCCCCCAAGACACCCTATATAAGTCTGTCTCCTAATCGGTCCCCTACTTCTCCTCGCCTGAGGAGAGGCAGCCCCTCTTTTGTGTCTCTTCCAATAAGCCTCTTGTGTGAGGTTTAGTGTGTGTGTGTGTGTGTGTGTGTGTGTTGGGGTATGACATTGTGGTATTCCTTCACCCCCAACTGCCAAGACAGCCTTCCCCTCAGAGCTGCACGCTTGCATTGAGGAAGCCTTTCCTTCGTGAGCTGTCACACTTACAGTTGGGAGACACAGAGCTTGGCAAAGAGAGAAGGCTTGCAATGAGGAACTCATCGGTGGAGAGAGAGGATTATGGGAAGACTGGATTCTTTCTTCAGCTTCTTCACCTGATGGGGCTTGTTAGCCACAAGCTGTGAGAGCTTCCCAGCTGGTCTTTGAGACAGGTCTGTGGGAGACCACAGAAACAGCAAACCATGTTACCTCATCTCCAATGCACACACAACCCCATGGCTTAGATTTATCACTCAGGTCCCCAGTTCCCAGTGGTCACTTCACTGCATCCAGAAGCCAGCCCCTGCCACACCCTAATGATCCGAGGCCTGGTCTCTGCCAGCTATCTCCTGCTTATGTCCTTTTGAAGTTTTGTCTTTCTCTCTTTAAGTTGCTTTAGGCAAATCTCTGGTTTGTACCTCAGACACTTAACTGCAGCCACAGCCCTGGCGTGGGATACCTTATACACGGCTGGTGGCAATTCCATATGTGTTAGAATGTCCTCCTGTCCTGGGGGTTTGATGCTTCTAGCCCTTTGGCCTTGATTGGTATCCCTCCTCTGTCCCAGTGCTTCCCCCAAGTGACTTTGTTCTGTGTCTCCTGTCCCCTCTGCTTTGGGAGTCCAAAGCATGCCAGAGGCTTAAAGCCACAGTGATGATAACTCAGGACTCAAACTTTGCTACTAGGTACTGTCTCCATAGGCTTTTCTACATGCCTCGAGACCTCCACCAAAATGGTGCCATTTCCTCGCTTTTTAAGTGATGAAAACAGACACATCAGCCCATCTGTCTCAATTATCAGTCCACAGAGAAACTTCGGACTCCTTATAGCATAAATGTGACAGCTGGCTCCAGGCCACATGAGTCTGCTTGCTGGAACCCTAATAGAACAGTGTCTCTCTTCCTCCACCCATCACATGCTCCCCACAAAACCCATCGCCTGTCACTCCGAAGGCCCTAATGATCCCACTAATGAATAAACAATATGCCTGAAGCAAGTTCCCAAACTGGAGTTAAACCCACGCTGCCTGTGGCTTGGTTTGTAATGAATGATCAGCGAGCTATCTTAGAAAATGCTATGTGTCATCCATTACCCAGGGAACGACTTCTTGGTGTCAGCTTTTAGAAATAAATGTTCTTTTTGAAAATCCCACCAGAAATGCCCGAGTTCAGCGTGCAGACTCCTGATAAACTCAAGGAGAAGCAAACAGTCCTGTAGAGTTAAGCTTGTGAACAGTTCCCTAACGTCGGACGGCTACTGGATCAAGCGTGGTGGATACAGGACAGTGTGTGTTAGCCGAGTCATGTTGGCAACCAACTTCAAGGCAAGTTAGATGATCCCAGAAGCCCCTGTCACCACCCTCGCAAACCATGTACTATGCCAATAACTGGCTGTACAGAAACAATATAGTTTTGACCTCAGCAAGCTGCTGAACCACCTCAGCCTCCCTGTCCACTGAGATTAATGATGGGTGCAGCTTACAGAAGATGACCTGCATGTCTCTGCTGCTGCTGCTGCACATAGACAATGCCCTCACTCACACTTCAGCTTCCCCCCACCATCCTTGACCATTCTGTTCCAGGGGAAGAGACAGCAGTGATCAGACCATCAATTCAAAACCGTTGCTGTTGCTACTGCTGCTGCCGCTGCTGCTGCTGCTGCTGCTACCTCTTAGACAAGGAAAAAGAGTCAAAAGCCAAATAACCCCTCACGGCGTTCAGCCGAGGTCTGAGGACATCCTAGTTTGTCTGTGGACCTCCACACCAAGAACCACGCGCTGCAAATTCAATAGGTCATTTTGTATCCAAAGGTCAATTATGAAGCACCTAGAATTTTTCAATTAAAGAATATATTCTCTGGGTTTTGCTGTGGCCCAGATGGTGGTAACCTTTTTTTTCTATTGTGGATTCTGATTATTTCCCCCTCCCAGATTTGGTTTTGATGTACCCAGGACTTAAGTTTCTCAATAAAGAAAATAAAATCTCTATAAAAAACAACAACAACAAAACCTCGTGACACTGAGCAATGACATTGGACTCCCTCCTCCACAGGTGGGTGTTGGTGAGTTCCTCCAACAGTCAGATGCTGTCTGCTATGGCAGATACTGAGACTGATCTTCTAGCACTGCGTGTATTTTTTTTCACCCCTCCACAATCCCTAAGTAAAATTCACAGAAACATAGGCAACGTGGCCCAGGTAAGTCTGCCTTGAAAATCATGCAAAATTATACAACAAACACCCGCGCTCTAAGCCTTGCAACAAGCATCCGGACCAACGATGTGGCAATTACTTTTCTGAGCGGCTCGGGCCATGAGGTTCATTAGTGAGGAAAGTAACTGAAGTGATTCAGAGGGCACACCACCCACTACCCACAGGTAACAGCTGCCCAACATCAGAAAGCGCTGGAAGGCCGTAAGAACACCAAGTCCCAGTCCTGATTCTGTCCCTGGGTCACTCTGGGACTTCATTCTTTTTCTCTTTTACCTTTTTCTTTTGTAGGTGAGAACACTGGCTTCCTCCCAGGGAAGGCCAGGCCGAGGCGTCCCTAATGAGGCGACCTGGCAGTACCTTGTTGCTGTCCTACATGGAACATCCGGTCCTCATTAGGCCTGTGTGGTTTCCTCCCCCTGAGGATCAGTGGCAGCTCAGCAGCTCGCTGCAGGAGAACACAAACACCCACAGACCTGTTGGCTCTGTGGTCTGCGGCCACACGGAGCTATCACCGTATCGTCACTGCTCATCACAGAACCATGGACCTCTCTTTGTTCTACCACTAAGTAATTTGCTTAGGACAGTTAATAAAAGCCAGGCGTTCTCATCTTGCGGGCAGTTACAAAGCACGGCAGTGGCCCTCCCCTTCTGCTGTTGCCATGTTTTGTGGAATTTGTGAGTCAAGCATCTACAGAGAGACTCGTGGCCAAAGAATGGAGCAAATGGGTGGTAAGGGCCAAGCCTACTCAACGGGTGGGAAAAGTTCTGTCTGGGCCTCTTTTGTTTTGTTTTGTTTTGTTTTGTTTGTTTCTCTCTGTAGCCTTGGCTGTCCTGGACTCAATTTTGTAGACCAGGCTGGCCTCGAACTCACAGAGATCCGCCTGCCTCTGCCCCCTAGAATGCTGAGATTATGTGGGGTGTGCCACCGCACCTGTCTCTGGGTCCCGTTTTTAACTTGTTCTATTTCTCATCTGGCTTCTGTCGTTTAAGGTAAACTGATTTCTCAGATAAAATGACACCCTCTTTGAAGCACAATAAACTATTCTCAGATGTAACCTAGGGAAACTGCACGAGGAGCTCAGGGGCCGTCACTCCAGCCGCTCTATCTCGCCCCCTTCTCCTGCAGCCACAGTGGCCACCTCCTTACAGTTTCCTCCAAACCCTTGGGGGTAGTCCCAAGTTCACGTGGACTTGTAGAGAAGGCTAAAGAGACAGATGGCTCTTGTGGCCACCCAAAGTTCAAGCATACAGTTCCTTAGCCTTGACATGAGAGAGCAGCATGCTAGTTGAAAGTAATCCTGCATAATGAAGAAAAAATAAGAGCTATGGCAGAGCTAACTGAAGAAGGCCCATTGCCCCACCCACCGCATCTGAGACTGTGGATCATCAGCGGACTGGGCAGTCCTTTGGTCCTCGTTATCCTCTGAGAGATAAATCAGAAGTAGGGGCTACAAAAAGTAGACGGAACAACATTCTATTATTACTGGCAACATCTTTGCAATTGTCATTAAGCTAAGCACACATCCTCACGTCTGTGCAGCTGTCCTGGGGCCACTGGCCATTTGGTGTTTTCCTATGTGATAGGCATGCACCCCACCAAACTAAGGTCCCTTTAGTGATTATACCGTAAACCTTTTTTTTTTTCTTTTTCTTTCTTTCTTTCTTTTTTCTTTTTCTTTTCTTTTTTTTTTTTTTTTTTAAGGAAGGTCTCACTAGGTACACCAGGCTGGCCTGGAACTCACAGAGATCTGCCTGCCTCTGCCTTCCAAGTGCCGCACTTAAAGGCATAGGACACCGTGCCTGGTGTAATATGTATGACACTGTTAAATCTGATGTTTCAGGTTGCAACTGTGATGAAAGA
This sequence comes from Acomys russatus, assembly GCF_903995435.1. Classification (NCBI taxonomy): domain Eukaryota; kingdom Metazoa; phylum Chordata; class Mammalia; order Rodentia; family Muridae; genus Acomys; species Acomys russatus. The sequence goes on from NC_067166.1 coordinate 20,795,125, forward strand.
ATTTGCTACCATTGGCTGGAGAAGCCCCAACTCGAGGCTGTGTGGTAGAGTTCTCACAAGCTCAAGCTAGCTTGAGGGGTTAAGGCACTAAATGTCAGTACCATCTGAAATAAGCAATGGGCTCAGCCCTTTTCAAGACGCAAATATTAGAACTATCAGGTTCCAGCCACAGAGGAACTTTATAGAAAAGATTTAAAATAAACAAGAAGCTTCTGAATAGGAGCAAAAGCCAAGATACTGTGAGAAATCATTTGGAGGTGACTTAAGCACACTTGTAAAAAAAAAAAAAAGTGAATTATCAAACTGCAAGGCAAGAGAAGATAGCTTATCTAGATTGCTTCACAGAGATGGAAGGATGTGGGGAATATGAGAGGCTTGGGAAAGCTCGTAGAGCTAGTGAGAAGCCCTGGAAGTTGTTTAATGCCCCTGAGATCGGTCTTAATCACCTATGATAAGACATGAAGTCCCGTGAGGAAATGTCATGAAGGAAGATATCTGTGTGCTCTCACATCCTAGAAACAAAGGCAGCTGCGCAGGGCCACCCAGGCAAGCCTAGGCTCGTCAGAAGGCAGAGGGAGTGAGCAAGGGTGCACAGTGTAGCATCCACAAGAAGGAATAGATAAAGCAAGACAGGAAGCAGTGGAGCTGGTGGAACACAATGAGTTCTGTGCTCTCTACCACCTAGAGTGGTTAGAACAGCGAGATAGCAGCCCTGAATAGAAAGGCCTGACAGGGGGTGATGGAGTGTGGGCTCCCGAGGGGTGGGTCTGCACACAAGAAATAGCTCCCAGCTGGGCTGCTCACTGCCTCTAAGAATCAGCTACCCCTCCGAGGGGCCATTTCTCCGAGGCTAGGAAGGCCCCCAGTATATCAACAAATTAGGAAATGCAAACAAGCACAGTGTGACTAATCCTGTGACTAAGAAGAGTCTCATTAGCGGAAACAGACGCAGCCGCATTAGAGAGACAATGGCTGGACATTTCCCAGACTTCAACAGATCCAACTTTAAGACACACTATGTATGCCTCCAAAAGAAAAAAAAAAATTCATACCTAGATACATTGTTATGAAACAGAATCAGAAAACCAAGAGATATTTACTTACTTACTTACTTACTTACTTACTTATAGTTTTTAGAAACAGGGTTTCTCTGTGTTGCCTTGTCTGTCTTAGACTGGCTTTGTAGACCAGGCTGGCCTCAAACTCACAGAGATCGACTTGCCTCTGACCCCTGCCCCTAGAACAAGAACGTTTGACTCGGGTAAATGTATCAAATGGGAAGAGAGAGAGAGACAGAGAGATAGAGACAGACAGAGACAGAGAGAGAGACAGAGAGATAGAGACAGACAGAGACAGAGAGAGAGACAGAGAGATACTGATTTCTGTCCCTCAAACTCTGGGGTAAACTCACTGAAAGTCCATATTAAAACCTGCAAGGCCACTGTATAAAGTAAATCACTGCTCAGATCCAGGCAGGACAGACCCAAACAATACTTCAAGAACTTTGCAAACTGAACTGCTGCGGGACCCTCAGTCCACAGGAAGAAGGGCCAACACTTCCTGTCGGCACCTTGCCACACAAGTGCCTCCTTCAAAAAGAGACCAGCATTTTCCTTGACGCCCCAAGTTTTGTAACTGAGATTTAACCCCCACCCCAACTTCCCCATCAATAACTTCAGCTAGATCGGCATACCCCCCAGGAAGACAGAAGTGGATAGAAGACAGAAATGTGGACAAATGAGATGTTGAACACACCTGTAAATCTTGAATGCAAAACAAAGCCCTGAATGTGTAGATGGGAACCCGCAGCTGCGAGTGGCTCCTGTGCGGTGTGCTCCGACTGCTTGAAAGCATTCGGCCAACGCTTGCATACCGACATCGTTTCTGATAAGAAGCTTTAGGAGCTCTGTCTCTCTCTGGAAAGAGTACCCAAAGTCAGGAAAACCTCCACTTCCTTCAAGAATAAGGAGTAGCTGCTTTCTAGAGGGGAAGGTGAGCAGAGTCTAGATACCTTAGGGCAAATCAAACATTGGTCGGCTACTCCCGTAAGCTCTGCGCCGCCATTTGCCCTAGCATATTTTGCAAGCAGGACCGATTGTAGGTCAAAGGTTTAGCGGCTGTGTCGGTGTCCACGTCTCTCTTTCAACAGCCTGCAGAGTGCCTTCCTGCACCAAAGAGAGAGCATGGAAGGGTGAGGCTTCATGTAGGCACCAGGTAGACTTCTCGTTTAATGAGTTGTGTGGGTGTAATCCTCAGCAATGGGGCCCCACTATGCGGGGAGCAACCCTCTGTCTTAAGCATCAGCCTGCCGTGTTTGGAGCTCTCCACGGGACCCACTTGGCCAACAACTCAACCGAACGTAGTTCCAGCAGCGACTTAGTCCCACATTGGGAGCCTCATTCGGCTACAAGAGATGGCCAGTTGAGACTTCATCTCCTCATCCCTGGGGGTCCTCACTAGGAACTTTCATAGATTCCAAGAAGGTCCCACTGCACTGGTTTCCACACTGCTCCCTAAGACATGCCCCCCCCAGCTTCAGCCATCTCTGTATTCTCAACCTCCACCCTATCTCTCCCCACCTTATCCCTGTTCCTACACCCCCCCCCCTCACCCCCAAGTCTGTCTATAAAATCTATTTTTCCCTCCCAGGGAGATCCCTGCGTTCCTCTAGGCCCCTCCCACATTTCCTTAACGTCTCTGGGTCTACCAGCTGTAGCTTCGATGTCATTTGCTTAACAGCTAATATCTACTTATAAATGAATACATACCATTTTTATTTTTCTGAGTCTGAGTTACCTCACTCAGGATGTTTTTTTTTTTTTAACCCCTAGTTTCATCCATTTGCTGATAAATTTCATGATGTTATTTTTTTTTTTAAATCTGACATTACTAGGATAACCAAGAACCAAAGACTAGCTAGCCCAGAGACCTAAGGTAAAACCACACACACACTACTAATCTTAAAAAAAAATAAACAAATAAAATGATCCCTAATAATATTCTGCTATGCACAGACATCAGATCCTCTTCCAGTCATCATCTGAGAGGCTTCCTCCAGCAGCAGAGGAGAACAGATGCAGAGACTCACAGCCAGATATTATTTGGGGAAAAAAATTTCTAAATTATAGGTCTTCATCAAATCCCTCTCTTTAGGGCTCAGGGAGTCCCATGGAAGAGGAGGCAGAGAGAGTGTGAGAGCCAGAGCGGATGGAGGGCAGCGGGAGCACAGGGCCCCTGGAATCAAGTAAACAAGGCCCACATGAGTTCTTGGAGACTGAACTAGCAAACACGGGGTCTGCATGGGGCTGTACCAGGTCCTCTACGTACGTATCATAGCTATTAGCTGAGTATGTTTATGGGACTCCTGACTGTGAGAGCGAGCGGGTCTCTAACTCTTGTGCCTGCCCTTGGGACTTTTTTCCTCCCTGCTGTGCTGTCGTGTCCAACCTCAATATTACATGTTTTGCTTCCTCTTATTATATTTTATTTTGACATGTTTTGTTGTTAGCTCTCAGAAGCCTGTTCTTTCCTAATGAGAGACAGAGAAGGAGTGGATCTGGAGAGGAGCAGGGGAATCTATAATCAGCATATATTGTATGAGAAATGAATCTATTTTATTTCTTTTTTTAAAAAAATATTTATTTTATTTATTGTATATGAGTGCTTTATCTGGTGAAGAGGGCATCAGATCACATTATAGATGGTTGTGAGCCACCATGTGGTTGCTGGGAACTGAACTCAGGACCTCTGGAAGGGCAGGTGTCCCTCTTAACCACTGAGCCATCTCTCCAGCCCCAGTGAATCTATTTTCAATAAAAGAAAAATATAATTAAAAATCTTAAAGTTTCTTAATTTGGGAGTTCTGCTGAAATGCTCCGTGTCTGCATTAAAGGTAGCCAAAGTCACCGTTTTATGCCTGAACCTTGGGAACCAGGAACCAGGGTGATGGAGTTACTGTGGCTATTGCTGACATCATCATTAGCCAATAAGGTCATGACTAGCCAGTTGTGTTTGCTTCTGACCCAGGGTCTTGGATTTTTCTCTATACATGTGTGTGTATTGGGGGGGGGGAGCTGACAATTTTTGTTTTGTTGTTTTTGTTGGGGGTGTTTTTGTTTGGTTTTGTTTTGTTTTGAGGTTGACATTTTTTGAGTTAACAATAATGTTTTGCTAGAAAAAGAAACAGGCAGCTTGTCATGGTGATACACGCCTTTAATCCCAGCACTCAAGAGGCAGAGACAGGGAGATGTCTGAGTTCAAAGCCAGCCTGGCCTACAAAACAGAGTTTCAGGACAGCCAGTCACACACAGAATAGGGCTAGTCTAATAATAATATAAAAACTATGTAAGAATGATACAAGATCCCAGCACTTGGGGAGGCAGAGGCAGGTGGATCTCTGTGAGTTCGAGGCCAACCTGGTCTACAAAGTGAGCCCAGGACAGCCAAGGCTACACAGAGAAACCCTGTCTTGAAAAGCAAAACAAAACAAAACAAAAAATGCAAGAAGATAAAATTACAAGGCAATCACCTTTATAAGTGCAAGTCCCAAAATGCTAAACAATGTTAAAAAAAAAAAAAAGTACAGAGTCTAGAATTTAACAGGGATAATTCTGTAACCCTAAGTTACAGAGTTAGTCCGTGTAGATCAAGTGCTCAGATCTGAAAGGCCAGACTTTAAAACTATCAGAAGAAAAGATAGAACTACACTACATCTTCTGACCGTGAGACATTTAAAAAAAAAGTCCCAAATAAGAGATGAAAATCAATAATAATCAATATAATGATTGGTAGACATAACCACATTAAAATTAAGAGTGTCTTTTCATCAAAAGACACAATTTAAAGTGAAAAAAGATGGGCAACAAGAAGGAAGATGCTTCTAATTCATGTTAGTAACCAATGATTAGCATCTTGTATATAGTTTTAATTATTTTTAAAAATAAAAAGACCAAAAAAAAATCAGTAGAATAAATACAAATACCACAAAAGAGGAAATACAAATGGCATCTGGATGTATTAGAAATAGGCTCAAGATAATCCGTAACTTGAGAAATGCAGATTAAAACACAATAAGACAGCATTTTCATCTACTGAACTCATAAAATCAGGAAGTCTAACGATTCCTGGTGTTAGGAGAAGAATATAATATAGATACGCAGTCTCATATACAGAAGGGCAAGTTGAGGCAATTAAAAAATACATTACTTTATTCCTTGACAATTTCATGCATGTATACAGTGTGTTTTGGTGATTTTTACCCTGCGCTTATGCCTTCATCTCCTGCACTGAACCTCTTCTTCGCAAACTCCCCTCCTGCCTTAGTATCTACTTATTTATTTCTGTGACCCACTTGCAAGAGATTGGAACATGAGAAATTAACCAGTGTCTACAGCACTGAAGAAAAGCACTCCTTCCCCTCTGACAACCATTAATTGCCAATAGCTCTTAGGGGAGGCATGGAACCGCATGAGTCCCTCCCTCATTCAAAATGGAATGTTGACAGGCCCCATCTTGTACAGGTCTTGAGTAGAAATCATAGCTGAACGTGTGTGTGTCTATGAGTAAAATGGTCATGTTATATCCAGAAAACAGTGGTCCACAGCACTTTCAGCCATCCTCTGGCCCTTACATTTTTTCTGCTCCCTTTCCTACCTTGTCCCCAGAGCCTTGGAGGGGAAACACAGATGTCATGTTTGAATAGTCACTTAATAGTCACTTACTCTGAGCACTTTGACCACTTGGGACTCTGCGCTAACCGTTGCCCAGTGCAAAAAGAAACTTCTCTGACCAAGCTTGACAGAACATTGATTTATGTACATAAATATAAATATTTAGAAGACGGTTTGACAAGTCCATTTAGAAAAACAACAGTAGTAGGTTTCTACCTAGAGCTTATGACCTCTTAGCTATGGGCTTTTGACCAGGTTCACAGTTAGAAAAGGCCTCACATCTAATCATAAAGCAGTTGTTTACCCCCATAACAGCTGAGCTGCTATTGCACCAGTGAGCACACTTTGCTTAGCGTGTCAGTATCATAGCATTTGAGCTCCATAGTTGGGTAAGACCATTGTACCCTACAGCCTGTATAGCACTGCTCTCAGCACTAGGTAAGCTAGCCAATAGAAAAGAAACTACCAGGTCACCTCCAGCTTGATGTTTCTGGGCCTCACAGCCCAAACTTGGGGCGTCTTCAGCAACAAGTTCTTATCATCTAGTGTTGATGAATAACCAAGAGTAATAAAACAGTTGGCTGTATTGTTTGGGGGAGGCTGTGGGACCTTCTTGACCAACAAGTCCTAGGAAAGCGCCCTAAACCTGACACTGGGTTTTTCATTTAATAGCCTGTGGCTTCTGGGATTAGCATCATCCACCCATGCATGGCATCTCCATTCAAAACCGATGATGCTGATGGTGTTTTAAAATTAGCTTACAGAACCATAGGTTACATATGGCTTATTCAGATATCCTTAGTTTTTATTAACCCTCTCCTCACCCTCTTCTCTCCTCCATACCCTTACTCCCCAACACTCCACATAAACGTTTCCATCTTTACCTTCATGTCACATGCTCTTCTAGCCATCCCCTAATGCCTCCCCTTTCTTTGACCACCCCTCATGGCTTCCTCCTAGCTTCCTGTCCCCTACGGCTGCTCTAAGTTAAGTACACAAGTCTAAAACTCTGAAGCTGGCGCCCACATATCGGAAAAGACACACAGCATCTTTCTTTCCAAGAGGCAACAGCTTTTAAAAAGCATTTTGGCATTGTCTTGTAAATAAATACTTACGTTTCTTGCAAACCACACATAAAGAAGAAACAAACAAAGTTACTTCTGGCAGCATACCGTACTGTATTTACTATATTTAAAATATCATTGTGTTACATCGAAGTGGAAATGACATAACAGCTACTAAAATATTGTGTACTCTGTTTTTCATACTAAGCTTCAGCAGCATAGATGTATCTAACACAAACAGCAAATTTCAATTTAGAAGGTAAATAGCCCTAGAAATATTTTATCTGTTTATTTCCTAAAACCTGTGTTATTAAAAGTGATCACTGGAGAGATGACTCAGGGGTGAAGAGCACAGACAGCTCTCGCTAAGGGCCAGAGTCTGGTTTCCAACACCCACGTCAGGCAGCTCACAGCAGCCTGTAACTCCAGCTGCAGGGGATATGACTCTGTCTTCTGGCCTCGACCGGAACCTGTGCTCATGTCCACATACCTACCCCCCCTCCACATTGTACATAATTAAAATAGAAATTATTTTCAAAAAGTGATTCACAATCTAGCATTGTTCTGAGTGTGCTTACGTCCGTCACTGTGTTGTCTGTGTTAATTAAATTATTCTTCGTGCTTGACGCTGCATTCCGAGCGGTCCATAGCTGTATGGTTACCGTGTTGAGCAATCATATACTTTTATAAAGTTGAACATTTGCACATTGTTGACCCACAGGTATCACTGATAAGCAGATTCCCTACAGCAGTGGCTCTCAATTTGCATCTAAATACCTAAAGGGAGGACGATTGGCTCGCAGGTGTGGAGCCAGGTTTGCAATCCTAGCCAGCCTTAGGAGGCCAAAGTGGGAGAATCACGTTTGGGGATAGCCTGAGGTACACAGACAGACCCTGTCCAAACACAACAACAATCAAACTAAACAAACAAACGAGGCTTAGAACTTGCCTTCCTAATTAAAATATGCAAAGTGTATTACTGTGACAGCAACCATTAGATGTAACTTTCATAACTACGAGGAGAAAAATGCCTTTTTATAAATAGTAAACCGTAAACACAGAGAAGATATAAAAACTGAAAATAGTGTACTACTGTCAAAACAATGATAAAACTTAGAAACGCGGATATTTTTAGTGAAGCGATTCCCAAAAGGCTACAAAAATAACTCAAAACCTAACAATATATTAACAGGAACAATAAAATTTGTTTTGCTTTTAAAGGCAAGTAAATTGGAGAGCACAAAGAAATTAGATGGCATTTGCATAAAAAGATGGGAAGAGGTATAAAGGTCAGATTAGGCACACAAGTGTTCACTATATTATTGTAATTTAAGAGTCTTTATACTGCATATGACCCACTGACAAATATGCAAAAAAAAAAAATCCATGCAGACATAAAGATAGAGAAAGACCTGGAGGCAAACCTAAAAGCATAAACAAGGTACAGCACGGTTATAGAATTCTATAGAATATAGAAAGCTTTGCCTTTCTCTGTAATTGTGTTTCTTCAATACAGACAATGCTTGAATAATTAGGCAGCCTGTTTATTTTTATTTTCACTAACTATTCAACTTGCTATCACCAGTCACTCTGCACCATCTTATTGCAAACTTAGAGGAAACCCATTTGTACTGTGTAGTGTATGTCTTGGGTGCCTTTCTATGTTCTTGTTAATGGTAATAGTGAATTTGTTAACAGCCTACCATGTGTCCTTATGGTCTAAGTATTTAGCAGATAAATATGTTGAAGGCTTTAAAAGGACTTCGGATCCAGGATAGTAACTCTTCTCGCCTTATCCATGTGAAAACTGAAGTGTAGAACTTGCTAAGCAGACTGGTTAAGTTGCTTGCCCAAGACCACACAGCTAAAGAGCCGTTCAAAATCAACCACCAATAACGAGACAGGCAGCAGTGTGCATTTTGCAGCTAAATGCAGGTTCATAGTCCATTTTCTCAAAAATTACTTGGCGAGAGTATTCTACACAAAGGCAAAAAAAAAAAAAAAAAAAAAAAAAAAATGGGGATAGGACTCATGGAAAATGTATTAGCTTTCCTGATCTAATAAATTAAAACAGCAACTGCAATTACTGCAGATGACAGAACTTCCTGATGAAAATCAATATCTATCTCAATGAGCAGTGTTTGACTATCCCCAGTCTAATCAAGAGAAACAGAAACCGAGTGACATCAGCATGGTGGGAGTCACAGGAGCCGTTGGCTTCATCGGCCCCAGGGACGGCTACAGTTTGGCTAACCTCTCAGAGAAAAGGGCACGAAATGCATTCACTGTGCTGTTGATTGCTAGGGAACGTTGCAGAGATTGTCTCTTCCACTCTCCATGTTTGTAGATGTCTCATCACTGAAGCTGAGATAATCAGTCGTCTAGGTGGTAAGATACAACGGCAAATAAATACTATTGATTTTCTGAAGTGGCATCGTGCTGCGAGACTGGGCCCTTGTTCCTCCTCAGGCCTTGATTTTCAAACAAAAGTGGCCTGAGTCGCGGCAAGTGAGTTATTTAATTTTATGCTAATAAAACTCTCAGATACATCACCTGAGCCTGCTATCAATCAAGGTCCTTTGAGGCCTCCATTCTTCTGCCTCCTTCTTCTCTTTATGTCTTCTCCATCCTTGCTTTGGAAGCTGTCTCAGTCGGAGTTCTACTGTTGTAAAGAGATGCCATGACCACAGTAACTCTCATAAAAGAAAACATTTCATTGGGGCTGGCTTGCAGTTCAGAGGTTTAGTTCATTGTCATCATGTTGGGAAGCATGGCAGCATGCAGACAGACAGGGTGCTGGAGAGGGAGCTGAGAGTTCTGCATCTGGGTCCACAAGCAGCGAGGAGAAAGTGAAACACTAGACCTGGCCTGGAGCACCTGAAACCTCAAAGCTCACCACCACCAGTGACCTCTAACAAGGCTACACCTATTCACACCGAACCAAACTTTCTAATAGTGTGATTCCTGATGAGCCTATAGGGATCATTTTCATTCAAACCACCAAAAACCACAGAAGCCCTAATTAATTCCTATTTTCAAATAGTTAAGTGCCTTCATTTTATTGGCAAAACTGAAATCTCAACCTTGCAATAGTAGCAAAGCTCTGGTGTGCTTTGGAGCCTGGCTGTGTGGTGAGTAGCCAGTGTCTGTGACCAAGCTGATGCCCTGGATGAGCCTCTGAGGAGGCCAAGCCACACTGCAGTCCAGGAACCGAGAAGGGGCTTATCTTAGTTAGGGCTTCTAGTGCTGTGAAAAGACACCGTCACCGCAGCAACCCTTACAAGGGAAAACAATTAGTTGAGGCCCAGCTCACAGCTCAGAGGTTTAGTCTATTGCCATCATGGTGGGAAACATGGTGGCACGCAGGCAGACATGGTGCTGGAGAGGGAGCTAGTTGACAGTTCTATATCTGGACCCAAAGGTAGAAGGAAGAGAGAGAGAGAGAGAGAGAGAGAGAGAGAGAGAGAGAGAGAGAGAGAGAGAGAGACAGAGACAGAGACAGAGACAGAGACAGAGACAGACAGAGACAGACACAGAGACAGAGACACAGAGAGATAGAGACAGACAGAGAGGGAGGGAGAGAGGGAAAGAGAGAGAGACAGAGACAGAGAGACACACACAGAGGTGGGGAGAGGAAGAGAGAGAGAGACAGACAGACAGACAGACAGACAGACAGACAGACTGGGCCTGGCTTGAGCTTCTGAAACCTCAAAGCCCATCCCTGGTGACACACTTCCTCCACCAAGACCACACCTACTCCAACAAAGCCACACCTCCTAACAGTTCCACTCCCTATGAGCCTATAAGGTCCATTTTCATTCAAACCTCCATAAAGCGTTAATCTAAGCAAAGAAACCAAAACTTAATCAATCTTCATCAGAAGACTATGTAGAACTTAGGCTTGGATATCACCTATAGCCCTCACAGTGGCTTGAGGGAACACGTTACTAAGTAAAACCTAACTTTAAAAAATTCTGTGTGAAAAGAGTTCAATGGTTATAAGCAGAGACTTTGTAATTAAAATATTTTGGACCAAACCTTTTTTTTTTCTGACTCTTATCAGGTATGTAAGAGTCCTAGTTAAGTTTCTACTTCCGTGATAAAACACCATGAGCAAAAGCAAGCCATGGAGGGAAGAGTTTATTTGGTGTACATGTGCTGCTCACAGTCCATCACTGAGGGAAGTCAAAGCAGGAACAGAAGCAGAGCAGGACTGAAGGCAGAGACTGAGGCCGAAGCCACGGAGAAGCTCTGCTCTCTGGCTTCCTCCGCACAGTTTGCTCAACCTGCTTTGTTAGAAGCCCAGGATCTCCTGCCTAGGGTTGGCGCCACCCACAGTGGCCTGGAACAAGTACCTCCTTCATCATCATAGACACGAAACCAGACTATGAGAAGACAAGACAATGAAGTAAAGCAAGTTACTAGTTACTGACCCAAAAGAAATAGAAATATATAAGCTTCCTGACAAAGAATTTTAAAACAATTGTTTAAGGAAGCCTAGAAAACCTCAGGGAGGTAAAAAGAAACAATTAAATGAAATTAGGAAATAAAAAAGTAACCAAAGGAAGGGAAAAGGGGAAAAGAAATTATGAAATCATCTTCTTCCAAAGGAAGGTTGATCCTACTGACAAAAGGACAGAAAGCTCATTTAAAGAAATACTAGCAGGAAACATTCCAAATCCAGAGAAAGGCTTAACTATCTAAGTACAGGGAAGATTAAATGTTCAAATCAGACCTAGTACAATCAAGACTACTCCAGTAAGAATTATAGTCAAACGGCTAAAGACAAAGAGCGATAGTGACACACCATGAAGGAAGAAGCAGCTGACAAGGGGTTCTGAGGCCCTTAGCAAATGTCGTCTCAGGAGAAGCAAGGCGGGAAGGTGAGATGAGAGACTCAAAGCAGGGAGGGAAAGTACAACAGCCAAGCCTATGCTCCCAGCAAAGCTGTTATTCAAAAGGATACCATAAGATTAGCGTCCCCCAGAAAAAGAAAAGCTTTCCTGTAAGAAATATTAAATGGAATTCTTCTCTACAAAAAGGACACTTGTAACAAAAGAAATACCTAAGATGACCAAAACTCATTAGTAACAGTAAATACCCAAGCAAGTTCAGCATACTCTAATTCTGAAATGCCGGAGCATAAGCCACATATCTTTAGTATGAAGGTAGAAAAACAAAACCATTTAAAAAGTAGTAACTACAATAATTTCTTAAGGGATATGCATTGTGGGGGATGTAAATTATGACATCAGAAACACAAGATGCGGCATGGGATAAAAGCATAGCATGGTTTTCATGTATGTGTATATACGATGAAACTTATGCTGTCATCAGCTTGAAATAACCTGTTTTGCTTATAAGGTAGTTTTTGGCCTCCCAGTAACCACAAAACAAAAGCCTATGTGTGTATAGTAGACACAGATTCAACAGGAACAAATGAATGAAAAATGAGCAGTAAGACCGCTTAATCACAATGGAGCACAAAAGGGAACAAAGATTGATGTAAAAACTGAAAAGTATTAAGAAAATAAGAGCAGCAGCAGCAGAGGAGCTGCACATAGGGGATGTCCCCGATTTCCAGAGAAGCCTCATGCAATCACGGGGGCACTGAAAGTGGACCAGGGACCAGGCATGGTGACGCTCATTTGTTTGACCAGCAGTTGGGAAGTTGAGGTGGGAGTCACAGGTTCAAATCCAGACTGAGGCTGGTCTAATAAAATCCAAGGACAGAGTGAGGCTCTGGGGAAATTGAAGAGGAAACAAAAATAGGTGGCAGAGTGTGACAGACCCAACTGACATTGCTCTTTTTAGAGATGGAGGAAGGAGTCTATGAGAAGGAGGAGGAGGAGGAAGAGAACAGCAGCAGCAGCAGCAGCTGGCTATAGAAGCCAGAAAGGGTTAGGAAACAGTGTCACCCTGGAACCTCCAGAAGAGAACCAGGCCATTAGCACTTTGTTTCTACTCAGTGAGATTCCCCCAAAGGCCTCCAATGTTCAGAACCATGGTGTAAGCTTGGTATAACTGGCTAAGTCATTTTGTTTGTGGTAATTCATTATGGCAGCAACAGAAAACAAATGCCAAGGTTTAAAAAGTAAGAGTGGAAAAAATTAAGCTCTTGGAAGAAAACTCAGTGATAATTCTATGTGACTGTGCAGTTTAATTTTTTCTTTTTCTTTCTTTCTTTCTTTCTTTCTTTCTTTTTTCTTTTTTTTTTTCTTTCTTTCTTCTTTTTAGTTTTTTGAGACAGGGTTTCTCTGTGTTATCTTGACTGTCCTGGACTCACCTTGTAGACCAGGCTAGCCTCGAACTCACAGAGATCCTCCTGCCTCTGCCTCCCAAGTGCTGGGATTACAGGTGTGCGCCATCATGCCCGGCTTAAAATTTTTTTCTTATTAAAACATTTTTCATGCAATATATTTTGATTGTGTTTTCACCATTCAAAAACTCCTTCCAGATCCTCTGCATCTCCTTACCTACCCAGCTTTGTTCTCCATCCCCCCTCAAAAATAAAAACAAAAACAACAAAAAAGGGAAATAAAACAAAACAATAAAGATAAAACAAAACAAAACAAAAACCACAGAGTTCGTTTTGTGTTGGCTAACTGCTCCTGAACGTGGGGCCTGCTGTACAATAAAGTTGATAGACCCAGTAACATTCCATTGGAGAAAACGGATTCTCCCTTTCCCAGAAGGTGTCAACTGCAAATAGCTTCTTGGTTAGCGATTGTCCATTTCTGCTCTCAGTGCTGGGACCCTGTCTGGCTTGAAGCTGCGCAGGTCTTGTGCATACTGCCACAGTCTCTGTGAGTATATACGTGTGTCAGCCGTGCTGTGTCTGGAAGACAATGTCTCCTTGACTTCATCCACCTGGGCAGGTAATCCTGAGTTATGTAAGAAAACAGTGGTACACGCCTTTTATCCCAGCACTCGGGGAGGCAGAGGGCAGGCAGATTGATATGAGTTTGAGGTCAGCCTGGTCTACAAAGCGAGTCCAGGACAGCCAAGGTTACAGTCTCAAAAAACCAAAAAGAAAAAAAGAAAAAAGGAAAGGAAAAGAAAAGAAAAGAAAACAGGCTGAGCAAGCTGCCATGGGCGCAAGCCAGCATGCAGCACTCCTCTGAGGCTTGGCTTTTGCTTCAGCTCTTGCCTCCAGGTCCTGCCTGTATTCCTAGTGTTGAAAAGAGAAACTACACTGATGGCACACAATCTGGACACAGATTTAAGTCCTAGCTGTAGAAGGCACAGAGGTCCTTGTGCTCACGGATAAGCCCTTGGAGAGCCTGGAATGTTAAATACACAGGGTTGTTCCTTCGAGGGAAGGATTTATTCACCAGAAGGCTCGGAGCTGCCATGTCTTCTAGCCTGGTGACCTTTGACTATCTATGTGGTTAAACACTTTTCTGGCATCGAGTCCCTTATAGTCCCCCCAGACCCTTATAGTAAACTTGTTTTTTGTTTTTGTTTTTGTTTTTTGTGTTTGTTTTGTTCTGGTTGTTGTTGTTGTTGTTTGAGACAGGGTTTCTCTGTGTATCTTTGGCTGTCCTGGACTCACTTTGTAGATCAGACTGACCTCAAACTCACAGTGATCCACCTGCCTTTGCCTCCTGAGTGCTGGGATTAATGGCGTGTGCCACCATGCTCAGCCTTAGTAAACTTGTTTTTCTCTATAGAACCTGTCTATGGGCTTTCCAAAGACCTCTGGTGTCGTCACGATTGATCTGTATTTAGCTTACTTTGTTTCTCAAGAAGAATCATGCAGGTTTTGTTGGGAACACAGGATTGAGTTAATTATCACTAGAATAAATTTTCACCAAATTGTGTTCTGCTTAAATATGCCTAGAATAAACTCCTAGGGGTCAGACTCCACAGGGTTGAGCCAACAGCGGCTACTTAGTCATGTTAAATGAAACTGCCTTCTTGCTCCCAGCAGACCATCTCTTTGTATGCTTGTGAAGGTTGCGAAGACCCTCTGCCTGTGTCGAGCTGACAAGAACTACCCAGTATGCTTCCTTAAGTTGTTTTCTGTCAGGTACTGTGGTCACAGGAATAAAAAAGCAAACTAGTATAATTTCATTCTCGTTTTTGCTTTTATTCAATTTTTTTGTGAAAAGAAATCACAGAGTTGGGCCTGGGAAAACTTAACAAAAAAAGAAATTTTCATCACCTAGGAGAATGCTTATTACTCAAAATTTTGTTCAATTCGTGTGTCTTTCTGGCTATTCAAAACAACTGTTAGAGTTCTGAAACAAATTCAGGATATGATAATAACTGCACACCAGATCCAGGACAAGTAGCATTTTCAGAGCAGTTAGCCTCAAGCTCCTGCCTGTGTTGATCCAGGATAGACCATTTGCATATCTACTACTGGTAAGGAAAGCAGGAATAAACAGATGTACCCAGTTGCATTAGTGGAAGCCTTTACAGCTCCCAGTGTACACATGAGGCATCTCAGAGAATGCAAATGTAAAAGAAAAAAATAAATGATGCAGAACATGCCTTTGGTTGTCAAGATAACTAATTTTTATTGAGTTATGTCCAAGGTCGCTCATATATTAAATCAGTCCTGAGGTGAACAAAATCAGGTAAAATGGAGAAAAGCTGCCTTATGAGGCACAAGTGCAGAAGCCTAGGCAGAGTGTCGGTGGCTTACTAGATAGCCTTGCTTTCCAGGCCAGCCATGTTCACGGTGCCATATTTTAAGAAAGTCTCTGCCTCTATTAAGAAGACATCTGAGACATGGGTGTGGTGGAGCACACCTTTGATCCCAGCACTTGGGAGGGAGAGGCAGGTGGATCTCAGGGTTAAAACCAGCCTGAGCTACATAACACATTTCAAGGCAGTCAGAGCTACAAAGAGAGATCCTGTCTCAATAAGAAGGAGGAAAAAGAAGGAGGGAGGAAGAGGGAGGAAAGAAAGAAGAAGAGGAGGAAGAGGAAGAGGAAGAGGAAGGAGAAGGAAGAGGCAGAGAGTAGCCTGGACAGGCTAAATGGTAGTCATACTGGTAGCCTATTGGATGTTGATATCCCAGCAAACCTCTCTTCCTGCTTCCTTTGGTCCTATTATGTCCACCCCTGCCTCTTCTTCTGACTTTATGAAAGAAGAGTTCAAAGGAATCCAGGGCAAAACACCACATCTGATTTATTTATGAAATGTGGTCTGTCTCCATTTTCCTGAGGGACATCATTAGCATCCTGGTAATAATGAAAGGCTTGGCTAGAGTTGGGTGAATTAATAATGGTTTCAATCATCCAGAGAGCAGTCAGCCCTATGTAAAACTGTCCTTGGTGACAGCATGGAAGTGCTCTGAGGAAGTAGGAAAAGTGGGCAGAAGACTAGTGTGTGTGTGTGTGTGTGTGTGTGTGTGTGTGTGTGTGTGTGTGTGTGTGTATGCATATATGCATGTTTTCTGGAGTCTGTGCACACAAGTTCATCCATTTTTACTTAAATTCTTAGGTTTGCATGCAAACTCTCTCTCTTGTGGATCATTCCTGGGAACGGTCCCTTGAAATTAGAGGGAACCCTCAGATTCTCCCTACTTAGGGCCACGTGGGAGGCAAGCCTGGCTACAGGCATCTGAGCATTGAAACCAAGGGTGGTGTCACAGCAGAGATTGGAGTCTGTGGGTAAAGTGAGACACACATTAGGACATCAGTGCTGACGTGTCTGTTCTGGAATGTGCATCCCCTACTTTTTTCAGACCCCTAGGGCTTGGAAATAAGTGTTGGGGCCTGAGAAAGAGGGACCAAAAAAGTGGCCAGGAATGAGGCAAAGTGAGAGTGAGCAGTGTTGTGTTTAATGATGGAGTCACGCCCCACCCCCAAAAGGAATGCAGTGCATCAGGGCTCTGTCTCTACCCATAGGCCCATCTTCACTTTCCTTGTTGCATAAGACCACCTTTTAGCAGGTGAAATCCTATTTTCTTCTCACTGTATTCATGGAATCTACCTCAGTACCTGACGCAGAGTAGGTACTAAAGATTTGTGAATTATAGAATAATGGGATGGATAAGTGGGTTTCTATTATGTTGGGTGTTGACATAAAACAAAGATTTTTAAAAATTCCATCCATTGTTACTTAGAGTAACAAAGAAGAATCTGTTGGAAGGATGGTGTAAGGTGGTACATTTTTAACCCCGGCTTTCAGAAACTGGTGGAGCTCTCTGAGCTTGAGGTCAGCCTGGTCTACATAACAAGTTCCAGGCCAGCCAGAGCTAAACCGTGAGACGCAGTCTCAAAAGAATCCATTGGACAAGATGCCACATTTGAAGCCATCTCCTTAAGGAGATTCTTTGATTCTCATCATCTTCTTTGAGGCAGGCTGGGTGCTTCCAGTTGTTAACCTGTCTTGTTGTCAAAGAATCTTAAAAAATAATAAAAACATCTTTAAATACCAAAAAAAAAAAAAAAAAAAAAAAAAGAATCCATTGGAAAGCAGAAAAGGAGTTTCCAGTGCGCACCCAACATGGCAAATAACTGAATAAATGCTCATTAAAAATATTTTTTTCTCAAATTCCCTTTCTAGATGCCTCTTTCTATGGCCCTGCCCTAACACAGCACAGACTCTCCATCCATCACGTGATTTAAAGACCAGTACGCGCCATTCCCATACCAACCAGCTCAGGGCTCTTGGTGCTTGTTTTCCCTTTGGGTCTGTGTGCCAAGATCACCAGCCAGACCTGTGCCTGGCACAGTGTGAGGCAGATGAAGCTGGTGCCGATGTCTCCCTGTGGGCCTCACACCATGGCTTCCCTACGGTCCCTTGTTTAAAGCCTGGGGACCTCAGCTTCATAGTACACACCCCTGTAATGCTAGCACTCTACAGGCAGGCAGAAGGAAGGAAGGATGGGAGGGAGGGAGGGAAGAGGGAGGGAGGAAGGGCAAGGCAGGGAAAGGAAAGCTGTGGGAAACCCAATACTGAGGTCTGTATGAGCAAGTGATCTGTGCACGGAAGTATTTGCTAATACGTTTTAACAAAAGGAAAGCAGGGCTTGGGGAACAGTGGTCAGGCTGACTCCATAAAGAGAATATTAAGAACCAAATACAACAAGTAAGTGACTAAGAGAGCAATCTCAAGGCTTTACCCTCGATTCGGCAGAAAAAGATAAATATGAGAAAGGAGGAAAGAGTCAGGTCACACAAACGCCAACACTGAGATGTCTGTGATAAAATTAATACCAGGTCTATGGAATCTATGCAGTTAAATCCCAGAAAAGAACTGAGCATAAAGTGGAGAAACAGTCAAGGGCATGAGAAAAAAATCTCTCCCACCTTAACCAAATCAAGTCTTCCCAATGGAAAGGATCAGCAAGATTCAAGCACGATTATAGAGACAGACCTACGTCATCACACCCTGAGTGTCACTTCCAAAGTTCAGAGATAGGAAGGAAAACGGACTTAGAGACCGACAGACATAAAGCAATTATAACTAAATAAATCAAAGTCAAAGATTAATCTTATCTGAATATCAGAAAACAACTGGCCAACAGTAGTCACAGGTATAGAGAGAGGCTCCTACACATTTATCTGAAAAGCAGACTCCAAGTAAAAGTGAACTGCTTGACTATCCCTTACCTCTCTGCAGGTCAGAAAGATCCAAACCACCAAGGTTCAGGTCTCATCATGGACCGAAAGCTCACGGTGCTGGATGAAGGCAGCTCTGTCTGTGACAACAGACAGACTGACAGACTGATGGACTGATGGGGCAGAGGCAAGAATGTTCCCATTCAAAGTGAGTTGGCAGCTCTGAGTTCCAAAACACACCAAGGAATACAACACTAAGAAGACAACAGAATCACCAAGCAGAGCGTGAAAACGCATAGTGATAGTTCTTTTATAAATGCACTTGGAAAATGTGTGTGTGTGTGGGGGTTACAATTAAAAATACTCGTTTTTAAAGATAGGAAACAATTGTTTAACATAAGGTGCATTAAGTTCTTATGTTGTCTGGAAGAGAAGTAGAAATATTTTTATCCGTATAATACTGTCTCAGCCTCCCTTACAGTTATGCTAATAGCTGTTTTACAGGGTCCTAACTATTGAGAGGGGGTACTTGATTTCCCACACAGTCGTAGCTGTGTATATTTTCTCCTCCTTGCGTGCCAACCATAGAGACTGCCTTACAATACAGAGCATTCTAAGAATGAGGCCTATATCCTTTAGTTGTTGTTGTTAGCAGAAACACATCCAGAAAAAAGAAATCTGACTTCCCTCTCATACTGGAGTTAGTGGCACAGTAGATAGTGTTATTTCTGCTAACAAACACAAAAAGTGGCTCTTTAAAGCAAGTTGATCACTTTATAGATATTTACTAGACTCCAAAGCATTAAAAGTAAGCAAGTTGCTTTTCAAGAAACTAGATCATAAAGCCTAGAAACACATAAGGCAGGGACTATATGCGGATGTAGTTCAGGGTTCATACTGTAGGTTCATTAATCTGGGAATTCGGTACCTGGTGGGGTGGTATTTAGCTTAAACGAGACACACTGCCCTCAGAAAGTAGTTAATTCAAGACTTTTTTTTTTTTAAGTCCAAGACTTTTATGAAAAAGATATTTTTAAAAAATTAATGGAGGAGCCGGGTGTGGTGGCGCACGCCTTTAATCCCAGCACTCGGGAGGCAGAGGCAGGCGGATCGCTGTGAGTTCAAGGCCAGCCTGGTCTACAGAGTGAGTCTAGGATGGCCAAGGCTACACAGAGAAACCCTGTCTCAAAAAACCACACACACCAAAAAAAAAAAAAGAAAGAAATTAATGGAGGACATAAAAGGTCTAGATAGAGACTATACCGTGTTCATGGATTAAAATGTAAGTTCTCCAAATTAATTACAAATTCCATATAATTCCATTCACTGTCTGTTGTGACTAGTTTTGATGTTAACTTGCCACCGATTAGAATTGCCTGTACAGGGAGGCTCAACTGAAAAAAACTGTCCTGACTGTCTTGACTGATGTGAGCCGGCCCATTCCAACTGTGAGCAGCACCTTCCAGTAGCAGCAAATAAAACAAAGTCTTAGTAGAAGGAGGAGGGCTCACCTTTTGCTCAGTTGGCTTCCCGTTCACCCCTGAGGTGGTTTGCCCTGCCCGTTGCTCCCTCTGCTTTGAATTCCTTTGCTAATATCAGAAGCAGTGTTTCCAGGTTTTCACAGTGGACTAAGGACCAGCATCTCTCAAGGAACCTCCCAGGCTGGAGCTGCTTGGGATACCCAGCCTTGTGGACTGAGAAACTACAGGGTTTCTGGCTTAGGTAGTGAGAGACAGCCACTGCAGGACAGGACTGCTGAGGCACCCAGCCTCGGGGATGGAGCAACTACCAGGTTCTCAGCCTCTCATTTATGAGGCAACTGTTGTTACTATTGCAGCACAAACTGACTTAATAAATATTCACTCAGGTCCCATTGGCTCTGTTCTTCTTGACTAACTTAAATACACACACACACACACACACACACACACACACACACACACAAAGCTTTTCAACAACTTTTTGCTGGTGCTAAAAATTCATACATAACAGCCAAGTGTTTACTTTAACTACTAAAGTAATTAAAAGGAACCCTGGACATAAGGAGGGAGAGTTCGGGTCACCAGAGGAGACACTGGACACTGTTCTAATGCTCCCAGTTGGGCTTTCTTATTGCTGGTAGGTGGGCCATGATACTCTCCTACAGAGTAACTGCATGGATGCAAACAACCTCAAACGGAGTCACTCTGAAGCCACAATAGAGTAAATTTAAAAAAGAAAGAAAGAAAGAAAGAAAGAACAACTTAATAAATTTGCTTAAGAGCTTTGACACAAACAAGGGCACTGTACAACCCACAAAATATGAAGCATCTCCACCCTTCAAATACAACATGCATCTGCTCCGTCCTCACCAAGTACAGTTTAGTCTCACTGTGGTCTGCTCTCAGTGAGAAAATATTCAATGATGAAGCTGGAGAGATGGCTCAGAGGTAAGAGGGCCCAAGCTCCTCTCTTAGCACTCTCTTTGGGTGGCTCACTGCTGCCTGTAAATCCAGCTCCAGGAGATCCACCACCCTCCTCTGGCCTTCACTGGAACTGTACATGGAACGCGAGCACACGTGGATATACACATAAATATGAACAAATATTCTTTAAAGTTGTCATTTGTTTTATCAACCATTAGAAAAGATATGAAGAAAAGGATTCCATTCAACAGTGAAACAATACGTTGAAATAAAAATAAATACATTTAGAGAAAATCTGCATTGGAGTATTCCACAACAGACTTGATCACAAATAAGACCATTTGGCCGTCTAATGATCTTGGGTCTTTTCTGGGTTTCTAATTATTAGAATCATTGTCTGTTTCTTGCTGCTCCTCGCTTTGTTTTAGTCACTTAGCTTTTTCTGTGTTAGAAGACTAGTGAGTGCATGTGTCTTCAGGGTTCTCTTACTGTGATGAACACCACAGCCACAGCAACACAGGGATACAAGGGCTTATTTTATTTGCATTTCCATCACTGAGGGAAAGCAGAGCAGGAACTCAAGGCAGGAACCCGAGGCAGAAACTGGAGCAGAGGCCATGGAGGAGTGCTGGGTACTGCTCTGCTCTCTGTGACTTGATCACTTTTGTCTTATACAGCCCAGGGGTGGCCCCGCCCACAGTGGGCTGGCCCCACCCACATCAACCACTAATCAAGAGAATGCTCTACAGACTTGTCTATGGGCCATTCTGATAGAGACAGTTTCTCAAAAAGAGGTCTTTTTCCCAAATAACTCTAGCTTGTAACAAGTTGGCAAAAAAACTAAGGTGCACAACATGTAATTCTTTTCTTTCTGAACTTTCTTCTCCTGCTTAAGATCCTTTTGTTTGTTTGTTTGTTTTAATGGAACACTTCTTGCCGATAAATATAATCCTGTATATATTTATCATCAAGTCTGTAATTTTAGTTATTTGTTATATTAATTTTTAATGGCAAGAACACAAATGAACAAAGAAAGAGAAAGTAAGCCTTGATTATTGATAAAAGTAATATCATATAAATCTATATGTACGTACGTGTTTGCCAGAATGCATGTGTGTATATTCATGCACCACTGTGTGCAATACCTACAAAGGCCAGAAGAGGGCATTAGATCCTCTGGAACTAGAGCTACAGTTAAGTGTGAGCCACGCTATGAGACCTTGTCTAAATAACCAAAAGTAAAAGAAACTAACAAGAAAGAAGCCACACTTTAAAAGAGCATAACAAAAAAGCAAAAGATTAATAGAAAAATGGTCCGGAGCAAAAAGTCCAGCTTAGTTATTTCTTAATGCAAGATGGGTCTTCCCAGGTCAGTTAAGCTAAGTTAGGAGATCCCTCCCAGGGCACGCCCAGCTCTGACCTAGTCAAGAGAATCTTCCTAGGCGTACTCAGAGGCTCATCTGCTTGGTCAGCCCAGATCCTGTCAGAATTAACAGTCATAGCAGCTAAGAGGGAATTATAATCAAACACCAGTTTGACAAAAAAGACTGAAAGCTGAGCCAAGGACAGACACCCCCTGATTCACCACGTCCCTACCGTAAGCCCTGATTTTCCCTGAGATGTTTCTGACTTGTAAATGCCTATCACTCCACTTGCCATCTAATCAAAGCCACAGCAAACACCTGGGGGGGGGGGTCAAATGACCAAGACAAAGAGATAGTCAGTGTGAGCTTTTCCCAGTGTGGCATCACTTTCTGTGTCTGTGGTTATATTGCTTACTTTACTGTTGTTGAGAAGAAAGAAGAAGGAAAAAACCTTATGACCAAAACAACATATAGAAGAGTTTATTTTGACATGTGGTTCCAGCGGGTTCGATGAGTCCATAATGACAGGCACAGACAGCATTGCGCCAAGCAGCAGGTATGGCAGCGGCAGAAACAGGAAGGTGAGGGCTCACATTTTCAGCTGCAAGCAAAAAGCAGAGAGAGAGAACTGGAAATGCTGCCAGTCTTTAAACTCTCGAAACCTGCCTCTGGTGACACATTTCATACAACGGGGCCACACCTCCTAAACCTTTCCAAACAGCGTGGTGAACCAGGGACCCTGTTCAAATACAGGAGCCTGTGGGGGACATTTCCATTCAATCCACAGCAATGATCGTCTTTTGGTTGCTTATGCGGGTCAGCATCTCTGTTGCCTTTGGAATTCTGAGCACTTTTCTCCCCCTCCTCCTCCTCCTCCTCTTCCTCCTCCTCCTCCTCCTCCTCCTCCCAACCCCTTGTTTTAATCATGTCTAGCCCCTTCTCTTTCTACTTTGAGAGCAGGTGGCACGATTTGCTCCCACTATGACCTTTGTAAATCTTGTCATGACACAGATTTGGGTTTTTTGTTGTTGTTGTTGTTTTTGTTTTTTCATTGTCATTGTTCTGTGTATTCTCACCGCTGGGATATAAACTCCAGGAGGACAGGAACTGTCTGCCTTTCTCCAGTATGCTCTCAACACCTCATAGGCACAAAACAGAGAAGCGCAAGGAGTGGGGAAACACACACACTAGCTCGGTGTTCCAGATACTCTAGGAAGCTTAGTCAATCTATCCAAATGACACCGTTTTAGATGGACGTGGTGTACATGCTCGCAATCTTAGCCTTCAGGAAGCTGATACAGAGGATCTTAAGTTCAAGGCCAGCCTGGGCTATGTCACCAGACTGTCTCTAAGTAAACAAAATACAGAATCCTAAATCCTCTTTCTTGACTACAGTCTCCATAGTCAGATTTCAATGTGTCCTATCAAGATTGGAAAGGGGCTGAGGCCCAGAGGCTCACAATGTGCTCCACACAGCCCTCCACAGTGTAAGGCATACAATAACTATAACCAATGTGGGACTCAGGGAAATCACACAAGGGAACACTCTCTAGTGGCTTTGATGCACGGCTGCTTGGAGGTCCACCACTCCAGGCGCATTACCCCAGATGTGCCTTACAACTTTCTTCCGTAGCAGCCAGATCTGCCAGCCAATCCGACGCAGTCCCTGGGCCTCACTTGTAGGTGCCTCTCTTTCTCATTAAAACTTTCTTAATCTTCAATCTTCTTTTTCTGTATCACAGAGACCTTCAATAATTAACCATAATGAAATATTCTATTTGAAGAGGTGCTAAAAAGGTAAAGTTACTTTTAACAAGTAATTTAGAATTGAATGTTTTGGGTTTTTTTTTTTTTTTTTTTTTTTTTTTTTTTTTTTTTTTTTTTTTTTTTAAATCATCGGTGTAGAATGTCATTCTCACCATGGACCTGAAAGCTGGGCCCTTAGATGAAATGTTTGGAAAAAGCCTGTTCACACCCAACCTACAAAGTGACCATCATTAACTGCTCATAACGTTTTTCAATACTCTTTCCTCTCTGCCGTACATAGTCTGCTTTCTGTTGCTGTCTGACCAAAAGCAACATGGGAAGGAAAAGTGTTTTATTTCAGCTTCCGCTTCCTTCACCGTTGGTCTGTGACAGTAGGGCTTACTTCCATATCAATTAGCAATGAAGAAAATGCCCCCAGGCCAATCTAGTGGAGGCCACACCCCAATCCAAGCTCCCTGCTCACAGGTGTGCCAAGCTGACAACCAAGATTAGCCATCAGACTCTTACTAAACAAGAAGGAAGGATGGTGCCATAGAGCCAGAAGTGAGGGGGACAAGTTAAAGTGTTTAAAGTACTTTGTATTCTTTTTTTAAGGCATGAAATTCCTCCAGGGTCTCTGGCTTTGGATAAACGTTCTGGACAGTTCTAAGTGAAGTTGTCCCCAGGAGTTCAGCCTGAGCACCAATCACTGACTAAAGCCATGTCCTCTCCAGTCTTAGGGTTGAAGGGAGTCTGGGAAGTTAGGGTTTTTAACTGAAATTATTTCTGGAAAAGTAGCAGACTGTGAAACTATTAAATAATCATTTGTAGTGTGTCAGGATTAAAACATACTGAATTATAATCACAAATAGGTTGTCATGGGGGGTAGGGGGGAATTGAAGGCAAATGTGTCCTCTAAAGTACACACTGCCCTCCAACTAAGTTAACTTCTGTTAAGCAAAGTTCTTTTTGGGAAGCCAATGACTAGCAATACCCAGAGTGACATGAAAGGAAAAGATAAAGAGCAATCAAAGAAGCTTAAGGTCGGGGTCTGGCGAAGGGTCTGTAGGTGACATGTCAGGCCTCGAAACAAGCCAAGAAGCAGCCCAAGGAGATGGATGAGGAAGGGAAGGGTTTCCAGCAGAGACAGAAAAAGAAGCAGAAGCCAAGGCCTCAGGGAAGGGCCCCCTGGCCAGAGGTGGAATTAAGAGATCTGGCAGAAAGTAAGGTGTTCCTCATACCTGAGGTGACGGTGACCCTCTTCCACTCCTATGTAAACATCTGGATTCCCTGCCGTAACATCTTTGCCACCTACAGCTAGAATGAAGTGTGATCCTGGAGCCTATTGCACATTGTAGTAAACTTTTGTAATAAAATAAAATAAGTACAAAAAGAAATAGCACACCTGTAATCTCAGCACTCAGGGAGGCAGAGGCAGGGGGATCTCTGTGAGTTTGAGGCCAGCCTGGTCTATAAAGTGAGTCCAGGACAGTCATGGCTACATAGAAAAACCCTGTCTCAAAACAAAACAAAACAAAAGAAATAACAACAATAAACAAAATAACCCCCCAAACCAAAACAAAACAAAAGATGTAGAATTGTATAATCAAAGTCTATCATCTCTGTTGGCGTCTGTTTTGTACTGTGAGCCCTGGTAGCTGTGTCTACTTGAAAGATTAATTAGATTAGGCACGCTGATGAAAGCAATAAGAACATGGCAGATGGCCAGTTGTTCAGGAGAATGCCTCCTACCTGCACGCTCCACCTCCCCGTGAGTCTGCAAAGCTTTCCTTTTGATCCTGCCATTCTGTGAGCCTCTTGAGCTTGGATTACAAAGCCCTTAGCAACTGCTCCTCTCATAATGCTGCTGCATAAACGGCCCTTAACACAGAGGCAGTGGTGATGCAGGCTGTGGATCTCAGCATCCAGGAGGTGGAGGCAGGAAATCCAAACTTCAAGCACTGCTTCGAACTACTTAGGGAGTTCGGGGCCAGCCTGGGCTACAGGACACTCTGTGTGTCTGTGTCTGTGTGTGTGTTTGTCTGTGTGTGTGATTTAGTCTCTGAGGAGCACAATTTCCCCTTTTTTCTCTAAAAACTAATATCTAAGAAACTTGTCTTTGTCTTGAATAGGGAGTTTTCCCCACAGGCATATTCCTGTGAAAGTGAAGAAGTCTCACACTCTTCAGCGTCTGATGTAGTAACTCCCTTTCTTAGAATGAGCAACCTACAAAGGATGTATATTTTCCCATAAAGGAGTTCCAGGACTGTTGTGGACATAACCATGTTTTTGTTTTGATCCCAAGTGTGGGATGGGAACCAGACTTGTGAGAGAACAGGTGATGTTTATCTACTAGAAGACCTCGTTCAGGGGGTGGGTGGGGGGGGCAGGGAGGGCTTGGTTTTTGCTAGCTGAAACAGACTCTGAGAGGAGATATATATAAGTCCAAAATAGGAGGTGGGGGCTTTTTGGGTCTTGGTATGTTTGGATGTTCATCACTCCACTTCAAGACACTCCTAGAGAGACCTCTCCAGAGAAACACTTTGGGGCACTGGTTGGGCTGCTGTTCCAGGTTCCTGCACCAACTTTGGTGGAATTGCTGGTCTGCTGAAATCCTGCTGACTACACCGGGGGAATTGCTCCCAGGAACTGAGTCCTAAAAGATCTACTTCTCCTGTTCCCGTTAACCTCTTTTCTCTCCTACTTGGGTAGGTGGGTTGGAAGGGAGGTATAAGCACTAAAGCACCTCAAATAAACTAGTTTTGGAAAAAGTCAAAGCCTACACAGGACTGAGATGTAGGTCGGTTGGTAGCATGTTTGGGCTTGATCCTCAGCACCACATAAGTTGATTATGGTGGCACTTGCCTGTAACTCCAGACAGGCAGATATAGGAAATTCAGAAGTTCAAAGTCACCCTCAGCTACGTAACCAGCTTGAGACAAGACTGAGTTATACCACACCCTGTCTCAAAAAGAAAAGAATTGCCCAAATTTTTTGCCCAGATTTTTTTTTTCATCTTGTTTTTAATATGGCTAGGGTTTGAAAGAATTGTTTATTGGCCTGTAAGGCTGCATTTCTCTTCAGTGGCCACACCTATGAAGACAATCAGGCTGCCAGGCCATTGCGGAGGAGAGACCATCATGATTTTGAATGACTAACCATTATACACAGTCAAAATTGCCTTGGGCTATCTTTTCTTTTCTTCTTTCTTTCTTTCTTCTAATTTTGCCTCAGTTTTATTTGTAAAAACAGCATAGGACACTGGTCATCTGTAAATAACGTGTAGGTAGGAGTGTCACACCAGTCCATCGGTCTCGACATTGGCAGATAGAAGCCTTTTCTATGGGGCCTTCGCAGGAGCCTGGGCACCTTTGGGAGCCTGAGCTGGCCCTGAAGCTTGGGCCTTAGCTGGATCTCTTGGTATGGCAATGAAAGAAAAATGGCTGAGTTTGCGCCTGGGGCCCTTTGGCATTTTGGCTTAATGGCCTGAGGCTTCACTAGGCTTTAATGGCCTCTGCATGGGCACTCATTGCCTTTGCGTTGTTTGCCTGCGTCTTCTCCAGGATGCTCCTGCTGCACTTCTTGGCAAAGCACATCTTCCTCGGGAGCCTGGGGTCATATCTTTGTGATCAGGGTTTCTTGATGCCACTTCTGTGCCATTTGTGGAGCTGGTTGTGTGTGGTGTGCTTCCTGGACTTGGCTGTGTCTACACGGTAACCCACACCTCCCGCAGCCCCTGGGACTGGAAGAGAAAGCCTTGGGCTATCTTTAAGAAAAATAGCTACTTGCTTTTCTGATTGAGTATTCTTTTTTAAATGCCTTCTGCATTATGTAGAAGCTACTAATGGGTATGGAGTCCACAGATACGTGACATCACTGCCATTTGATGTAAGCTCTCATATCTGACACTTGCCTCCAGCTTAACATTCTAGAGACTGTCAAGAAACCCCTTGGAATGTGCCACTAAGCTTGGTAGGTCTCCAGCCTTGACCAACTCTAAAGCTAAGGCTCTTTGGTAGCCGCTGAACTCTATAATAGCGGTCCTCACTTTGCTGTTGCCTGCCTACCTAAAGCCCTCCACAAATGTACTTGCTGTGTATATTGATTTATGGTCTTCTTTGTTCTGTGGTTATGAAAGTTTATATATATATATTTCAGAGAATGTCATCTTGAGCCACTTGGATATGGCTCAGAATAAATCATTTGTTTGCTTTAAAATGGGATTCTTGTATATAGAGAGGGCTTATTGATTTACACACACACACACACACACACACACACACACGCGCGCGCGCGCGCGCGCTTTCAAATATAGGTTCTCTATACATGTGGCATTTGTCTTTCTGAGTCTGGCATATTTATTTCACTTAACATAATGATTTGCAAGTCCATCATTTTTCCTGAAAATATCATTTCATTTATCTTTATGGCTGCATAAAAAAAAATTCCATTGAGTGTGTGTTAGCACACATTCTTTGTTCATTCTTTTTTTGATGTACATCCAGGTTCACTCCATTTCCTGGCTGTTGTGAATAGTGTAGCAACAAACACAGATGTGCAAGACTCTCTGACAAGGCTCACTGCTGAAACTAAGGAGTCCAGATAAAGGTCTGGATAAGTAAAAGCACGTCATCTCAGATCCAGCCATCTGTGCCCCCTCCTTTCTGTGTGTCCATCTCTGTCTCTCTCTTTGTGTCTCTCTGTCTCTGTGTCTCTGACACACACACACACACACACACACACACACACACACACACACACCCCACTGTAGTTAGGGAACAGAGTAGAGTGTAGCACACTCCTAATTAGTGATCAAACTCCTGGGAGCTGAGGAGCTGCTCTCCCAATAGACAGCTATTTTTAAAATATATCTCTTTGAAAACAACAGCATGATTAATCCCATTATTCCTACTTAAATACCTTATGTAGAAACAGCCATGCACTGTGGGCAATTATTAAAAATGCTTTATTATGTATAATTTGTACATGCTTCAATTTGTGTTGCCTAGGGTAATTTATTTTCCAGGTTGTGATGTCATCTACCAAAATTAACTAGGTCTAATTTTCATTCTGACATGCCACATTCAAAAATACAGTTTTAAAGCGAAGTTCCTCTCCTCTTCTTCCCAAAAAGGTTCACAAGAATGTGTCAGATGAATAAAACGAGAAAAGAATACTTTGCACACATACCGACACCATGCAAGGCAGTATCCTTCACGCAATAACGTCAGATCTTTTATTTTGAAACAGCAGGGACCGAGCCCATTCACCCTGGAAGGGGAATGCAAACTTTATTGTTGCTAAAGCCAGGATAAAGGAGTGTTCCTTTGGGGGAAAAAGGGAATGTGGGAACTTAAGGTGGAGGCGGTCACGTCTTCATAAGCACTTCAAGAGGAAGGAATTGCAGGAAGTTCCTCGGGGACAGTCACACAGCTTCCCGATCCTGGCCCCTTTCCGCACTGCACACTGCTCTCCGGCATCACACTGTCAACAACACAACTGGTGGTTACTGTGGTCCCACGGGAGCATCCTTTTGAAAGAAACGACCAAACCACTACCGTCACCTCAGGTCTAAGCAGTCAGATCCTAAACTTAGGTCGTCTCAGGCTTAAAATGTCAGAAAGAGAGGATATTTAAAGGGAGAATTTTAAATGATTGATCCCTTCCTATGTTCTTCTGCCTTTGAGAGAGACCACATTTTCAGCTTCCTTTTTTTTTTAATCTAAAGAGGAAAAAACCCCACCCAGATCCTTGCATCTAAGAAATCTACATTATACATTTCCATAACCTTTGTTTTCTACTTTCCCACTTCCTCACCCAAAGAAGGCAAAGAGTAGGTCTCTCCCACCTCTCTCTCCCTCTCTCTCTCCTCCTCTCTCTCTCTCTCTCTCTCTCTCTCTCTCTCTCTCTCTCTCTCTCTCTCTCTCTCTCTGCTACAAGGAAGGTGACTGGTCCTGAAAACTTTTTATCACAGGATTTAAAAAATAAAACAACGAAGTGGGAAGAGAGAGGAATTGTCTCCTAGTGCTCTAGAAGGAATTAGGGAGAGCTGAATAGGCTCGTGCAACTGAGATGTTTCAGGAAATACTCCCACTTGGGTCCTAGGACTGTCTCCTGGCTCTAATTGCCTGTTTTCCTTTACTCTTAGAGACCAAGGGAGGGAGGGGTGAGGGGAGAAGCCAAGAGGACGCCCCAGAAGAAGGTATCACCGAGCTGCTCCGCCACCTGCTAGAGTAAAGACCATGTGACAGATTCATGTCTCTTCTCCCGGAAAAGTAAGAGAAGGGTGACCCAGAGCCTTACCATGGGGACTTGGCCATACTTCTTCTCGTAGATCGGAATACGTTTACTCTTGAGCTTCTTCAGCACTTCCTGCAGCGCTTCAATCTGCAACACAGCGCCGGGAGCCCGAAGTTGCCGCCTTGGCTGCGAGCCCAGCGCAGGTGCTCACTTTCAGCCCAGTTAGAAGGAGCCCGGGACACCCAGCGGCGGGGCGGCGGACTTGGGGCGGGGGAGGGGCGGGGGCATGGAAATAAGGGTGAATAGACACTGAGGGAAAGCGAAGTCCCTGGTCCTGACCTCATCTTCCAGAGCCTTGAAGGTGCACAGTGCCCAGAACTGCCACAACCAGGGATTCGCTCGACAGGCAACCCATAGCCCGTGAACTGAAATATCTTTGTCTGGTAGAGGGTATCCAGGCTTTTTTCCCCCGGTTCAAGGGCTCTGCCCTCTGGGATGGGACTAAGGTGGAGGAAGGACGCATGCAAAGCCAGGGCCCCGCGCCAGCCCAGGAGAAACCCGAAGCGAGAGAAATACTGACCAGCTCTTTCTCATGGGACGCATCCTCCGTGGCAGAGTAGATGTCCAGAGCTCGGGGCTGCAGCTCGGCATCCTCCTGGGCACCGACACCCAGCAAAGGTAGCAGCAGCAGCAGGGCGGCGCCCAGGACGGGCAGCAGCCTCAGGCGGGAGTTCTCCATGGTGCTGGACCTCGTCGCTACTGGGGCACTGCTCTCTCCCGCTTCTTATAGCGGGCTGAACTGGGTGCCGGGAAGAGGGAGGGGGCGAGGAAGGACGGGGGTGTGGAGGAGGGCCCGGGTCAGCCGTCTGTAGGCAGCGCTTCGCTGCCGTTTGACGTCAATGCCCGCCGGGCTCCGGGAGCCCGGGAACGAGGCTCTGCGCACAGATGGGCTAAAGCGCAGAGGACCCTGTGCCCCCAAATACTGTCAGCCCCGGGGCCAAAGACGCTCCCCGAGGGGCCAGAGCTGAGACTGAGGGGCAAAAGGTGAGGGGTACCGAGCAGGAGGGCCCGCGAAATGGAAAATGTCTTCGGGGCGATGAACCGGCAGAAGAGTTGCTTCTCCTAGCTTAGCCATGGTAGATGCACGAGAGTCCTGCTCACAGGCTCTGCCTAACCTCTCTCATCCCCGCAAGCCCAGGGCGTGGTAGCAAGAAGGATGTATTGATGCCAGTAGACTCACCTGCTGAGCACAATCCTAGGCGAGCTAGAGTGTGAGGGAGGCAATCAGCATACTAGGGAGGTTGTGTCCTCTGCCCGGGAGCTCTGTGGAAGCTGTGTGATGTCAATAACCTGGAAAGAAAAAATAGAATAATCCGGCTCAGGAACGGAGCGGGAGCCAGAGAGCCGGACCTGGTTCCAGTCCTGGTCCAGCCACTTCCAAACTCTGTACCTTAGAACAAAGCTAACGTTTCTGAGGGGCCTGACAGATGGCTCAACGATTAAGAGCACATACTGTTCTTACAAATCCTGAGTTCAGTTCCTAGTACCACAGGTACCTGCACTCGTGTGCACATACGTAGACATATACGAATAAGTAAAGCTAAAATAACATTTTATTTTTGAAGAACATCTGCCTCTGTTTTGAAAGAACGTACCTCATAGTCGCTGGCTGGAGTAACAGCTCCTGTGTGCAAAGTTCCTTCCAAGGACTGTGTGTTCCTCGTCTCAACTTTAACTCAGGGCAAGTTTAACCATCCACAGAACTTATCTTTCCTATTCCCACAAAATAAAGGTGTGGGATAAAATGCAGCTTCCTGATTCTGGAACGATCTCAAGAGATTAGAAGGAGATGGCTCAGTGGTTAAGAGCACCGCCTGCTCTTCCAAAGGTCCCGAGTTCAATTCCCAGCAACCACATGGTGGGTCAAAACCATCTATAATGTAATCTGATGCCCTCTTCTGGCCTACAAGCAGACAACACTGTATACAAAAATAAAATCTTGAGAGAGAGAGAGAGAGAG
This sequence comes from Acomys russatus, assembly GCF_903995435.1. Classification (NCBI taxonomy): domain Eukaryota; kingdom Metazoa; phylum Chordata; class Mammalia; order Rodentia; family Muridae; genus Acomys; species Acomys russatus. The sequence continues at coordinate 20,827,155 of NC_067166.1, forward strand.
AGAGAGAGAGAGAGAGAGAGAGAGAGAGACAGAGAGAGAGGGAGGGAGGGAGGGAAAGGGAGAGAGAGAGACAGAGAGAGAGAGAGAGACAGAGAGACAGAGAAAGATCAAAAGCCAACTGTGAGTTAGGAAGGATCTTATACCCTTGAGTGCAAGTAAAAGGCCCTGTGGAGGTGATGCTTCCCCACTTGGACCTAGAAGTGATCCCATGTGCTTATTGACCTGGCTTCTTTCATCATACCCTCTTCGCTTCAACTGCTCCTAAATTCATCCACTCTTCCTCACCCCTTTTACCACACCACAATCCTGGTCAGCTCCCGCAGCATGCTTACTGTCGGTGTCTGAACGCCCACCTCTTTTCTTGCCTTCTTCTAATCTACAGTTCATCACTAGGCATAGTGTTGTATCTTAAAACACACTAGTGGCTTGTCAGTAGGAATCTGCCACCCTCACTCTTCTCTGCAAGCTATTGCGTTATCTGCACCTCAGCCCCTTGCAGCAGAGATCCTTCGTCTCCACCCTTGCTGGCCTTTGTGATCCTCTTAAAGCCAATCTTTTCCTACTCTGATGGCTTTGTGTTTACTTTGTCTGAAAATGTCTCCCTGGGTCATTAATTGGCTCACTGTTTCTTGTGACATAAATCTCAACTTGTGTATTTCCATGGCTGCTCAGTCTAAGGCATCTTTCTATTTATTCTCCAGCAATCTTATTGATTAACACATGATATGTATCAACTGAAACAGCTAATACAGAATAGGTATCTTTCAACTGATAGTTTTCTTCAACAATCAAGTTTTTCATTATCAATCAAATGTGCATTTGGGTGAAATCCAAAAAGTAAGATCTCTTCTGATAAATAGCATGCATCTGATATTTTCCTCAGGGGTTAGTTCCAACCTGAAACTGTGTCTAACATCTCTCCCAAAGCTCTGCTTTTCACATATGCCTTTTTAATTCTGCAGGAATTTCAACAGCAGCTCATTTCACCGTTTAAACCTTACACAGATGCAATGACACTCACTGCAAAAAGTCTCCAGTGAATCAAAAAGCAGTCTACATTTCAGAAGAAAAATAACTCTAAATAGCTGCTTAGCTCATCTTTCCACAAGGATGTGAACTCCACCAGTGTAATGAATGCTATCTCTCAAATTTTGTCCCCAAGCACAAGTAATGGCTGTCCATTTGTGTCATTTATACCAAGGAAGCAACTCAAACATTCAGGTCCTGATGATGCTCAGCTGATGTCCTCATGGTCACTTAAGGAAAATGGCACCTGTAGTTGAATGGTCTGGGGAGAGGCTCTTGAGTCATCCTGTGCAGCAAGTCAGGCATATCTGGGTCATTTCCAAACTACAGTCTCTCACTTTTGAGCACAATGACCTTCTACGACCATGGCTCTCAACCTTCCTAATGCTGCAGCCCTTTAATACAGGTCCTCATGTTGTGGTGATCCCCCAACCATAAGATTATTTTCATTGCTACTTCATAAATGTAATTTTGCTACCGTTATGAATCATAATGCAAATGTCTGTGTTTTCCAACCATCTTAGGAGACCCCTGTGAAGGGGTCATTCGACCCCCAGGTTGAGAACCCCTGTTCTAGAGTCTCTTGACAAAGCTCTATATGGTAAATCTTGGGCAATGTTCTTACAAAAAATATTTATGTTGATTTGACCAGAGAAGGAAAAAAGAATGATATGTTCTGTGTCCTTTGTATCATGCCATCGCGACAGCTAATACATTTTGACTTTTTAATGACTCCATTAAAAGGGTAAAAGGCACTCTTGATACCCAAAATCTGTACATTACAGTAATAATTGGGGATGGTTAAGAGTCTCAGCATGTAAAGGGACTTACCAAGGAACCCTGGTGATCTGAATTCAATCCCTGAAACTACATAAAGATGAAAGAAGGAAAATGATTCCACAACACTGTCCTATATGTGCATTATGGTGCATGTTCCTGCACACATCACATATGCAAAAATACAAAATAATAATAATTCCTTTTTTTTTACTATTTCATGATAAGTATCAGGATGAGTTTATTGGATTTGTTTAAACATATCTTTATATTTAAAAGAGGTAACCTGAATTGTGCAATGTCCCGCTTAAAACCCTTGAAGCAATTAAAATTTTCTTAGACTAAACTATAATTTTTTAAACCAAGGCTCATAAGTCCACTTAAAATTTGGCTCTGTCTTCTTCAGCATTAGCGCCCAACACTCCTTTCCTCCCTCACTGTATTCAGGCCACACTGACTTCTTCTTTATTCCTATAATAAAACAATTCCTTTCTCAGCTCAAAGTAATCCAAAGAGGAAAAAGATAGCATTTAAATTGTGTTGGAGCAAACTCAGATGTGTATAAAATAAATTAACCTCATTTACTCAACACATCATACATTAAAAACTAATTTGAAATAGGCGGCAGACCTAAATTTAAGAACTAAAACTACAACACTACTAGAAAAATCAGTTCCAGAAGAAAAATATTTCTAGAAGGAAATCTTTGTGGACTGAGGTAAAAAGATTTCTTTCACTTTTAAATTAAAATATATTTACATCGTTTCCCCGTCCTCTGCCAACCCCTCTCATATACATCCCTTTAGCTCCCTCTTAAAGTAATATTATCTTTTTCCTTAGTTGTTACAGTTAGATGCTTAGATATATAAATTCAACTTCCATATAGTGTAAGTATATGACTTTAGTGCTGACCATTTGGTGTTGGATAATCAATTTTAAGGGGCTCATCCCTGGGAAGAATGAGTCTTCCCAGTCCCACCTTCAGTTTCCTGTAGTCCTTTGTCTATTAAATAATTTCAGAGTGATCAATAGGATTAATCCCTATTTCTGATCCCAAATATAGAAAAAGAAAGCAGGCCAACACACACACACACACACACACACACACACACACACACACACACACACACACAGGTCCGTAGAGATTTACTGGGGGCCAAACATCCTTAACCGCTGCTGGGATAGAGTACACATGCAGGTGTGCTCACTGAGGCCTCAAGTACAAAGACCTCATTAGCAGAGAGAGCCAGGAAACAAGCACTAGCAAGAGCTGCTTTCTGAGAAGAAATATCAAACTTGGGGTGATGTGTCTTACTCACATCTCTCTCTTACAGTTTGGGGCATTTTAAATAAAAAAAAAAAAATGAATAGTAACCCATCGATTGATCTGTGACTTGTCAAAAAGATGGAGATTGCCTTGGTTGTATAGACTAATTGGTGTTACTCCACGAGACTCCACAGTCCCCAGAGGTGGAATGATAAAATGAGAAGAGGTCACCGCAGAACAAAACATGATAATTATGGCTTCCCCTCAAGCTCCTGTATCTCTCTCCTTTAAATTTTGGGTATTTTCTCTTCCTACACAGCTCATGGCCTGCCAGGTCGCCATACTATCCAAATGTCAGACCATCTAATTATCCACTAACCCTCTCTCCACCCATCCTTCCAATCATGTTTTGCTCAACAGCAAAATGTCATCTCACTAACTTCTTAAATACCTGTTTTTAAGATCTTGTCTTCCCTTGAATCAGCATCACTTCCTCCGAGTTTAAGCGTCACTTTTCTTCTCCTTGGAACATCTGTGTAAGCTCCAAGGTAGCTCCCAGTTCTATTTCAGCACCGTCTACTTTGGGCTCCACCTGCTTCTGGATCAGACTCATTGTCACTGACATTCATCTTCTACTTACCAACCTTCAGCTCATAGCTTTCCAACAGAACCGTTGTGTTCTATGTTCTATCCGGATCACTATCTGGAAGAAAACAATCTGCAAGTGAGGAAGATAAGCATACAGAATAGTTTAGCAGCCTGGGACTCCACTTGGTTTGGGCTATGCACGCATCCCCCTTTCTAATGTTCTGTGAGCACAAATCCCACTCTGAACAGTGCATCTAGCAGGCTGCTAGCAACACACGACCCCCTAGCTGCACTGAACTGCATTAACTCCTGTCTCTGAACAATGAAATAAGATTTCCCTCTCCTTAACTTAGATCTTATCATGTCGGATCAAACTTAGGCATTTCCTATTCAGCCATACTCTAGCTGTATCCAGTATAGAAAATGAAAAAAAAAAAAATCAAACTGGCTTGCGTTGGTTTTGGATGAATGTGCAATAAGGCAAGACTATGTCCTCAAAAAGAACTTTTAGGAAGAATAGTCCATCCTCCCATCTTATATCTATGCATTATTGGATATGCACATGATTCAAACCAGATGCATTATGGAATGGGACATGAACATAGAGGAAATGATTATATAACCTAATATGTCCAACAGAATAGGGAAACACCCAAGCTAGTCCTCTTCGACTCCATAAAAAGAAACCCTAGGCTGTAACCTAGAACCTTTGAGTTCCTTCACCCATGCCCATTGTCACTCGACTGTGTTTCTAACCTGTTGTTCTATTGCTTTGATTTCAGTAAAGTTACCTCGCTGCTTTTGCAAATCTGTATGAGACTTGATTCCAAGCTTTTGCATAAGAGGTCAAGAAACAAGAAATACCAAACACTGACTGCCGATTATGACACTTAGAGCTGGTGCTGCACTGGGAGATGTTGGGGAGGTGGAGAAAGAATTGTGTTTTACAGACACGTTTGAAAAAGCTGAAGCTTTAATGTAAAGTTTTAAGCTTTCAATGCAAAGGGTTTCAACTTGAAGACTGTTGTTAAGAATCTGGGTATCCCAAATGCACAAAGGACTGCTGTCTGCTTGTGAGGACCGAAAAGATGCTCCAGGCCAGCTTTCAATCTTGAGGACCATTGAGTCTGTTATAGACATAAACATCTATAATATATCGTTTTAGTGAGGAGGGGTTAAAAAAAAGAAAGGGGAAGCTCATGGAAGTCAGAGATGAATTGTCTCTGAGGTGAAATTTTTCATGAGCCTCCATAGGCTCGCATATTTGAACACTTGGTCTCCAGGTGGTGGAACTGTTGGGGAAGGATTAGGAGATAATATTTTTGAAGAAGGTGTGCCACTGGGGATAGGTTTGAGGTTTCAAAATATTTGTGCCACTCACAGTGTGCTCGGTTTCCTCTGTGTGGGTCAGGATGTGAGCCGCTCTTCCAGGGCCATGACCTCTTGCCTGCTGCCTTGCACAATGGGTGCCCTAGATTGGTACAGTGGGGTCCATGAGAGATGGAGAAGTGTAATGGGAAACAAGACCATAAAGAAACAGGACAACAACAACAACAACAAAAACCCAGAAGGGCCAGAATAGCAAGCAGTCTGATCTTGGCTCCAGTGAACTGGAGGCAGGAGCGGAAGTATGCAATTGTATGTGTAAGTCACTCGCTAGGCAAGGAGATCCTTGAAGGCAGAGAGAGCATCTAACTGTTTCTGTATTCCCATCATTCATGATAGTGCCTGATCCACAGCTGTGTCGGCCAGCCGAAGTCGGCTGCTAGGAGACGGAAGACAGCCTACAGATAGGAATGAGATGACAGCCCGGTGAAGTGCTCAGGCTACTACAGGTGAGCGGCACAGGCAGCTCAGAAGCACCACCGCGTTGCTGTTTAGAAACAGCATTACCGACCTTACATCTGAGGGGGAGGGGAGGAGGGAATGTGTGGCAGAAGGGCTGAAACTGTTTAACAGCTAGCCAATTTCCAAAGCAAAGTTTCTGAAACACAGACGACGATAGCTTCGCTTAGTGGTTCTTGTGATAACTAAATGCATTTCAGTTTTCAGATTGAAATAGTTCTTCCCCCAAGGCACAAATTGCTGTGTCACTAAGAAGTAATGACTTCAGCCCCATTCCAAGCCTCTGTTCCACTGATTTCCCCTCACCCTCTTTTTCTGTGGGGCAGGGGGCTTTACAGATACTGGGCCTACATCTGAGTCCTGCCCTGGCTCCTCCTCCCACATTCACCATGGTACAATATGGGAAGAAAACCAGGACAAGATGACCCTTGACCAGCAAACCCTAGACTATTTTGATGTCCCGACAAAAGCCACCATTCCTGTGTTGGGCAGAGGTTAGACTTCAGAGACAGCTGAGGTCAGTGTTAAAAACCCACAGTTCTGGGGCTCTCCTGCACTTCCTTCAGAACGCATCCAAATGACGTCTATTGCTTTTGACATAAACTGTAACCTCAAGAGAAACCGAATACCATCTGGCATGATGCAAAGATCACAGAGGGCCTGAGGGCAAAAGTATATTTTATGAGAAAAGGGATCATCAGCTAGACTCTTGTGCATTTTTTAGGGGATCTGGTCTTGACATCTATCTGTTGTGCATCAGCAGTTTAGTGTGGTTCAGGCTTTAGCAATGGGTGGCATCATGACGGCTTGGCTTACCTGTTTAAGAAGGGTCCTGATTTCCACTCCTCATGCAAACACATTGGCTTTCCCATCTCTGCACTTCTCATTGAGCTAACCCCTCTAAGCCCAGGCTGGCAAGACCTCTGCAGTGAATGTGCTAGGGACCATTTCTTTAACTCTTCCCACATATTCAGAAAGCCCTGGCGGCAGGAAGGGCGTTTATCCCTCAGGAAGGTGAGATTAGAGTGGACTTTGAGAAGATGGAAGCCGGGATAACGGCAGGCTTGCCAGAGGTCCTTAACATTTTTTTTTCTCTCCTACTAATTTATTGCTGTGAGACAGTTGGAAGCCCCTGTTCAGCTTATGAACAGGATTGTTCTTTCTAGATAGAAGAAGCTTAAAGAGCTTAGGGGAAGCAAGCCAGCCAATCCGAAAGGTACCAAGGGATGTGTCTTGAAGATGCCACTGATGTGAGAATGCTGTTTTCACTGCACCACTCTAGGGAGGTGACGGTGAATATTATAGTCATAGCAAAACCCTCAGTTTCTCTGATTGCCTCCGGCCCTCTTAATTTTTGACCTTGCTCTAGGAAAGTCAGCTCTTCAGTCACACTCTGCTCTCTCAGGCTCTGGGACCTCTACATCTACGCTTATGAACTGTGAGCTGGCCCTTCTTTCTCTGTAAATCACAGTCAGTGATGACCATGCCTCTGACCCAATGCATGACAATATGGTACAATATGCTTGGTTCCTGGTGGCGTCCCTGAAGAAGATTACATTTTGGTGGCTCCATTGAAACTCCTTTGTGCTAGCTTTGGCCATCAAAATACAGTCAAACTGTAATGTCCATCGTAGCTGCAACTTGTCATGCATGGTTTGAGCTTGCTGAGAAGTCGGTTCTGGATGCTCGGTTGTTTCCCGCGCACGCGCGCACGCACACACACACACACACACACACACACACACACACACACACACACACACATCCCTAACCCCCGCCTCACCATTTCACACCCAAGCGTGTTTGTCTGAAAGTATCCTGTGAGGCCCCTTGTCCACGGATGGGTTAGTCCCCCGAACTGTGTGACATAGAGGGAAGAGAGCCGCAGAACAGCCAGAGAGTAACAACATTGTGTCCTGGAGAGCAGCTAGAAGGTGAAGAGTTTCCAAGCCTTTTTATCCCGTGATACATGAGTGTTGGCAGGGGGAACCGGAAGCTGAGGGTCAGACACCGGAAGTTTGTCTTTGGAGAGACAGCAGAACTGGCAACTCCAGCTAGCTGCCTCAACTTCCCCAGTCAGTTTCGGCTGTGTGTTTGGGGCCTCCTGATTTGATGGTGCTGCTTTCGTTTGCTCTGTCAATCAGGGTACTCCAGTCATTTCTCCTGGGTGTTGTGATGCTTTGCTTGCTATCTGTCATTTTTATCTCTGTCATTTAGTGTTTATTTTTCATACTTTTGATTTGTTTGTTTGTTTGTTTTTTGAGATAGGATTTCTCAGTGTCACCCTGGCTGTCCTGGATTGGCTTTGTTGAACAGACTGTCCTCAAACTCACAGAGATCCACCTGCCTCTGCCTCCCAAGTGCTAGGATTAAAGGCATGCACCACCACTGCCGGGCTTGTACTTTTGATTTTTACCAGGTCTTTTTTTTTTTTTTAAGATTTATTTATTTATTATGTATACAGTGTTCTGCCTACATGTATGCCTGCCTGCCAGAAGAGGCCACCAGATGTCATTACAGATGGTTGTAAGCCACCATATGGTTGCTAGGAATTGAACTCAGGACCTCTGGAAGAGCAGTCAGTGCTCTTAACCGCTGAGCCATCTCTCCAGCCCATGTACTTTTGATTTTTACATATTTTTTTCAAAACCCAAAGTACAGCTGTGAATGTACACCATTCACAAGACAATGACGTGTCCTCCCACGGAGAGGCTTCCGAAACCAAAGAACACATAGCCCTGGTCGTTCCCCTCTTCTTCCTGGGGTATATCTGTAATGTTCTGGGTAAGGGCAGCTTTGTCAGTCTGAATTCTGGAGTATGGTAAAGGGAAAACACCAAGCTACAACGAACTGTCAATGGGCATGTATTATAAATAAAGAATAAAGTTTTTGGGGATATGAGCCACTGAGATTTGGGGGGGGCGTCATTTATTGTTGCAGAATAATTTAACCTGGCTAACACAGAGAGACATGTTATCTGCTAACCTATTTCATAGACAATATTAATTGTTATTCTATGACTTGGCTTAAACAACACACGTTCAGTGTCTTAGCATTTCTGGGAACCCTAAATCCTGACGTGGCCTAGACAGTCTTCTGCTGCCCACCCTGTTGTGAGGCCACTATTGCGCCACCAATTTAGGGACACAGGCTGTAATCACAAAGCACTGACCGGGTCTTCTGTTATGTCACGGCTCAGCTGGGGCAAGATCCACCCTTTGTTATCAGCCACTGACAGCTCAAACCTCAGGCGCTTGGAGGCTCCTGACCCGGATCCATTCTCAAGTCCACTCAAAGTAGCTTTCTGCCTTGGTGCAAATGTGTAAGAAGAGACTGGAAGGAATAGTAGCAAGGCCGAAGTCACTGACTTCTGAGCCAATCACAGAAGTGGCATGCCATCACTTTCCCCATGTCCTATCCACTGGGCCCATGCTACATTCATGGGTCAGCGATACACAAGAGTGGGAATCCTGGGAAACAGGTGTCCTTGCCTAGGGTGCAGAGTTAGAAACAATCCCCAGAACACTGCTATTTCCACTAGACAGATAAGCGAAAAATTAAACCGCAATACAAGACAAATTGCATTCATCTGCAACAGACGTGAGGGCATCGATCACTAATTGAATTAAATAAATCATCCAGACAGTGAGTGAATTGAAAGTGCAGAGGAGGGAGGCTCTTCGAGCTGGTGCAATCACAAAGGTAAGCCATTATTTTAACAAGTGAAGTCATGTTACAGGCTTTGATGGGTGGGATTCTTTGAGTAGAGAAGAGAGTTGTCATCGGCAAAACACAGGCCAAGGACGAGGCTTCTATCTTCAGGGCCCAACCGCCCCCGCCCCCGCCAACCCGCATCCCCCCCCCCCCGGTGGCATTGTCTAGGACTGAGGGTACCAGTGTCCTGTGCACCTAGTGTGAGGCCAGGAGAAACACGGCCTAGAGTCACCCTCAGAAACTGGCTCCTAGCTTAAAGTAGAAGCATCAACAGCAGCTGGAGATTTCGTGAAGCAGACTACAATGCGTTTATGCTCCAATCTCAAAATGTGGGGTACCAGAGTGGAGGAGGGGAGTCCTGAAAAGCTGCACCCCCCCAAGAGATTCTGCTATAAGTAGCCTCTATAATGCCCGCATTAAGCACTCCTGCTCAAGGGGGTGGTCCAGTCATCTCATATTAAGTATTAAGTAAAGAGCCAGAAAACACATATTGCCCTGCAAAGGTATCCAAGGCCAAGTTTCTCAGGGATTTCAATTCACTGTCCTTGAAAATATACAAAATAACTAAATAAGCAAATAAATAAGTAAAATATCCCATGGCCGAGCCAGTGTAAATGGGTAAGGTCAAGTCACTTTCAGCTTTCCAGAAACTTACATCATCCCCCACATTTAAATAGGTGGTCACAAAGACTCCCTGATGGTTTTCTCAAGCATGCCACTCATACAGTGAAGCCACGCCCCCCAAAACCATATTAAGTGAGTAGATTCTGATGAATGGCTTGTTCCTGCTTACCTTGTGCTACTAATTCTGCAGGTGATAAAAAAGATGATCACTTAAGCACCTGGGTCCAGGTTGAAAATGGTTGGGTTTAGCTCATCTGAAAACCAAGTTGCTGTTTTCTTTTTCCGATCATATGTGGGGCATGGGTGCTGAGTGTACGGGTATATGTACCTGTTTGTGTGTGAGTAGGTAACACGTGTGTGTGTGTGTGTGTGTGTGTGTGTGTGTGTGTGTGTGTGTGTGCACATGCATGTCTGTACATGCTACTGCATGTCTGGGTCAAAAGTTAACCTTGAGTGTTGATGCTCAGGAGTCTCTTACTAGGGCCAGGGGCTCACCAATTTGGCTAAGCTAGTAGGCCAGTGAGCCCCAGGGAGCCTCTGGTCTTCTCCACCCCAACACTGGAAGAATAAGCAAGTCGCTCTGCCTCATTTTTCACACAGGTGCTAGGGATGGACTGCTGGGCCTCATAGAGGAAGCACTTAGCTTCAAACCCAGTGTTTTTTAAATCTGCATCAGCCTTGTATTTTATTCTGTCACCTACAGAACAATTACAAAAAAACAAAAACAAAAACAAAAAACAAAAAACCCACAAAACAGCAGGAGCAAAAGACAAAAAGAAAATAAATCTCGAATTTTATAAAACCAGCACTGAAAGGAGAAGTGTCAGTTCAGGAACCCCAAGTTCAAGCTCTCAGTGCAAGGAGATGTATCTGTCTCAGAAGGACAGATGGTGGGGGGGGGCAGTTGAAGAGAAAGGAGCAAAAGAGAGGGGAGAAAAGGAAGGAGAAGGGAAGGAATATTTGTCCCAGAGAGGGACAAAGGACTGCCCAGGATAGAGAGGAGACAGATATGGTCCATAGGAAAATGGTGGTTTATAAAGGTACAAGGGGAAACCCCGTCTTAGGATGAAGTGTTTAGTTTTAATTGGCCGTGTTAATTAGTTGAGCCAAAGGGGGCTTTTGATTGCTGGACTCCAATACTTTGATAGCTGGACCTTGGTAGTCAGCCTCAGGAGGAGGAAGTGGCCAAATAAGAGAACAGACCTTGGTGGCTGGCTTTAGGAATGTAACCTAATGGTTTTTAGCAAGGCAGGGGGAATTGGGGAGCAGGGCAAGGCCTGGCAGAGCCAGGTTTGCCATGCTCAGTACAGCTAGAGTCCCCTCAAGTACTCTTAAAAAAAAATACTTTCTGGTGATCAAGAACCTCTTTGATCCTTAGAATTCTAAGTTTTTCTCCCTCAGAGTTTGTCAGGTGTCAGGTTCCATTTCTAAATGAACGTCACATTTCTGAGCAATAAAGGGGTCTGGCCATCTTAAGCAGATGATCTTCAGTTTTGGACTACGATCTGCCTGGCTGGCCTATCAGAGACCGACTCCCCATATAGGAAGGAGGGCCCTTTCAAGGGCCTCAGTTGGTGGAAGAGCAAAAGATCTCAGCCTATGTGACACGTGCCCCACCATGCCCAACTGAGGAGAGACGCCCGAGGAAGCCCAGCTGTGGACTTTGACAGTGCATTATGCCTAGATGCAAATATCATTTTCTGCCATCTGCACTCTTGGCTAGGGTGGGCCTGATGGAAGGCATTGCTTGTAGACATGGCCTTTACTCAGTGCCCCGTCATGTGGGTTAGACAGTAAGTCTGGCTTTGCCCACGGCAGCCGTTGGGTACTCACAGAAGGCAATCTTGCCCAGTGAGTACTGATGAAATGTCTTCTCTAGGAATAAAAGGGAAAAAAAAAAAAAAAAAAAAAAAAAAAAAACAACTTCAAATGAAGCTGTCAAGTTTGCTTTATTTCATCTTGTGCATTTTTATTACTTAAGGAGGGGTGCACAGGAACAGCAAATAGCTTCTAAACACCATCACGCTTCCTAGGAATCTTCCAGTTTGTCATAGAAGAATCCTGCCGCTTCAAGCATTTCAAAGGAAATCTGTTCCTTTTGCAGCGATGCCCTCCCTACCTAGAACTCTATAATCGCGCTTCTGAACTCTATGGGCCCAGACAGGAAAGGCAGAAAGGCTCAAGATGCGTTTGAACATCAGAAGTGGGCTGGGAGGAAGAGAATAAAACAGCAATGGTGTTAGGATTCTGCCTCAGTCCACCTACCTGTGATGTCATTGCCTACCTGTGATGGCATTGCCTACCTGCCACAGGGGTGTGGCCCTACCCAGGGCCAGATAAAAGAACAAGCCTCCACTCTATAACCTCTCTCTCTCTCCCCCCTTCTTTCTTTCTCTGTCTCTCTGGGGTACTCCCCTTTGCTCCTTTCCTTCCCCCTGCCACCCCATATTCATTTAATAAACTCCTCTACAACATAATATCTGTTGCCTGGCATCTTATTATCTTATCATCTTATTTTCTTTTTATTAATCATAACAAATGGTTTCATGCAAAGCTTTCACAGCCTGTTTGTCTGACACCAAGGTCTGAAGCCAGGAGTGCAATTTAAGGGGAGCTCTAACATGGAGGATCTTAACTGGCTGCAGAGTAAAACTGCCTGGGAAGCTGTTCACAAAATAGCGATATGGGCTCCATCCTTACAAATGAACCTTGACCACCTAGGCACAGAGTGGTACCCAAGAAAGGGAAGTTTAAACTCTCCCTGAGTGGAAGCTGGAAAGTGTTTCGGGTTCTTTTGTTTTGCTTTGCTTTTTCAGTGAGCACAACCCTTCTGGGGCCTACATTGGAAGCACTAGCTGGGCATTTGGGTCAGTTAGCTTCCTTTTAGCCTGGGGGTTTCAAACTGAGATGCCTCTGGGCACCAGCAAGGATGGCAAAGATGAGGAGGATTAGATCCAACAGAGAGACTTGAAACTTGGTCTGCTCAAAAGATGATGGAAATTCCGATTTTTATGTGAAACGTCCCGGTTTTAGAATGTTGGCATCAGACTTGAAACTCTTTGAAGGTGCAGAGGACAGCATTGGTTCTCACCACTTCTGACACTTGGTCCCCAGATGCCCTTGGACTCTCTCTGCCCAAGGAAAACTAGCAAGAATGCAAAGCTGGCCTGGGCATCTGGCAAACACTGCTCCCTACTAGGCCCAGAGCAACAGGGCTAGGGCATTGGGACCAATTCTCATTTGCATGGATCTTGGACTGACCTTCTTCAAGACTTTGGTTGCAAGGAGGAGAGAGTCACACTCCATGACTGAGATAGGCGACCTCACTCTAGAAGCTTCTCCAACAACTTTGGGGCAGTGCCACTAGTTCCACAATCTTAAAGAAACCCAAAAAATAAAATAAAATGAAATTTAAATGAGGATATCTGAGCATTATCCTGCCCCTGTTGGGCCATTGTGTTAAAGTCCTAAACCGGAGTTGAGGAACATGCATGAAGACCTGAGCTCAAGGCTCCTGCACCCATGTTAAAAAAAAAAAAAAAAACCTGAGTTTGGCTGCTTATGCCCCCACCCTCAGCATGGCAGGGTGGTGGAGACAGGACGATCCCAGGAGCTCATTGACCAGCCAGCCTTGTCCAAACAAGGGTGTTCTTGTTCAGTGAGAGACCCAACCTCAGGGAAGTAAGATTTCGGAACAGTAGAAGAAAACATAACACCCAACTTTTTCTCCTCTGGCTTCTGCATGCATGTACACACACACACACACACACACACACACACACACACACACACACACACACACACACACGTAATAAAGACAAGTTAAATTGAAAAATATGAAATACACCAAACTGTAGGTTCTTCACATGCCATCTCCCACTAGAGTGCCGTACGGATATTTGTGTGTGTATGTGTGACAGTGTCTTGCTAATGTAGCCAAGAGTAATCTGGAACTCAATATGTAGCCCATGCTAGCCTCCTGCCACCCCCAACCCCCTACTCCCCCATCTCACTCTTCTTGCTTTAGCCTGCTGTGTGCTGGCATAACAGGCATGCACCACCACAGCCAGCCATAGAAATCTTTTGGAAACATGCACTGAGCTTTGCAGTCTCTCCTCAAACCCCCTCAGGGCTCCCTTTGTACTTGTGACGCATTCCCTTAATGGCCTACGTGAACAGGGTGAGCTGGCCTGAGCTGGCCTGAGCTGGCCTGAGCTGGCCTGAGCTGGTCTGAGCTGGCCTGAGCTGGCCTGAGCTGGCCTCTCCTCTCTTCTTCACTTTCTTGAGCATCACCCCAGCCTCTGCTCATCTTATTGCGTGTTATTTCTGAGCTCTTTTGGGGCTTTTGGCCTAATGCCATCTCTAAGAGACGTCTCCAGAGGCTCTAAAGCCTCGCTCTTTGTTAGTCTTTATTCCTCCAGAATTGATTCATTTTCAGCATCTATATCGTAGTTTCTGTATCTTTAATCTTTTATAATTGATTCATCTACTTGAGTGCTGATTTTTCCTCCTTGGGCTCTAAACTCAATGACAGCAAAGACCTGGCCTGACTCACCTAGTACCAGAGTGCACACAGAATGGGGCAAGCAGCTCAGCCTTTGGGGAGGCAGACTCAGATCCCTCCTCTTGTAAAAGGATTGTGCTACCTGCAGCCAGACTGAACCAATTACCTTTGTCCCCTAAATCTTTGGCAGTATCTCAAGGCTTCTCTCCACTCTCAGTAGAAGCCACAAATGTGCCCCTCCTTCCTCATCGTACCTGCCTGTAGGTGCACACCTAGATTTCCAGGTGAGGTGTCACGCACTTGCCCAGGGTCACCTTCTGGGAGGCACAGTTTTGGATTTGCCCTGCTCCTTCATTCCCATATTGTTTCCCAGGGGAACTGATGTTAGGCCTCACCCTGGGACACCTGCCGAGCAAGTCAGCCCCAGCAGTGGCATTGCCAGTGCCAGGATTCTGAGTGGAACCAGACCTATAGCCAGGGCCAGTGAGTGGCTGTGGAAGGCTGGGTGACATCATAAGCATCAGACTTTCAATACAGCACAGCAAGAGCTTCGTCCTAAGATCCAGGAAGCTCTGGTTTGATGCCCCAGGATGAAATGGCTGAGCCATCTTTTACCGGGGATCATCAAGGCGCTGCGGCCTTGCTAACACCCACTGATTGCGTCTCGAGGGCCGTGTCCCTGAACTCAGCGCAGATATCGCATCAGACAGCTTATTTCTTCAGAGAGGCGTCCATTGGGGAACTGCTGCTCTAAAACACATGTCATTAAAGAAATGGGAAAAAGCTTTTACGATTGTAGCATGAAGAGGTGGGAGCATTGCAACCCATGTCCAGAACAGCTCAGACTCAGTGCTTCAGATTCAGCATAGCATGTGCGCAGCCTTGGGAGCAACACACACACACACACACACACACACACACACACACACACACAGTCATGCACTCATACACATACACTTGCTAACAACATACACACACAGACACACACAAGCACATTTGCACACACATGCAGACATACATTCATATATTCACACACGTGCAAATATATATTCACACAGACACATACACTCGCACACGTGCACACACACTCACACACATACATACACATACACTCATACACATGTACAATCACACACACATAGACACATACTCACACATGTATACTCACACTAACAACACATTCACACACGTACACTTACACACACTAACATACGTATACACACACACGCACTTACACACATATGTACACTCACACACATACATTTATACCCATGTACACACACCACACTTACGCAGACATGTACACACTCACTCACACACATAGACACACTTGCATGCACACATAGTACTCACATGCACATGTACAATCACACACATACATGCACACACACATAATCACACACATACACATGCACACCCTGCGTGCAGAGCCCTGCTATGTATACTGATATCAGTGAGTTACACCAATGCAGTCCTTGCTTGTTTGTTTATCTTATGAGATAGTTTCACTGTGTTCCAGGCTGGTCTTGAACTCATGACACCATCCAGGTTGATCTCAATTTTACTGTCCTCCTGCCTCTGCCTCTTAAGTCTGTCACCAAGCCTAGCTTCAAGTATTTCTCAATTAAAGGACTTGTTCATACACTTTCAGATGAAGAGACAAAGGTTCAGGAAGGCTGCACAGTCACACAGGCTATGAATGGTAAGGCGTCCATCTTTTGCTCTGCCATGTCTTCCTATAACAGGTTACTGAGTAAGCCAAAGGAAAAGACAACTTGAGATGTGCTACTCGCCACCAGCTGCCCATCCAGCCTCGTCACAGGGGCCACCATGCCCCAAGTCAGGACCTATGAGAGCACCAAGGGCCAAGAGCAGGAGAATGAAAACCCAGACCTCCAGACCACTCCCCGTACCTCCTCATGTGGCACCGAATGCCCCCAGCTAGTGCCTCCCACCGTGCAAGATGCCCGATGAAGTGGCTTTGACCCATTAATAGTACATTTACCAAGTCCCAAAGTACTTCACCTTTTAAAGCTCCATAGACAGAGTGAGAACAAATGAATATCTTTAATATAATCTTACACAAACTTCTTTCCTGGTAGAATAATAGCAGCCAATGCCTATCATTTACTGAACATCTAATAGGTGTCAGGCACTGTCCACAGATACTTCTTGTAGATAGCTGTGTCAGGAATGCAATGTACATATTGCTTTAGCTTGGTTTCTATCGCTGGGATAAACACTGTGGCCAAAAGCAACTTGGGGAGGGAAGGGCTTATTTGGTTTACGCATTCGGATGTCAGTCCATCACTGAGGGACTTCAGGGAAGGATCTCAAGGTAAAGCAGAGGCAGGAACCTCAAAAGAGTGCTGCCTTCTGGCTTGTTCCCCATGGCTTGGTCAGTTCGCTGTCTTAGAGCACCCCGAGGTGTCCCCCCACATCAGTCGACATTCAAGTGAATGCTCCCACAGACTTGTCTACAGGCTAATCTGGCGGAGGCATCTTCTCAGTTGAGATTTCCTCTTCCCAGATGACTCTAGCTTGTGTCAAGCTCACAAAAGGCACCGAAGCGGCACATATATATTAACGTTTTTAATGGCTGCTACTTTCATAGTTAGTTCTAGTATCTTTTCACGTGCATGTGCTTTTGTGTGCACATGGGAGGTGCACATAAATATGTGTGTGTGTACACATGCCTCTCCTGCTGAAGCCCTTCCTCCCAACAAATCCTTCTCCTACTTCCATATCTTCGTGTGTGCATCCACCAGTGAGTTTAGGGTAGCTTGCATGAATAAGGATGGGCGGCCATTTACTACAGCCTGAGCAACTTAACAGTGGCTACACCACTAAAAAAAGTGACACCGCATCCTTTCACCTGGCCACCATTAACCGTCAGTTATCACTCAAGGAGGGATGAGTAGGGCCTCACGAACCCTTTCTCTTTGCCGTGATGAAATGTTGACAGGACCGCGTATGTATGTATGTATGTATGTATGTATGTATGTATGTATGTACTTTGAGACATAGTTTCACTATGAAACCATGGCTACCCTGGCACTCCCTAGATAGATCAGGCTGGCCTTGAACTCACAGAGATCCATCTGATTCTACCTCCTGAGTACTGAGATTAAAGGCGTGTACCACCATTTCTGGCAGAAAGGGAAGCTGGAAAGATAGGCATTGACAGTTCAGACAAGAAATAAATTCTTCTCTTTTAGAAGACTAGTGGTCTGTCTGTCTAATCCCATTTTTTTTTTTTTTTTTTTTTTTTTTTTGAGACAGGCTCTCTCACTGAGCCTGGAACTCATAATTCTGGCACCTGCTATGCTCAGCTTTTCCCCCCCAGTAGTTCAACAGTCCCTTTTTAAAGTATTAGTTATTTACTTTACATCTTGGTCATAGCCCCCTCCCTTCTCTTCTCCCAGTGCCACCCTCCCTCCCTGTTTCCCCCCTCCCCTACTCCTCCCCAGAATATCAGTCCCATCAGGACTGAGCACATCCTCTTCTCCTGTGGCCTGGCGAGGCAGCCCCACCAGGGGGAAGTGATTGAAAAGCTGGCAACAGAGTCCATGTCAGAGTCAGCCCATATTCCCCTTCCTAGGGGACCCACATGAAGCCTGAGCTGCCCATCAGCTAGGGGGAC